>NW_005842227.1:293595-302559 GCF_000455745.1 Alligator sinensis
GTCGCAAACATATCTGTGGTGCCACATACTGCACGTTCAGGTGTTCCCTGCACTGCAAGGAAGCAGCGCGTGGGTTTTTTTTGACCCTGGGATATGGAGGGGTAAACCCTGATCCCCCGCCCTAAAAAAGTAGCGTGGCGCATGTGGGGACAGTGTGTGCAGCTCGAAACCAAAGCTGAGCCAGCTGGAGCCTTACTCCACTGCTGACCAGGCTCTGAGCAGCAGGATCGCTGCTGCTGCAGCTCCAGGAGGCCCCCAGGACCCAAGGTAAGGCTGCTGGGGCCTACCCAGTGCTGGCCCCTGCTTCCCCTACCCCACCTGAGGTAACAGGCATTCCCTGGGGACAACTAGCACAAGCACAAGGTGTCCTGCTGCTAGTTGTCCCCATGGAAACAAATGTCCACGCTTATGTGGACGTGGCCCAAAAGGTCATTTAGTCCAAAGCCCTGCTAATCCATTCCAGAGAAATGTGTGTCTAACCAGCACTTAAAAAATTCCAGTGATGAAGATTCAACAACCCTTCAAGGTAATCTGTTCCACTGTTTAAACACTTACATAGTAAAAAAGTTCTTCCTAATGTATTCTAAGTCTTCTTTGTTGCAATTAAACCTCTAACTTCCTGTCTCAGCCCATGTGGACAAAGAAAACATTTGATTGACACCCTCTTTTTAACAACACTATTTTCATTTGAAGACTGTTATCAAATCCACTCTCATTCGATTTTTCCTTCTCCAGACTACATAATTCAATTTTTTCTGAGGTTTCTTGTTACATTTCAACATATTTTTAGACTACAAATAATTCATTAAATCATAGAAAATTAGGAGTGAAAGGGATCTCAGGAGGTCATCTAGTCCAACCCTCTGCTCAAAGCAGGACCATCCCCAACTAGATCATCCCAGCCAAGTTTTTGTCTAGCTGGGTCTTAAAAACCTCTAAAGATGGAGATTGCACAACGTCTCTGGGTAGTCTGTTCCAGTGCTTGGACTCTATGCTGGACTCCTTCCAATTTGTACACATCTTTCTTCAAGTGTGGTACCCAAAACTAAAAATAGTACTCTAGGTGAGGCCTCAAGGTTGCTGAAGAGATTGAAATATGCTAGCAGCTTTTCTTGTAACAAGACTGCATTGGTTACTAATACTATGATTTTTGTGTAACCCCAAGCATTAGAATCTTCCTTGCAGTTCTGCAGCCTAGACAGTCAGTCTCCATTTTGTATTTGTCCTTATTGAATTTCTTCTGATCTATTTTGGACTATTTCACACTCTTGCATTCTTGTGTTTAGCTTTATTTATAATAAACATTTTAAAAAGTCAGAAAAATCTCTCTCTCTTTAGTGCTTTCTCTCTCTCACACACACATGCTTTATGTTGATCTGTGCTGATTTTTCTGTTTTAACCACCAAAACAAAAAAGGAAACAAACACCCCCCTGCCCCGAAAAATGATTTATTCATACAGTGCTAGTCCTATACTTTGAAGCTTATTCAAACAACCAAAAGAATCATTTTCACTAGTGTGAAAGAGTAAAAGTTAGTGTTGGAGGTTATAACATGAAACATGTGGACATGAGCAACCATTATAAGCATGTTACAATCACTTTTGAGCTATGTAATGATTTTAAACACTTTAAGACCCTATGCCCTCAACAGAATATGATAATTCAAGGTTATCTTGAAGTATGTAGCAAAGAATGTTGCATAAAATGTGTGTAAATTTTCCATTAATTTGCAAAAGCACATCTTAACGGATGCTATTAAGACACTGAGCCAAGTCTCTCAGCTGATCTCAGCTGACATACTTCCCCTGCTGCCAATGAAACAATGCCAATTTATAGCCATTGAGGTCCATAGGGTGATAGCCTGTCACCTTCTTACATGTTGACTAGTTAATTACTCCACAAATATCTCCAATGAAATTCACAGGAATGCTTGACTGAGGGTACGACTCTACTCTTTCTGTGCTTTCAAGCATGCCCTACCCACCAGCTCCTGCTCTCCATACGCCAGTCCCAGAAATGAAATGGTGAAGTTGCACTCCACCTGCCCTGATGTTCTCAGCCTACTAGAAACAGTGATCTCAGGAGCAGCACTGAGCGAGGAGAGGTGCCCTCTGCATGGCTTCCTTGTCTCTTCTATGGAATTGGCATGTGCAGAATGGGAGATAGTGGGTGGCATGTGCTTGTGTGTGTGCTCATGGGACTGCTGTGGAAACTGTATGGAAACAGCCTGAGAGACTACATAACATAAGGGGGGCTCATAATAAAGAAAAGGATCCACTCTTTTGCAAATTGAGTACAGTAGAATTTGCATTTGGGTGGTTTGCAACTAAATTCTAATACATTGCTGAATTAAGAATGAGCTATTCAGCTGTTTGCTGCAGATTTTACTTCAAAGGGCATTGCTTCTCCTCTCAGCTGAAGCACATCTGCAGTCCTGTGCAGCTGCTCAGAGAAGCAGGAGCCTTTCAAATAAAAGCAGCAGCAAACAGTTGGAGCACCTCAGTGGCCCAGTACAGCTGTTTGTTGTGACTGTGAACTCCAGAAGACTTCACGGACTGACCTTTGCAGGAGGGGAAGGAACCTGATCCTACAAAGTACCTGGGTTCTCCTATATTTGTGAATACTTATATACCACAGAAAAGGTATATGACATGAAAGATATAGTGTGTCAGAAAGAAGAAATACCATGTAGAGTCAGTGTGTGGTGATATATTGCTAAAAACATTTATGGACTGATGTCATTGTTGTACGATAGAACTAATATGTTATAGGGCAAAGAAATTACTTTCTCAATGTCAATGTTGTACATGCTATGTTTTCTTTACTATGGTTTGCTTCTCTTTCTTAATTTTGCTTCTTTTCATCTTATTTTTCTTGAAACCTAAAGCAGTGAAAAAAGTGCAATCTTGTTCAACAATATGATGAATACAGCTTCATATTGCTTTTATCTTCCTACTCCTTATTTCACTGTGTTAGTTCAATTCTTTTTCTTGTCTTCATGCAGTAAAGGCTATTTAGTCCAGATGTGGAAACTAAAGGAATATAGCCTGAATCAGAAACTTCCCATATTTAAGTGGACCAGATTCTTTGGGTAAATGTGATATTCTTTATTAGACCAACTAAATAGTTGTAAAAATTGTTCTTTGCAAGCACCGATCCTGGAGAACATAAAACACCACCAGACTCTTTCTATGCTTGGAGAAGGGTGTTTGTGCCCAAACACTTGCAAAGAGGTAATTTCCCAACTATTTAGTTGGTCTAATAAAAGATACCACATTTACCCAAAATACCTTGTCTGCATATGTCCTTAGACCAACAGGGCTACAGCCAACACCCCTGTATTTAAGTAGCATTTACACATGCATTTTGATTTCAGATGATGGCTTGTGAAGCTGTAAATTCTCATGAATACAAATGCAAACAAGGTGCTTTTATAGAATAAAACCCACCCTGTGTTTCTGTATCAGAGATCGGATTTGGGTCGTTCAGTATGTACACCATTCGGAAGTTCATGAATTGTCAGCTTCACTGGCAAAATGGTTGAGGTATATATATGCTGCTGATAGGTGAAAGGAGTATATTGTCTTGAGTCATCTGGTGAAATCTAAGTACTTGATGCCCTCCTTTATCTGACAGTGTTGCACAAGGAGGAAATTGTCTTTCAGTTCTTATATATGTGGACTTATTTCAGAATAGTTATAATGTGGTAGCTTTCAGACTTTCTCCACCTGGGAATTCCAAGTCGCCCACAATTTCTTGTCATACTTCTAATCCAAAAATCCTTTATACTTCCACTGCAGAATCTTTTTTCAGCTCTGAAAGATGCCAGATGGAGATTTTCCTGCCACAGTGGAAAGGAGTTAGATAGCAATGGAGGACTATTGTATTGGGATACAGATCCATGTGATATAGTGGTATCTTCCAGGGGTTGTATAGGTATCTAAATGTTGAACTTTAAAGTTCCCTCCTCAGTAGGTTAATATTTAATTTTCTTTATAAAGGAGAGTCAACAGCATGCTTTTACATACAACTGGGCTATGGTAATACTGAGTTACACATTTGAAAAAATAGCTGACCTCTTGACAACATAACCCACAGATGATAAGAATCGCATAGATTTACAGAAGTTTAGGGCTGGAAGCGACCTTGTGAGATCATCGGGTCCAGCCCCCCTGCTCTCAGTTATGTTTTGTGTATGCTGTGGACTCTTGCTGGGACATAACCTGAATTAGATGCTATTATGCATTTTAACAACAATATCCAAAATACTCATAGTGTCAGACTTGCTTCCCTTGTTGTCCAAACTTCTAGATTAGAATCCTTCTTTCCTCAAATGGCTTTCTTTCTTGGGAGCCTACATCACCTTCACAGCCTACCATCAGGAAGGAAAGGGCTGGCACATGCAGTGGCAGTACCAACTAGAAGGTCACTTCTTCCTTCCTCCTTAGCCATCTGTTTTGCTAGTTGAAACAATCTGGCTTCAGAGTAGTAGGATGGGTCCATGTATCCTGATGAGCATCAAGAGCTCCCAGTTGTCTACTGCCAATTGCAATCTTCTAATGCTCAGCCATATTCAGCAAAAACACCAGCAGAAGAATTAGTGTGTTTGCTTGGTGCTCTCCTGGATCATCTCTTAGAATGGAGTACCTGAGAGATCCCTGTGCATGTCTGAGTGTACAACCAGAATGAGTTCATTCCTGGCTGCTTCCCTGGTGTGTTTTTATGAACAGTCCATGTGCTGCTTTATTTTTGTCCACAAATCACTGTTACCATACTTGATTAACTGTGATCTTCTGCATGAAAACTAGAGTGGGTGAAATTTTGACATTAGAAATAGATGTCATGATCTAACCTGCAAAACAATTTTCATGTGCTTGTAATTGGCAAAATATGAAAATAGGAAGAGTCAAAAATTGCTAAATGATTTGATGAAAAGCTAGGCTAGAAATTTTGTGGGGGGGGGCATTAGGAGGGAATCATACAGTTTACCCAGCCTAATGAACACAAGGTAAACTGATAAAATAATAGATGGCTAGATTTTTGTTTTATGGGGATAACTGCTAGCCAGGTTTGATCCAGAAAGGGTGTACCCTTCCTTTTTGACCTCATGGCAGGAGCAGCAACCAAAGACTTTTTAAGTCCCCAAAGAATGTAGGAATTTCCCCCATCCTTCCTTCTTTTCCATGCTCAGTTGCATCACCTCCTCTCTCCTCCCTGTCCCTTCACTCTGCATCCCAGCCCCCTCACCGTCACCTGCCACTGTCACTGTCCCTGCTGTCCTGAAGATGAGGGGAGCTCCTGTCCTGCTCCAGCCACAGTGGCTAGATTCCCATGGACATAGGACATAGGACAGCAGCAGTGGCAACAACAGCAGGCAGACAGGTTACCCCTCCCTCCTTGGTCCCCTGGGTTTTCCATGCCAGTGTGGGAGCAGACACAGGGAGGGGGAACCTACCCACCCACTATCACTGTCACAGGCTGAGTCTGTTCCCCACAAAACTCTGGAGCTCCCCTAACTGCCCAGTCAGTGGGGACGGTAGCTGTGGCAGCAGCAGGTGGAGAAGAGGGGAAGGGGAAGAGAAGGGAGTGCCTCTGAGTAAGGAATTCTTACCTGCTTTGGGGACTTAAAGTCCATAACTACTGGTCCTGGAGAAAAGTCTGCCTGTCCCAGTGTGGGGTGGGGTGGGGTGGGGTGGGGTGGAGGAAGAGGCTAGGAGCAGGAGGTATGTCTACTTCTGCAATGCTGGTCCCTGCTCTTTCTAAAATCCTGGATCTGCTTCTGTCTGCTACACATAAAACAATATGGGCAAGCAGTGAAAGAGCCAATATATTCCCAACAGAAGCTGGCTCTAGTTCATAGGGAGAGTTAGCTTAAGGTCCAACTTGATCTCATCCCATCCTCACATAAAACATCACACCTGAGCTGGTAATGCTAGTGAGTTTAGTAAACTGCCCATTTGCTAAGAGGGCATGGGCTAAATCATTCGAGTTTTGATTCCAATGCCTTCCCATAGTTCTTTCCTAGTCTTTGAAAAGAAGGGCATTCCATTATCCCACAACTCCCTGGGCAAAAACCATCACACCCCCAGAAATGTTAGCTACACACATGGGAAATGTAGCAGTAATGAGCAGTAATTTTTGCAGTGCAGCTGCTCACTCATGGACTAACGCTGCAGTGAAGACATGCCCTAAATAACCAATCTCAGATAAGAACTGGTAGAAAAGAACAATGTTTCAATTTGCATCCTTTTTGCCCTGGTGCATCCTTGACATATCACCTTAAAGTAGGATGGAGAAGAGTCACTTAGTGGAGAATAGGTGATGGCTCCACTGCTTTTACTCCAGTTAATAGATTTTAATGCTATCAGGATCCTTGAGCATCTAGTTATGGCTACACCTTAGTTCCTTCATGTCATTCAAGCATCACAAATGAACCAGAAGTGAGACAGAGAAACTTGTCAACAATTTGGTGGAATTGTCTTGCTGTTTTATTTCTTTTGTAGTCACTTAAAACAAGTTGTATTATTATTATTAAAGCTCTTTATCTATGCTAGCACAATCCCTTTAGTTTTTATCTCTGAATCCAAAGGCCCTCCAGTTTCCTGTCAATATTAACATCAAACACAGGAAGTGATGAACTTTAATAAACCTAGCTTGCCAGAGAGGCAGCTAAAAAAAGAGCCTTCTATCTCTGTAGATTGAATGAGTGATTGAAAACTTTATTTAAGAAACTGGCAGAGAGTAGATTTACCATTCTAACTGTGGTGTCTGTGTCACTATCTTAAATTAAGTTTTCAGTAGCTGATTTAGCCCAGGGAAACGAAGAAATCTGGTTGAACTGTCTCTGGGGGCTTCTTATACTAAATTTTTTGTTTGTGTTTAGTGCTAATGTAGAATTAGAGGAACTACGGTGTCAGAGAGTTAGAAGATCGATGCTTTTATTACTTTGAATTGGAAAGCTGGTATACACAATAGAACACTGGCTGTGGAAGGGTGGTATTGAGAGCTCTTTCCTGACTTCATGATGTTACAAATATTGCAAAACACTGGGAATTGTGAGTTTGAGGAAGTTGAGTTAATTCCTGTATCGAGGATAAATATTATATATCTAGGATATTAAATACAGGCTAGACAAAAGATAAAAATAGATTTTTGTGGAAGGAATATATATGTACTCAATAAAACAAAAGTGTCACCTCCGGTAAGTAATTCATGACTATAGTATCTATATAATTACTTTGTTATAAAGCCGTCACAGTAAAACATGTGTAATCTATCCCTTCATTGTGTAAAACTCTCCTGATAAATTACTTAGTAGAGTGACCTTCGGTTTACAGGGCACATATACTTCACTTCAATGCTATCTATTTTTAATGCTTCTAATATGAAGGAATTTTAAAAGTATTATGAAATACCATGGGGAAAAAAATCCTTAAATTCTGAGCACTGTCCAAGACCCTCGGCTGGTATATATCTCTAGAGTTCTATTGCCTTTAGTGGGAGTTTTAAGTGCAATAAAAAAATGAACCTCTTATGTCCTTTCAACATAAAGTGAATGCATTTATTCTATTCCAGAAGATGAGCTATCTTGTACTATCAATTTTTAGGCATAAATCCCCATTAATACACATAGGGATTTCTGCTTAAAAATTGATGGTATAATTGGACATTATGTTAGGAGAAAATTCAGGTTGCATGTTTCAGCACTCAAATATCAGGAAATACCAGACAAACTCTCTCACACAACCTTGATTCTGCTTTTTGTGCCTCTTCCCTACAATACAGTATTTAATTACATGATCCCATATTATGTCAACAACCTTAAATAAGCACGTGGCATCTTGCAATACGTTAGCATTTATTTACACTCACTTTATCTTTGTCATAGCACTTCAATACATCTTTATGAACTCATGGCTTAATCCTTCAAAGATTTTTTTTCATATGATTAATTTAACATGCTGTGAAGCATGTTAATCATTAAGTCAACAAGTCTACTAACAGGGCATAAAGTTAAGCATGCATCTTAGCAAGATCAAGCCAACAGTATTGTGCATAGGATCTCTCTTTCTAAGATGTATGTTAAATAACTAAAGACATGACCCCACAAATACATAATGGCTGTTAATGTCAAAATTCCATTAATGTTTCAGATTCTTAGTTAAAAAAAAATGGAAATCCCACAAAATGTATGCATCAATATTAATTTCTCCCAAAACTGTCTATGAGGCATTCATGATTTTAGACACTGGTCATTCTTGGAGCTATTTTAATAGAATAGTATCCTTTTTAAAAGTCGATTTCTCTCAAGTATCCAACTTTTGTCTAGCAATTATATAATGGTGATGATCTGGTAAGGGGGCTCCAGGTCCTTTACCACCTGGGTGATAGCGATCATCGCTTGCTGGAATTCATCATGCAGCGCAGGGTGACAAGGGCCTGTAGCAAGGCGGTAGCCCTAGACTTCAAGAGGGCCAACTTCAACGAGTTGAGGAGATTGGTGGGAGAGGCACTGGGGTTCTCGAGGGCAGGGGAACTCAGTGCCCAAGATGAGTGGTCGTTCCTTAAGGAGACGATACTCAGGGCACAAGGGGTGACGATCCCAACAAGAAGCAAGGGGGGCAAGAGTGCCCAAAAGCCTCCCTGGCTCACCAAGGATGTCCGGGAATGCCTGGTTGCCAAGAAGGCAGCATACACCTGGTGGAAAGGGGAGGCTATCTCCAAAGAAGAGTATACCTCCACTGCTCAGGCCTGTAGGGGGGCTGTTAGGAAAGCTAAGGTGGACATGGAGCTAGGACTAGCATCCAAGATCAAAGATAATAAAAAGTCCTTTTTCAAATATATAGGGAGGATGAAGAAGGCTCCGGGAAATGTGGGGCCCCTGCAAGATACGCTGGGCAATCTGGTCGTTGCGCCAGAGGAGAAGGCAGACCTCTTTAACAAATTCTTCACCTCCGTTTTCTT
>NW_005842227.1:303279-304435 GCF_000455745.1 Alligator sinensis
AGGGAGGGAAAGACTGCAGCAAGACCTGGATAGGTTGCAGGGGTGGGCTAACAAAAACAGGATGCGTTTCAATACTGACGAGCGCAGGGTGCTGCACTTGGGCAGTAGTAACCAGCACCACACTTATAAGATGGGAAACTCCCTGAGAGCACAGAGGCAGAAAGGGATCTTGGAGTCATCATTGACTCCAAGATGAACATGGGCCGACAATGCGAGGTCACGGTCAGCAGGACTAACTGGACCTTATCGTACATCCGCAGATGCATCTCAAGTAGGTCCAAGGAGGTGATCCTCCACCTCTACGTGACACTGGTCAGGCCACAGCTGGAGTACTGTGTCCAGTTCTGGGCACCCCACTTCAAGAAGGATGTGGACAACATTGAGAGGGTCCAGAGTGGTCCTGCCACCCACATGATCCAGGGACAGCAGGGCAGACCCTATACTGAGAGGCTACGGGAACTGAACCTGTTCAGCCTTCACAAGAGAAGGCTGAGGGGGGACCTGGTGACCATCTGTAAACTAACTAGGGGGGACCAGAAGGGTTTGGGGGAGACCTTGTTTCCCCTAGCGCCCCCTGGGATAACAAGGAATAACGGCCACAAGTTGTTGGAGGGGAGGTTTAGATTAGACATCCGTAGGAACTACTTCACAGTTAGGGTGGCTAGGATCTGGAACCAGCTTTCAAGGGAAGTGGTGCTGGCTCCTACCCTGGGGGTCTTTAAGAAGCGGCTTGATGCCTACCTGGCTGGGGTCATTTGAGCCCAGTTTTCTTCCTGCCCAGGCAGGACTTGAAGATCTACAAGGTCCCTTCTGACCCTACTTCTATGATTCTATGAATGTATCCAGGGGACCAAAAACAGAATGTACTGCATTTACTTGAATATAAGACAGGCTTTTTTATGCCCCCCACATCAGCATGGGGGAAAAGCTCCTGGTCTTACATTTGCAGACAAGAAAACCTTATTAAATACATTGTCTATCATTAAACAGTTGCCAAAAGCAGTATGTGCTCAGTAATGGAAACTAACTATGACGTTAATAAAATGAGGATGGCTATAAAACACATGGCCCATATTGGACAGTTATACTGATGGGAATCTTTTTTGCTTCTTGTGTGTGGCCCTTAAAAAAAAGGGAAGTTGCTCCCCGAGGAGGG
>NW_005842227.1:304445-327844 GCF_000455745.1 Alligator sinensis
CCAAAGCCAGCACTAGGAGAGCCACAGCCAGCCCTGACACCCTCTCTTTGGTGCCAAAAATGCTACATTTGATTTTAGCCAAAAGGGTAGGATGGTCATGGGACCATACCACAAGAATATTCTCATAGATTTATATATTCATAGACATTAGGGCTGGAAGGGACCTCATAAGATCGTTGGATCCAGCCCTCTGCCCAAGAGGCAGAAAGTCAGCTGGGGTCAGATCACCCCAACAAGATAAGCATCCAGGCATTTCTTAATGGTATCTAGAGTAGGTGCTTGCACCACATCTGAGGGGAGTCTATTCCAGACTCTGGAGATTTGGATCGTAAAGAGTTAAACTAGTATAAGGACTAGATGGAGTGCAGTTAGTCTGATGCTCACACCTGGGCTAGGACAGGAGATCCCATGGGTTCCCTACTGCCAATTCATTTGTCATGAGCAATGCAGTTACAGGAGGGAGATGTTAAAGCAGCTGGGAAGTGTCGTGTGACATGCAGGGAGAGGGGTCTCTGCATGTCACTCTGCTCTCCATCGCCAAAGCCTTCCACAGGAGCTACAGTCTCTATCTTCCATGCGAAGAGGTGGCTATTTTCAAGGCTTTCTTTGTACCCTCTCCTTTACCTCCTCAGTTACTCAGGCCCAGCTTTGGGGTTTCTGAAACCCACAGTACAGATCTAGGTGCATTCACCACTGTGGGAATAGTGATATCCATCATATGTTTTACCTGTTGTCATTTGTATCTGAGAAATCAGTGTGACCCCCATCCCCCAAGGAGCAGCAGTCCAGTGGGATGCCAGGCTGGATAGAATAGTGCGCTAAGCTCAGGGTAGGAACTGGTGGGGTTCAGGTGTTTTTAGCTCCCATCAGGGATGATCCTGTGCTGAGCAGGGGACTGGACCTTATGAAGCCACTTCCAGCCTGACCTTCCTATGTAAGTCTGTCCAGGTCAACCTGAATTGCCAGCCTATCCTCTAGCATGACTGCACTTCCTCATAATTTGGTGTCATCCATGAATTTAGTCAGTCCGCTTCTGACACCCGAATCCAGATCATTTATGAATATATTAAAGAGTACTGGTCCAAGTACTGAGCCCTGGCGGATGTCACTGGTCACCATGTGCCATGCTGACTCTGCTCCAACTTGAGTACAACCCATCTGAATAAGACATGAAGTGGTGTCCATTAAGCAGTCCTCCTCACCGCCAACTGTTTTTGAAATCATGGTGAGCCACTGCATTGCATACATTTTGATTTCATTTCACTCCCACAGCTGAGCTGTACCTTTATTTCCCATTTCCAAAGATTCCTATTTCTTCACCAGTCTTAAAAGCCTGGCAGTTCACCTGAACAGTTCACCTGGAATCCTTCTGTTGCTCCCCTTTCTCAGCCTGTTGCATCTGATTAGTGTGGCTCCTCTTCCATGAAGTGGAATCAGTCCAGGTTGCCTTGCACCTCATCTACATATACATTTTTGGAGGACCCCAGGACTGATGACAAGAATACCTGGTTTCAGTCAGGAGTGTGGGGATAATTAGCACATGGATATTTTGCTGGGGGTATCTGTAGTACACACATATATTGAGCAGTGCTGAACTATGGGGTCACCATTTGGGCTGTGCAAAGCTGTGGTTGTGGATTTGATTCGGTGGAGATTCGGCCCAATTTGGCGGCCAAATCTCCAAATCCGAATCGAATCAGGAGATCCTTTAATTGCTCTGAATTGAATCAGAACACTCTGAATCAATTCAGAGAGATTTGGAAAGAATCGATGATTCAGACATAGACACAGCTTTAAATGTTTTTTCTACATACCTCAAGGTACCAGGAGGCTTGTGAATGCTGAGATGCTGGGTGAGGTGCTGGGGCAGATGGAGTGTCCAACAGGAGTGCGGGGGGGGGGAAGCGTTCCCAGCACGCTCAGCAGCAGACCTGGAAGAGGACCAGAAGCACTTCTGGTCCACTTCCAGTCCACTTCTTGGTCTTCCAGGGAGCATGCAGGGGACCCCCACCCCAGCTCAGCAACTGGTGCCTCCTGGGTTTGGGGGGGTACCTGGGGTCCCCCTGTGGCCCCCCTGCATGCTCAGTGGTGGACCCAGCAGTGGACCAGAAGTGCCACCAGTCCACTTCCGGGTTCACTGCCGAGTATGAGGGGGGCCCCCCCACATTCCTGTGGGACGCTCCATCTCTCTTACCATTGCAGCATTCACAAGCCGCGCCTGGTACCTCAAGATATGTAGAAAAAACATTTAGAGTGGTGTTTATGGCTGAATCACTGATTCTCCTAATCAGCATCAAATGTTCAGATTCAGCTGAATTGAATCGGGACAGTGATCTGAATCAATTAATCGAATCACTGTCCCTGATTCAGACCAAATCCGAATCGAATATGATCCATTTTGTACATCCCTAGTTTCCATAGTTTGAAATGCTTTTGACTCTGGTGGGGCCCAGCCCCATGAACTATATAGTAAATTATGGGTCTTTTGGCTTTGGAGTAATATCATGCATAGCTTGTACTATATAAGTAGGTACAAAAATGTACTTGTTTGTTAATGGAGTACCTGTCATAAGTCTATAGTACAAAGTTAATGTTTTCAAATTCACCTTATTTTCAAACAAGCACTTCGATGTGCTTAGGGCAGAGCAGAGTATGACAGTAAGGGGGAGGGGAAGGGGCTTGCGGGGGAAGAAGGTGGGGGGTGGAGTGCAGAGGACATATTTTCCCTGCTGTTGTAGTAGAAACAGGACAAATTCAAGGAAAACCTCCAATAATTAGATTCTGTATCTGAAAAATGATAACAAATGTTCTATGTACAGAATCTGATTATGGGGGGGTTCATCTTCTATTCAGAGTCATCTGATATTTGAGTAAATATGGCATACAGGAAATGGGATCAGATGGAGGGAGAAAATGTTATGAGTACTGTTACCAGATTTGCCCATTATTTTGGGGTGTGCTCATTTATTAGGGATACATTTCTAGGGTCTTGGTAATTCTGTCAATGTGCTGCTTGTGTTACTTGTGTTTCTATACGGAGCTGTACATCTCCCTTCTGCAAGTCCTCACCCCCCAATGAAGCTATCTTGCAGGACTCAGTTTCAATGGGGCTGGGTTCCTCCAGTCACCAAATCAGTCATACACACAAACACACACACATTAACGTGACACGCCTGACCCGGCCGGGTTGATCAGCATGGACAGGCTGACGCCCTCATATGCCAAGAATCAGTTCATCAGAGCAACAATAAGCTGCAGTCAGACACAGGCACACAGGTAAACAGAATCCCTCTGAATCCGGCTGGGTGTCCAGCTGATACCCTCATGGGCCAGCATTCAGTTCATTAGGGCACGTCTGAGTCAAACTGGGTCAATCAGCCTGTACAAGCTGATTCCCTTATGTGTTTCAAACTCAGCACATCTCAATCTTTGGCCTCTTGGTGAGCAGACCCCACAGTATTTTTGGGCTTTACAGAGATCTTTAGCTTAGGTAAAAGAAGCGTTGCTGCAGAACACGTGAGGAAAGAGAAGCAGAGAAGGAAAAATATACCCAGTTACTACCAGTTTGACTATAAAAGTTATTTATTGCTAAGTATATGAAATATATAACGGTACTAATAGTAATAGACATGCAAAGGAAAAATAAACACAAACAATTACAATACTACCCTGGTTTCACTAAGTATTTGAGGAAACTTAGCTCAAGCTTAAGTAATACAGCTCAGGTTCAGAAATTTTTGCCTAGAGAGAAAAGAGAGACAGAGAGAGTGCTGGGATCTCACCAGTCCAAGGCACTCGGGTTGCAAAGCTGACAGGTAAAGTTCGTAGCACAATCCTTGAAGGGAGACGATATGTTTCCTCTAGCCTCTCGAGAAGAACAGTGGATGGTATCAGAGAGATTTTTCTTCTTCTTGAAGCACACACACTGCTGCTTTTTTACAGATTTTTATACCCTCAGTTCAGCTTCTTCAAAGCATTCTCAACAGTGTAAATCATTGTCTTTTCTATTGACAAGGGCTATCTGGTTTGGAACTTCTCAAGAAACTGACTGATAATCAGGAAACACATAAGGTTAGGGAGTAACCAGACACTTGGGAGCCAGCTTGAAATTCCTATGGATAGCAGATATACTGATGGATTATCTCATGGTTTCTTCAGAAACAGTAGATAGCTTGCAGCATCAGGGTTTTGGATTTTTACTTGTTGTGAACAAGCCTCAGCTTAGCATGGCTTTTCCAGATCTTACTATAGTCTTTTAACAGACTTAAGGCAATTATTGGAGTGTTTATAACCTTTGGGCAGGAAGACTTCCGCCAGTCATCCCAAGAAAAGTATGGCAACACTTGTGGTCAGGGCTCCAATGGGCTGGACGCTGTGATAAACCCCTTTACCATTGTTCAAATGTTGCCCATACCCGCTCTGACTTTGTCTCTTTGCCTCAGCATTCCCTAACCCAGCAACTGAGTTTTAGTCAATCAAGTTTAAATAGGCCTCCCATAGTGGGACCAGAGAATGTACGGCCTGAGATGCCTATTAAACTTTACTTCTGCTTAGAGGTGTGTGTGTGTGTGTGTGTGTGTGGGTCCTTTGTAAATCCAGATTAGAATTGGTCTGATAAATGCTGAGCTGGGTGTGTGTAAATGTGGGTTGATTAGCATTTGGAACACAGATTCCCCATCATGCAGTGGTCCCCTTCTTCTCAGATCCAAGAATTCACTGCAGTCTCTGCTTCAGGCTTTCTGTTCTCCATCTCCCATGTAAATGAATGGTCATTTGGTTCCATCTCGAATGCAAATGAGACCTAGGGCAGTTGTTTCAATCTTGTCACCCTTATCTGGAGGGTCTTAGATGTGTCTCTCACTGCATCTTAATCAGTTTCATTTAGGTGTGGGGGGAATTCTTTGTGAGTCAGACAGCCTGTGTCCTGTGCCACGGTTCCCCAGGAATACACAGCTAAGAGGTAACAGTACCTATAGTACACTATACTGTATTTTCTTTTATATAACACACATCTTTTTCCCAAAAGTCTGCTGTTGGATATTAAGGTGCACTTGCACGGCAACAGCAGCTTCTGCAGCACGAACCTCAACTGAGGAAAGAGAAAGTAGCGCTACACATGCTGTGCAGGGGGTGGGACAGTGAGCACATTGGGTCCCCAGATAGCTAGCTGAGGACACTTTCTATTTCCTTTGGCAGAGGCTCAAACTGCAGAAGCTGCCATGCTAATTATTGATGAGGTTGTACAATGAAGCTGAGCCCCTGGTGTTGTGGCAGAGGCTCTTAATCAGCTGGGTGGGCCTTCAGCTGACTCCATAGGTGCTGCTGGCTAGGATCAGCCCTCCAGCTGACACTTGGCAGACACCGCTAACTGCCTACTCATGGCTCACCTCAAGAGGCATGTCCCCACAAGTGGGAATGTGTATTTCCCCAGGGACAAGTAGCACCAGCACACTTTGTGCCAGTGCTACTTGTCCCTGGGGAATGCCCATGCCATGCATGCTCTGGCACACAGCATGTTGCCCCTGGTGGGGTAGAGGAGACTGGGGCCAGCAACTGTGCTGGCCCCAGCAGCCTTACCTGGGGTACTGGGGGCCTCTGGGAGCTGTAACCACAGTGTTCCTGCAACAGGGATTCTGGCCAGCAGCCAGTGTGGCTTTAGCCAGCCGGGCTCTGGTTTTGGGTGGTGTATACTGTTGCCACATGTGCTGCCCCACTTCTTTTCAGTTGCTGGTTTTTTTGACCCCAAGATCTCCTGCAGGTAGGGACTAACAGAAGAGTCACAATGTTCCTCACTCCAACCCTCCATAACATGGCTGCTTTTATTTTCCCTGGGAAACTACCATACTTAGAAGTATTTTCAAGGAAAGATTTTTTTTTCTTCATTTTGCCTTCTGAAAATAAGATGCATATTTTATTTGGGGTATTAAATTCAAAAAAATACAATGAATCATAAATAATATTAAGTTTATTGCATTTAGGCTGTAAGCCTATTATTTCATAGCAAGAATTGTTTCTGTCTAGATCCGGCTAGCTGGAATTCCTGTCCTGGGAGAAATTATGGAATTTGAACTTTTTATCCTAAATTGCAATGCAAAAGAATTAATACTATACCCCTAAAAAAGTAACATTTCCCAAATGGCAAAAATAGCTTTCTGCTTTAACACATATCCATGAGCTCTCTGGAGCCCACTAATTTTGAAGCCAGGCAGCTCAGGGAACCTGGGAACTCTGGTTCTGGGATAACTGGCCTGGAAGGTTGCCTCAGACCTTTATGACTTCAGACTCCCCAGTTTTGAGTCAGTTGGCCAGACAGATTGCCTAAAAAAGTGAAGACTCTAAAAGCCCTGAGAGCCCAGCCTCCTGAGGAGCTGGAAGCTAGATAGAAACTGGTTTTTAGCAGAAGGTTGTTGAACTTCTCACATTCCCACAGGACATTTCAGCTTCCATAAACTGACCCACCTCAATGGAAAAAAAGTTCAATCAGAGCATTTATGGCCTGGGCCATATTCACTCTCTCTGGTTTCACAGGCTATAGAGGCCTATAACTTCCAGGAGAGTTCTACTGACTTCAGTGGGAGGTTTAGGTCTGATAAAAATGAGCCCCTCTATGTACATACAAAATAAAGTAAATACATTTTTCCTTTGAAAATGATGAGCTATCTTGTACTACTAGGTTTTAAGCATAAACCCCCATTATCTATGCCTGCTTCACTTCTGACAAGTATTACTTTTGTGTTCTCTCCATCTCCCTCTAATAGCCATGTAACATTTACAGGAAATGATGACAAAGTAAGACAAACACGTTGATTGTTTGAGATGCAACTGGCAAGGGACATAAAAGGCAATAAAAAGGGATTCTACAAGTATGCCAAAAGTAAAAGGAAGACCAAAGAAACCATAGGTTCCTGTGACAGGCTCAGGGAATCCACCCAGCATTTGAAGCCCCCTAATGGTCAGATCTGCCTGCCCATACTCCCTGGCCTCCCCTTACCTCCTATCTCTTGTCTGCCATGACTTGATCTTAAGGTCCTTTAACCTGGGCTGGGGGGCTGCCTCCAGAGGGTGGGGTAACCTCTTCCCGGGTACTTTTCATCTGTGTACAGTCCTTGGGGCTTCTCTGCCCCAAACTTCCAGACTCTTCTGCCCCAAACTCTGTGGGGTGGGTTTCCCTTTTAAGAAAGCCCTAGTTATACCTTAGGCACAATAATCATGACCTCCAGC
The DNA here is from genome assembly GCF_000455745.1 of Alligator sinensis. Lineage (NCBI taxonomy): Eukaryota > Metazoa > Chordata > Crocodylia > Alligatoridae > Alligator > Alligator sinensis. The sequence goes on from NW_005842227.1 coordinate 311,667, forward strand.
CACCCCTGTGTCAAACTCATGCCTCCCAGATGTCAGTCAGTGTTTAGAAGGGGGTGGCCCTGGCCCCGACTCTGCATTTGGCCCCTCAAGCCTTGAACCTTATTGGGGCTTCAACCTTCCTGGGGGCCTCCTGGTCCTGGGGCCTCCCGGTGTTCCAGTAGCAGTGATCCAGGTACACAGAGTGATGTGTGCCCCCTTGCTTTTTTCTGGTATGGGTTTTTTTGACATTGGGATCTCACAGTGTCCAAAAAAAACCCCCGCACCTGCATGTGTGGTGCTTGTGGTTTGTGGTGCTTCAGATGGGTCTGTGGCACTGCAAGACACACATGCATGCTCATCTAGATGCACCCATAGAGGTTGTGTGAGATGGCAGGTGATTGGAAAAGGGCAAACTGGAAAAGGTGGATCTAAAAATGGAATAAACATGGTTAAAAAATAGAGTAGCAGGGTAATTTTTCATCAAACCTGAACCTAGTGGAAACTTCAGGATTTGTATTGATCTTCAGTTTAATTGACAAAGTATATTAATACTAGTGGGGATCTTCTAAACTATGTTTTGTCAGCCTTGAATGAAGTTATATGGTCTTGAATTTGGAAAGTGTATATTTGGCACTTATTTTCTTCCAAAGGCCAAAAAGGAGTATTCCTTCCAAGGTTGAATGACTACTTTAATATTACTTTTTACTGAATTTAAATCTCAAATATGTTTGCAAACCAAAGTGGCTGTATTTTTTTATTGCATGGAATATGGCTGCAACTCGTTTACTTTGTGCTGAAGGAGAATGGTAAGATTGTGTTCATGCTATGTTCAGACTTATTTTTCTGAACATATGTCTCTTTTCCTTATCTCCCAGTTTCAGCCAATACTTTTTATCACTTAAATCCTAATTTCCAGTTCAAGATAAGTGCTCCTCTTGACTATATGATTCTTGTGCCATCCATCCTGCTACTACCCTCTCCTAGTCAAATCATGGCCCTGTTTTATATCCTCTTCTCCCAGCTGTAACTTTGACTAAATACCAGTGTCACACATCTGCATAGATGCTACGCCTCCAACCGTTCACACAGTCAAAGTGCTTTAGAAATATCTATGCTAAGCCTCAGAACATCTTTAATATCTAATATGGGATATAACCTCCAGATAGAGAGCAGATCATTGTTCATGTCTTCTATTCTATATGCAAGAACTATGCTAAGGATATTTTTTCAAGTCTAAATTGTTCACTACTTAGAGTGTTTTCTGGTTAGTAATAAACAGAACCCACCCTTCATTTTCACTGGATCTCTAGTTATAAATGTTGTGACTGAGATTGTGATATTATCAATGAATGTTGAACCAAAGTGAATACCCATACTTTGCATTTCCTATTAAAATCCAGTTATTGCTTTCTTAGAGGCATATTATTCTTCTGAGCCAGAACAGACAGAGTGAATAAATATGGAAATATTCTGTAACAAGATAGTCCTAACTCTCTGATAAATCCCAAATGGATTTATTTAACCCCTTACTCAGATACAGGATTTTATGAATGGGTGCTTTAATTGGACATCCTGTATTCACTTAGCTATGAAGATAAATTTGCCAAGTACTATGGGTTGTTTTGTATACCATTCATATCCAATGACTGGATATAAATAAAGGGAATATAAGCAGGTCTTTCAGGTTAAAATTAGTTATCACGATTGCCACAATTATGATAGTAATGAAAATTCTGTAGGGCCTTTTCTCCCCAATTAAGGCTAGAAGGCTCTGGGAGAAATCTCAAAGAATGGAATGTTAAAATATATGATCAGTGAATATATAAAATACTGTGATGTGACAATAAGTACACGAACAGGTACTGTGGTGTAACAACAGATACAATGGATGCTGCCTTTAGTCAATGAGGGAACACTTATTTTTGGAACCCTGACTTATAAACCCAAGAAATAAGAGGTACATAAGAACAAAAGAAGTACTATACCAGATCATACCAAAAGTCTATCTAGCCCAGCATCCTGTCTCTGACAGTGGCAAGAACCAATGCCCTGGAGCCTCTCAATGTTTTTAGACTTGAGGTACCCCTCAGAAAGTCCCAGCTCTTAGTTTTCATTCATTTTTTAATTATAGAAGAATAATAGAGAAGTTTTTTTCTGTTGCAGAGAACTAAGAAAAACCACAGTACGTGAGAATGTATTTAACACTATGGATTCATATTTCAAACCTGTGGGTTTATCATGTGAATTATTTTTGCACACCTAACAGTGCTAACATTGTGTTTAAATCACAGCATCCTTGAAAGGATTTAAGAGAATCACAAATCTAGAGGGAGAACCAGATAATGCTCGAGTAATCTTCCCCCTCCTCCCCTTCCTTACTCTCCCTGGCATCCACCATCATTTGTTTAGAGATACCTGAGGAAATATCTCCAAATGTGATGTAAAATAGCTATTAATAGATATATTATTCATGAATTTGTGTAGTCCCTTATTAAACCTGGCTATACTATCTGCTTCTACAACCTGCTCTGGCAATGAGTTCCACATGATAACTATGCACTGTGTAAAAAAATATTTTTTTCTTGTTAGTTTTAACTTGTTCCTATTAATTGCAACTGTACCCCAGTTCTAATATTCTGGGACCTGGGGAATAGAAGTTCTCTATTCATTGTGTCCATGTCCTTCATGATTTTATAGACCTCTATAGACCGCCCCCCTCAGGCATCCCCTTTCCAAACTGAAGATCCATAGCCTTTTTAGTCTCTTTTTAATCTCTGCTAGTATGGCTACTGCTCCATATCCTTGATTATGTTGATTGCTTTTCCCTGACCTTTTTTGCAGCAACCCCAAATTTTGCCTTAGTGCCACCATCACCCGCCCTGAGCGCAGCCTGGCCCAGCCCCTCCCACACCAGGGAGAGCCTGGCACGGTCCCCAGCTTCAGCCAGCAGCTGCAGCCCACCCTGCCCTGCCCCACACAGATCTGGGGGACCTCGTGCCCTCCCAAGATGCCTGCAGGGGCAGGAGCTGCTCGCCATCCATGCGCCCCCAGATGAGCCGTGGCTCCATCCTGCGCCCCACCCTGCCCAGGCAGCACCTACCCCAACCCAAGCCCTACTCCCTCCCTCACCATGGGGGATGTTGATCTCCCCCTCCTTCCCTTTCCAGCACAACAGATTTACCAGCTGCACGCAGCTCTCCACACTGCCGGGTTGTGCTCCTCGCTGCCTGTGTGCTGCACTGTGGCTGTGCAAATGCACGGGCATTTATCAGCCAAATTATTGGCCACATCAGGCCGATTTCTGATATAGTCAATTTTCTTTATATCAGTGTCAATCTGATATTGGACCGATGTATCAGTGCAACTCTACTAACTTACAGTAGCATTTATTAGTTTACTGCGGCCTAATATGGCTGCACATGTAAATGCAGAAACTTTACTGTGGACCTAAGTAGGCAGCTCCACAGTAACCGTCTCATGTAGATGCACCCACTATTCAAGATATTTGTGCACCATGAATTTGTATAGTGAAATGATGATTTTTCTGTTTTGTTTTCAGTTCCACTCTTAATGATGCCCATTTTATTGGCATTTTGGTTGTCACTGCACATGGAGCTATCATTTTTAAAGAACTTTCTACAACAACTCTAACATTTCTTTCTGAGTCTTAACAGCTAGCTCAGAACCAGCATTGTGTACATATAGCTGATATTATTTTCCCCAGGTGAATTACCTTGCACTTGTTGACACTGAAGTTCAGCTGTCATTATTTTTTTTGCCCAGTCAGCTGGTAAAATCTTTCTGCAGCTCACCTCCATTATTTTGGGATTTAACTATGAGGAATAATTTGCTATCATCTTCAAACTTGGAGATTTCACTGTGCACCCACATTTTCAGGTCATTGATGAAAATATTGAATAAAACTAGGCCCAGAACAGCTCTTTGTGGGATTCTACTATTGATCACACTGCAGCCTGAAAAATGACTATTTAGCACTACTCTTTGCTTCCTATCTTTCAGTTAGCCCTAGATCTATCAATGAACCCCCCTTCCAATCCCATGGCAAAAAAATAAAAGCCAATTTACTAGTGCTCCTCTCCCATACATTTTTGTATCAATTGGCAGATGGGATTCCATTTAACAGAATTTATATTTTTAAAACATTGCCCTAAAACTGATATTGAAGTAGGAAGGGAATACAATTTAAGTGAATACAGACAGGTTCTATGGACTTAGGTGCCTAAGTGTGATTCTATTGCATCCTGTTCAAATTCCTGAACACTGCTAAGGAATCTTCCTTTCTAACACACCATCATCTGACCTTTAAGACCGAGTCTCAAAAAATCAGTGAGGAAGAGAAGAACCCAGCTACCTTTGATACTGAGTTGTTCAGGAATTCCAGCAGCATGGAACAGAATCACACTTTAGTGCCTAGGTCTCCTTACACATCTAATGGGTGCAATAGAAGCTGACTTGAGGGGAGTCTTTACACATGCTATGGGTTGGAGGAAGGGGGCACTTTAGTTAGAATGGCTCCAAGAGCCACTCTAATTAAAGCACCTTAAGTGTCATGTGTATTCAGCATCCCATGCTTGAAAATTGTGGCAGGGGCACTTTAACTAAAACTCGTTAAATGAACTTTAGTTAAAGCGCCCCCACTGCCATTTTGAAGCATGAGGATACTGCATACATGTGACGTGGAGGCTGCTGAAGCATACTAATTAGCTCGTTCCAGCAGACTCAATTAAGCAATACTGCTTCAATGCTTGCTAATTAGCATGCATCAGAACAGACATCCGGCATGTGTATAGGTGCCAAAGGATTTCATCTTATTGCTGTCAGAAGAAGAAAGACTGTGGATATACTTAATTCAACAGAACGCTGGAAGAAATGAATCATTAGATTTTTATCCCTGACTATTCAAATATGACTAAGCTGTTTAAAGTGTTAGAATAGCAAAAGATGAAACTCAGCTTTCACTCCTATTTATATTGTTGTCTAACTTAAGTTGGAACTCTGCCAGCTTGTAAGGCGAAACCGTCTGTTTCCCATGGTTTTCTCCTTAAAGTGAGAAAATCTGGGTTTTACTGCATTTTTCTCTGATCATAATGTACATGAAGAAGGTGACTGAATCAAAGTTCCACAGGCAAGCTTAATTCTAGGAGTTCCTAATTTTTAGGTGCTTAACTTTGTTACCTGATTAAATGTTATTCTAGTTTGGGTAAGGAGATGTGTGTGTGTGTGTGTGTGTGTGTGTGTGTAGAAGTTAACTTTTGCATGTAAACTGCTGGCAACTAAACACATGCTACCCAGGCTGTTATAAGGCTGTTATAAGGTCCCTGTGCATACCAATTTTATTTCCTCATGCCTTAGAATGCATTGATTTCAAACATGCTTTCTTTGGTGCATTGAGATCATAAAGTTCATCACTGTTGTGGCTACAATTCCCAAACATCTTTTGATCCCTCTAGCAGGTTGTTTCTAGTTTTCTTTTAGGGATTTCAATTAGATCTCAATGGCTTTAAGAGGCTGTGCTCATTTATTTCTATTCAGTAGAAACCCCTCCAAGCTTTTGAGACAGTTATTTCATTAGAAACTAATAAATTTGATTCAACCATATACAATGCTAAAAGGCTTAGTGTGCTATGACTCGACCTAGCTTACCATGTCATCTAAACCCCTAAGCATTATTTGTAAGGCTGTTAATGCCACATCAGTATTCTGTTCAGAACTTAATGTAATAGTTGTTTCTCGGGGCACACTTCTATGAAACATGTGAAATTAATCAGCGATAATGTAACTCACAGCAGAGCTGGGGGAAGAATTTTCTCTTGTTGTTGAACAAAATCCAGAAAACAGGAGGTGGCTAATAAATGGCACAAAATGAATTATTTTATTTCTGTCCATTCTTTTGTATTTCTCAGTGTTTGCACTTTTTAGACAGAATGACTGTGCTATTAGTCAACACATTTGATGATTCATTCGTTTTTGATGTCAATGTGCTTCTTTCAGCTGTAATACACATTGTCTTCATGCTTTTGTGCATCTCTCTTTCAAGGAGGAAGTATAAGGTAGAATTTTAATTTCTAAAAGTCTTAACATTTTTTCCCCCCTGCAGTTATACTAAAAATAAAATTTTATTATTCTATTATCTGTTTATAAAACTAACACATTTAGGAATTTTCATTTTGGTTGACGGGATTCCACATACAAAAAATGACTTCTGTGGGGAGCTCTGGGACAATTTAGTAATTCACAACACTGCAAATGTAGCATGTATACTAGAGACAAGGAGCCAGTGAGCAAAACGCCCAGAAACATTCCAAGTTTATGAATAACAATAAGATCGTGTGTTATCAAATTAAGAACTTAAAGAGTCCTTTCTGACTTCGCATAGCTCTGTTATTTACAACAAGACAATGATAAAATTCAACTTTCTTGTTTCATTTGTGTAATATCATTATCTACACTCCTAAAATTCAGAGTGGAAGGCAGGAGCGTACCTCCAAGATATGACAAACTTACATAGGTACTTTTAAAATGTCCCAAGAAACATTCATCTCATTTGGCAGTTTTGCTGTCAGTAACCCTGCAGTAGGTCATCATCATGCTAACTGTATTACAGTGGTTTTATCTTCACCCAGAAAACTATTCTAAGAAAAGCATCCTTAATATATTAGGCGTATTTTACATTAGGCATGGAAGTATATTTGCCTCAGATTTTTTCTTAAATACACAGAGCTATGAGTAAATTCCACTCTACAGTCTTAACTTGTTTTACAGTCTGTCACAGCTGTAATAGAATACAATGACCGTCCAGTTTTTTCTTTTTCCTTATATAATCTTTCTGATAGTACTGATCTTAAAGCACTTTTTACTATAGAGAAGTTCAAAGCAGCCTTGAGCCTGCAAACACTTATACACAGACCCACTTAAAGCAATGGTCCAACACTCATGCTTATGGCTAAGCCTAACTCACTGGTTGGTGTGGTACAAATCTCTCCATGTGCCTGCTCCACAGTTGAAATGAGTCTGATGCAGCTGCCTGCCAGAGTCCCAGGACTCTTTCACCCACACTGAGACACAGTCTTGTATTTGGTGAACCCTTTGGGGCCAACGAGCAGTAAACAGGTCAGCTGCCAGGTGAATTTGCTAGGGATGGTGTGCTTGGAAGAAGGGCAGTAAGAGAGAGGAGGCAGATTAAGAGACATAGGGAAATGGTTGGAGGACAATACAATGCCAGAGCTACAGCCTCTGCTTGTGCCTATGAGGTTTCTGTCCAGGCAAGACTGCTTGCCATGAAGGCTTCTACCCAGGTCCAGGTTTGGTGCTGTGGGGACTGCATCTTGCAGGTTCCTTTCAGTGATTGCCAGATCAGGGGGTGCCTGCAGTGTGAGCAGTGCCTCTTAGTGGTCTCTCCCAGGGAACAGGCAAAAAAGCTACAAAGGAAGGTGGTGAGGTTCTGAAGCATCCTCTGCCATGAGGTGTTGATGGATTTGATGCTGGAGGAGACTCCAGGACCGTGGAGGAAGAACTGCCAGAGGCAGTGCTAGAGAAGAGAGAAGACATGGTCTTCCAGGAGGGTGGAAGCTGGAAGCTTGTGACTTCTGCCAGCAAGCAGAAATCTTCACCTCCACTTGCAGCAGTCCATCTGGAGAACAGATATGGAGCCCTAGCAACAGAGGGTGAGGAGCATGTTCCATTGGTGCATGTTCCTCACCAAGGTGGGAAGGATCACGGTAACTGCAGCCAAAAAGAAGCGATGGGTGGTGATAGTTGGAGACTCCCTTCTGTGGGGGATGGAGGGAGCCATCCTTTGACCTGACCTGTTATCTCAGGAAGTCTGCTGCTTGCCCGAAGCCTGGATCCAAGATGTCACAGAGCGATTACCGAGACTCATCCGGCCCTCTCACTACTACCCCATGCTGCTCATCCATGTGGTCACCAATGATACTTCTGGGGGAGACCCTGTATTCTCTTCAATCCTTCAGGTCTAGGGAAAGGGCCTGGGCAGGAACAGGTGCATCCTGCAGATCAATACCTGGCTGTGCAGGTTGTGTTGCCAGAAGGGCTTTGTCTTTTTTGACTATGGGATGTTATTTCAAGAAGAAGGATTTCTGGGAAGAGATGGGATCCACCTGATGAAGACAGGGAAGAGCATCTTTGCAGACAGGCTTACTAACCCGGTGAGGAGGGCTTTACACTAGGTTCACCAGGAGATGGAGACCAAAGTCCTGAGGTCAGTGGGGAAGTGGGAGACCTGGAGGAACAGCAAGCAGGAGAGGTGTTCTCATACTTCCTGAGAAATCAGGGCAATCAACTAGTTACATCAGGTGCCTGTACACAAATACACAGAGCCTGGGAAACAAGCAAGAAGAATTGGAAGTCCTTGCACAGTCACAGAAAGATTATGTGATTGGAATCACAGAGACTTGGAGGGATAGCTCACAAGATTAGAGCAGTGACATGGATGATTACAAACTGTTCAGGAAGGACAGACAGGGGAGAAGAGGAGGAGGGGCACTGGTGAGACCAAATCTAAAACAACGTGTTCAATTTTGCGCCCTCCCCCCCCCGCCACTACAGAATGGATGTGGACTAATTGGTCAGTCCAGTGGAGGGCAACAAAAATGGTTCAGGGGTTGGTACACATGAGTTATGAGAAGAGGCTGACAGAAGTGGGCTTATTTAGTCTAGAGAACAGACAACTCAGTGGGGATTTAATAGCAGCCTTCAACTGCATGAAGGGCAGTTTGAAAGAGGATGGAGCTAGACTGTTCTCAGTTGTGGCAGATGGCAGAAAAAACAGCAGTGGTCTCAAGTTGCAGCAAGGGAATTTTAGGTTAGATATTAGGAAGAATTTTCTCATTAGAAGGATAGGAAAACACTGAAACAGGTTACCCAGAGAGGTTGTGGACTCTCCATCCTTGGGGGTTTTTAAAACCTGGCTAGACAAAGCCTTGGCTGGGATGATTTAATTGGGGATGGGCCTACTTTGAGCAGGGGGCTAGACTAGATGATCTCCTGAGGTCCCTTCCAACCCTAATTTTCTATGATTTTATGATTTTGTCCTAGGTGTGTTGGCCAGGGTGATGGATATTATTACAGAGTCATTACAGAGTCAACTATGGTACGCTTTTAGCTTGGGTTGTACTAGCTTGTTCCTTTGGCTTTGAGGAACCCTGGTTCACCCTCTTCTCTCCCAACCAAATTGAAAGACATCATATAAGCTCATGCGGATGTGTGTACAGGGGTGACTGGATCATGGGGGGGTGGGGGTGGCAGGTCAGTTCATGTGGAGCACTCAAGGTCAGGCTGAAAACCACTGCTGTAGGAACCCATTATATTTGCTCTCTTTCTTGGATCTGGTAAATATTTAATGCAGGCAGGCCAGGACTGAAATGCACCAAAGCCTCATACAGTATTGTCTAGATAAAGCCCAACACAACGATATTTGCAAAACATGACAGGTGAAATGATAGGGTAGGATGCGGCTAGAAGCTCCACTGCCTTACAGTCTTGCGTAGTCATTGCACTGGTACAAAATTCACATATATCATGATAAAATTGGAATGATAATTTTTTACTCACCTGCACAAGGTTAGAGGATTCAACTATTTATTATTTACTTGGATTTTTAACAACCATATTAAGAGAGTTTCCATCCAGCATTCTTCAAGCCTTCATAGTCCTTTAAAATATCCACATAACCAAGATCTGAACAGTCAACTATCCCTCACCAAATCAAACAACACAGAGACAGCACAAACACAACAGAACTAATCAGCCTCCCTACAAAATCCCAACAGAGTCCAAAATTACGTGTATCAAGCCCAACCCAAAATGCATCTTTTCACAAGTGAAGGAAGGGTGCTTTCAATGCTAAGTAATAGAGGAAGCATATACCTTCAGTTTATACTGCAGAGTACATTTCTAGGGTATTGGAAACAACCTTGTCATGGTAGAACAGTACCTGCAAGCTAATTTACCATAGCAGACAATGTTCTTTATTATTTTATGAGTTTTTGTGAAATTAAAAGGCATTGGAATATTTATAGGTAGGCTCCTGTTATTTGCATACCCTTTGACTTTCCCCAAAATATAGGATATGCTAATAAGTGGAATGGGACAAAATAAAAATTAACCAGAAACAGGTAGCATAATGCCCAGGGGTTGTCAAGTGTCATTGCACTTCAAGTCATGCAGCACATTTTTTTTGTCATTACTTAAAGACTCACTGGCAAATAAATAAAAAAATATGGCAGTGGTTGTTCATACATGTGACACCCATCATGTACTTAGACTTGACCATGTGCATGTGAATAGTGGAAAGAAAACATTACATATCAGTGTTCTTTCTTTCAGACATGGCACTCAATGAATAATTTCATATGGTTGACACAGAGGTTAATGATAGAAACATGTTAAGTTAAAGCATGGTACTAATGACACCAAAGTTGCAGGCTTGAGCCCAGGTTGGACTAGATGATCTTTTGAGGTCCCTTCCAGCCTTACTTCTGTATGTATATATAAGTATGCCCTTGAAATATGACATTTACAACAATAAAAAGCCATAGGTAATGGGTCACTAGATTACAAAAATGTTTCATAATTTGAAACTGTTGCAAAACCCCTACGTTTTTCTTTCTTTCTTTTAACTTAAAAATATACTCCCTCCCCTTCCCCAACCATTTCTGACTCTTTCTCTTCCCCCTCTATCCCTTATAAGTACTTACAGGTAGTCATAAGTAAGCTAAGTTCTTATAGTCCGTTATTGGGACAAGCCCCTTTTTATATTGTAATTAGTGTTCTGTTATTTCTGTATTGATTTTTACTGTCTTATATTGTATCCCTATTATGTTTGTATTGAATTTTACTGTTTTATATTGATATTGTATGATTTAGGGGTGCTGCTGTAAAGTTAGCCAAAGTAATGTCAAATCTCCATCTTGTAATGTCAAGTCTCCATTTTGTGTCCCCTGCCTGGGCATACCCTATCGTAATTGTGTTGTAACTGTGACTCATACCTACCCCTCCTATGTACATTGTTTCCTGGATGAATGAGAGTGAATGAGGGCGCTTGAGACATAATGGTAGCGGACCTGTTGCCTCGATGCCACGAGAGGTTCCTGAGATCTCAGCCATGGACCTCCTTGGCTCTGTAGGGTGTGCCACGCTCAAGGACAGGGCAGAAAGTAAAAGCAGGTGGAGGGAGAGGGTGTCCAGAGGCAGCAGTGGGGGAGCCATGGTGACAGCAACTCCCAGGCTAGGAGCTGGGAGAGGCTATTGGTTAAAACCTCAGGGGCTGTATGCATTAATACAAAATATGCTAACTCCCCCACCAATATGCAAATAACTGGGCAGAATGCAGTTGGCTAGGCAGCATGTGTTTTTGTCCTAGGGAAAAGTATGGAAACAATATAGACTAAAGAAAGATTTGCTGTATTTTAGAAGATTTATACAGAATCAAACACATTTTGTTAACATAGAAACAGTCAACAGATCTTTCATGAGATTCCCTCCTGTTGCTCAACTAAAATTCTCATCTACTGTTATTAAAACATTGTCCCTTTCAAAATGAGACTTGGCTTGCTACATAACATGGGCAGATTACCTGACTGAAGTATTTCATAGAAGAGGTCTCTCAGGCTGCCATATCTGCAAACTGTATTGGCCAAACACCCCATTGCTCGGCCTTGGCTCTTTGGGATGACTTCCATTTCGAATTCTGTATCTTTTTCTAAATGTTCCATAATCACCAAATCCACAGGAACCCTCCCCCACCACCTGTTATTTGCTCATTTTTACCTTCCTAATAATGACACAACAGGTTGAAAAGCTTTTTAAAAGAGAGGAGTCATTGCAAATTGGGTTCTCCCTCTGCAGTTCCTAATTCATGATGAGAGTTTGACAGACATGTGTCTGCATAAAGCAGGTCATTTGAATTTTTTACAGACAGTTTGCATACAGAGACAATTTAGGTTATTAATACAGATGTGCCAATATTAACTCCTCATTATACTGTTCTCCCTTATATATATAGAGGCAAAATACTATCGTGCTTGCATTGTTCTATTTTCAGAGAAGGGTATCAGAGTATGACATCCTTACAGCCTGTTTAGTACTCATATATGGGCCAATGCTATATATAATCTGTCTACCAAAAGTACTTTTATGAAACCTTAGTGCCTCTCAATGATCTATGAATCAATGTACTTATGCTCACAAAACACCTGAGAGGTAGGGAAATGTCTTAAAACCCATTTTACAGAAAAGGCATACAGAAGCTAAGGTTCAGATCCTGAGAGATTGATTTCAATAAGAGTTAAGCATCTGAATACCTTGGAGGATCTGTGTCCAAATTACTTGACCAATGTCATATAAAGGAGTTTGTGGCAGGTCAGGAATTGAAAAGATGTCTCCCAAATCCTTGGTTAGTGCCCTATGGATTGACCTATACTAATACTGTTCCTCAGTTTCTTACTGACACTCATACTGTGTTTAACTTTCCTCACTACGACCAATCTCATTAACTTCAAAGGGACTAAGCATAAAGATAAGCATGTCCATAAGCATGTAGAGGTTTGAGATGGATTGTGTGTGAAGGAGATAATTGTCTTGTTTTTTTACAGGAAGTAAAAATTAACTAATTTAGGTGAGTGTTGGGTTTTGTTGCAGGGTTTCAGGTTGCGTTTCCTCCAATTTCCTTCCTTTTCAGAAAGGCATTTAACGAGATCCAAATTGTGCTCTTAGATGGATATGGTTGAGGGAATTCCAGTGAGGACAGGTGGACCCTCGTATCCAAAGAGCATATATTGTTGGCTCTAAGGGTACAAATTAAAGATTATTTTTAACAATCTGTGACTTATACATTGACTGCATAGCTCTGAGTGATATCAACAGACTCACAAAAGAAGCTAGCATTTAGTAGTATTTTGTGAGAAGAGCACCTACTTGATCACGTAAAGCAAGATAGAGAGACTGCTGAACTCATTTAAAAACAAAGGAAAACAAGAATCTTCAAAGGCATAAGTACAATCATTTAATGTGATAAAATTGTTCATTTGAAAATGGCTTAGACCCTTTTTTTAATGAACTGAGAACTAAAATATGGATAACATTACAATAGTTACAATACACTGATCCTGATTTCTTTTGAATTCAAATGGGTTCCACATTTCTTGGTTCTACTCTCATCATCACACTTGTGTAGATAATAGCATCTTGTTTAATTGCTAATTATTCTTTTTAATTCTATTTAGATGGTTTAATTATTTTGCTTAGTGATTTAATAACAACAGCATTTACCTCCTTATATTTTCAAAGCACATTAGATAGCTGCCATGAGGTATGTACTGGCAGTAGTAAATAACATTACTTCTTTTTTACAAGCAGGGAAACTAAGAGAAAAAAATAAGGTGATTTGATTTTGACCAAGCAGGGAGGCAGCCAGGTGATTACAGCTGAAGCATTTTTCTTATCTAGTCTTGTGCTTGATCCACTGGAGCAAATAGACTTCCTTTGCTACTCTGCATAATTAAGACAAAATGCTGATAATTTGTTTTTGATGACATTATAGTTTTCCTTTAAGAATAAAGGAAAACATGATTTCTGCATTACATTTATTTAAAAAAAGAGGGAAACTAAATGAGGATCTAGTCCAAAACATGCCAAAGCCAATGGCGGTCTTTTCATGCACTTGTAAGAGCAGTTAAGTGTAACTATATTGCCTTTAGTAACATCTTAGATAGTGTCACAGAGGGAGACTATATTTTCTTGAGCTCTTCTCCATCATGCTTCTGTGATGGATCTTAATATCATCCTCCTTCAAAGCTACCAAACAGAATACTGTACTTTCCTTAGGCTTTTGAGAGTTATCCTGTGTTAATGCATCTGCTGACACATTGACAACCTGCTTTATTTTTATTGTACCATATTACACTACATCCTAAGTTATCTGAACCCCTTTGGAAAACACCTGCTGCAAAGTTTTCTGGATAGCTGCATTTGTTTGGGTAAGAAAAACCGTTACAATTTACTGTATCAAATTTAGTACATTACTGAGTACAAATTGAGAGTAAGGATGCGGTATTGTATTAAATAAAGCTGAAAAGAGAACAGTATATACATGACCAACAGTTACAAATCATAGTGCCAAAGTAATCGTAGAAGTAGAACTGAAGTATTGTAATAATAAAGCTTAAAAAGAGAACAGATTGCTATGCAATAACCACAGTTACAAGCTGGTAATGAAAATAGTTGCTGTTTGTATAAACAAGGGTTTGGATACTGAAAATATACCATACCTGCAAAAATTATTATTATTTCCTTTATACACTATAGCTATAATTTATAGCTCCTTGCCCCATACAATAAGACATTTCTTCGTCATTTCATTTCAAGTTCAGAAAAGGAAGGCTTGTATATCAGGACTACTTTTTCTTTACATTCTATGCCGTCAATAAATTAGCAGATGGCATCTCAGTCTAATGTGCTATCAATCTGCAACTACATTTTTACTGTCAGATGTAAACCCACAGGCTTCTGGCTCAAAAGTTCCTCCACTGTCAAATAAACCACAAGTAATAATATAAAGGGATCAATGCTCAGAGCTTTGGCACGGTGAACCATTATATAAGAACAGTTCCTTGAAGCATCATATGCTAATTCATGCAATTGAAAGAAAGTTGCACTTCAGTTCATCATCCCTGTGAAATTCAAAGCACAAAATTAGTATAGTGCTGAACTGGGACCAAAATAAGCAACCACTAATGCAGAGGTGCCTGAAAAGTCTGATTCCTGAGCTAAAGTTCCTAGCATGCATAGCGGGTATGAAATGGTCAATTGCTCATGCAGCTATAAAAGAAACACTAATAACCTTCATACACAATTGCTAGTGCTTTATGCAGTTGCATGGTTGTATATACAATGCATTTATATAGTTTTGAAAAATGGCTTGACTCTGCAAAACCCCTTCTCACCAAAAGGTTTGGTTAATCTGTTCAATTTTAAAAGTTATTCTGCTGCAGAGACCTTCCTAACTGCCAATCTGGCACACCAGCCTTGATTTTTATTTTTTTGCCCTGTATATGGAATTCTATGTAAATACAATATTAAAATGAATCTAATGATCTGTTCTACCGGGGCTTCACAAATAGTAATGTAACACAAGACTAGGCATTGCTTGCAAATATTTACATTGTAAAAATACCTTCAGATTTGGTGTTGTGTGATTAAAATGAGAAAGGGCATTTCTGATCCTCTAATCTGATGTCCTGCATACCATAGGCTGTTAACAAATCACTTCCTGATTCCTGCACCCACTCCAGTAATGTGTGCAAAGCATCTCTTTTGGAAAGACATCCAGTATGGGTTTAAACGCTCCAAGTGATCATGCTGCTTGATAATTTGCTTCAGTGGTTGATTACCTCATTCTTAAGTGTTTGCATCATATTAAAGATGTGAACTTGTGTTTTCTTTAACTTCAAGTCATATCAGATATCTACTCTGAAACAGATATGCAAACTCATCCCATTAGAGTAAGTAAATCTACACCACCACCACAGCAATGAGTCCCAGCTGGGCCAGCTGTGAACATGATCTGTCCATCCACTCTCTCCTATGTGGTCCAAACCGAGATATATATTAGCAAGCTTGTTCTAAGGTCATCTCAAGATGCTGTCCTCCTCCCATCATGTGTAAACGGGAGTGGGTGAGGAAGGCAGGGCATACTCATGAATGGTTGGCTGAGGCACGTCTTAGAGCCTGACAATAGCTTGTTCATCTCCTCTCTAACACTGCACATCACAGCTGGTCAGGAATTTTTTTGACAAAGCCTTTCTCTTCTGGAAAATCCCTAGTGGTGAAAACTGAAACTTTTCTAGTCAATACATCAGCTCTATTTTCCATATCAACAGAAGGAATACCTGCAGTGTAGGATCCTCTTGGTACCAGTCTCAGCTGGATACTCTATCATTCACCTCATTAACCAATCTTATTCAGTACAAATTTTTCAGGATCCAAAGACTGTTTAGGGAAAGGTTAAAGGGAATGGTGCCTAACCCTTGGTCCAAATAGGTGCTTTTTTATTTTGCTTCGTATAGAAAAGATTTGAGGTTCACAATGATTTGCCACTGCTACTGAAGGTCAGAAACTCCTGGCATCACTTGCTACCCTTCATTGAGAGACCTTTGCCAAAA
>NW_005842227.1:327854-353843 GCF_000455745.1 Alligator sinensis
ACTTCATCTGTTTTGCTGACTCATTAGACAGGCTATGCAACATGCAACTCCCGATATCAGAGACAAGAACCAAGAACCAAGACAAGATCAGAGCCTGTGTTCTTCTTTATTTTTTTATGCAATGCTTAATGAAGAACATGAAGCAAGTCATTTGTACCATTATTCCAGAATATAATGCAGAGCATTCAGAACTCTTCCAGGCACTACAAACCTCAGGCACAGACAAGCTCTTTACAGCAATCCCACCGCTTCCCATTCCTGACTTCTTATTTGTGCTCATAATAAAAGCCAAATACAGGAGAGAGGAACAATTTGAAGACTGATTTTTAAGAGGGCTCCACTCAAGGGACAAGAAGCATGATGTGGATAGCTTTGGTGGGGGCTTCAAGGTAAGATAAAGATGGAGAGAAATGATGACTTTTAGCTCAAGTTGCCTGAGGATGATCTTCAGGGTAAATCCTTAATAGCAGTGTAGCCATACATTCCTGAGTTACTCCTCCCACTGCCATAGCAAAGGAACACGGAAGGGCAAGAACAATCCTGAGACCATTGTTTGAATGTATTATGAATGTAAATATTCCCAATACTGTGATGATGGTGGACATGCTAACATGCTGCTGCTGAGATTAATGTTGCTTCATTCTGAAAGACAGCAACATTTGCGCATGACTGACACGGAAGTGCGCTTGCATGTCAAACCCTGCTGTACATGACATACAAATCTCTCAGGCAGAACTGCAAGGTGCAATAAAATGCTTCATGGAATATTTGTATTAGAAGTGTGGTGTACAGTTATGTTTATGTGAGCCAGTGTTCCCTTACTTCTCATTTTTTTTAAATTGCCTAAAAGTGTTTTTTCCAATGCTATTTCATAAGGATACCTCTTAATACTCCAGAATATCTCCTGACTAAATCACTTTCTTTACTCAGTTTCCTCAAGAGTTTGTGATGAAGCAACACAATTTTCCTTTTCACAACCTGGCTGTTCAATCTGTTGCTATTAGTACATTAAAAAATAGATAAATCATTGTGATCATTAATAGATGTTGCTTATTCTCTATAAATCTGCATGTTCTGCTCTCCTCTTCTGTTCATTCAGTGGAGAAAATAATCCAGTTATTGTGTTTTATTATTACATCTTTCCTGGAGGTATCTTTACACATGTAGTTCTGCATAATTCATTCTATGGCAACAGTTTAAGAAGACAAAAACACATTACTTTGATATCAAACTTAAATATTTGCCCAAAATAGAGATGACAGAAAAAAGCCTATAGTAAAATAATTTAAAAGAATTACATCTGATCCTTTTCTGGTAAAAGAGAATGACTCTGGTGTCTACCTTAAGAAGAATTTCTCCTTACTTAGAAGAGATTTACAGAGCTTCGGTAGTAACAATACAATAAGAATGAAGTTAATACTCTGCCACAGATTTTTTTAAAGCTTTGGAATTCCTTCTTAATATCAGGAGAAATGTTACATGGAGGAGAGTTATGCAAAATTATTGCATTTCACTTCAAAGGAGCTTTGGAAAAATATCTTTGGTTCCTGAGAAGCAGGATGGGAAGATGGGATAAAATCCACTTTTAACCCAAAGCTACTTCTTTCAAAGCTGCTCCAAATTTCAATTAGTTGTCAATAGCTTCAATAGAGTGAAACACTGTCATGCATTGGGGCAGTGTGAAGAACACACATTCAGTGTCCCAGTCACATCCTCTGCAGTGGCAGCACAGTGAGGAGCCTTTTCTGGAGCAGCTGATCAGCTTACATAAGCTGCCAAGGCTGAGTATCATGCCTCCATTGCCATACCAAAGCAGCTACCTTGCACTAGAGTATCTGGCCCTGGGTCTCTGGGACTGATGCAGTTTGGACCCTGGAGAGGGTCCAGAGAAGGGCCACACATATGATTAAGGGCTTGCAGGCCAAGCCCTATGAGGAGAGACTGGGGCACCTGGATCTTTTCAGCCTCCGCAAGAGAAGGTTGAGAGGCGACCTTGTGGCTGCCTATAAGTTCATCATGGGGGCACAGAAGGGAATTGGTGAGGTTTTACTCACCAAGGCACCCCTGGGGGTTACAAGAAATAATGGCCATAAGCTAGCAAAGAACAGATTTAGACTGGACATTAGGAAGAACTTCTTCACAGTTCGAGTGGCCAAGGTCTGGAATGGGCTCCCAGGGGAGTCATCTCAACCCGCAGCTCTGGCCTGCCTATGCAGGGGGTCGGACTCGATGATCTATTGAGGTCCCTTCCGACCCTAACATCTATGAATCTATGAAAAAAATGTTTTAGACAATCATATTGATGTTGGGAAACATTTTAAGGTCACTCATGTTTATATAGACTGTGATGCTCTTTTTTATTGTCTCCTAATTCTGCTGCATGAATAATAAATAGAACTCTATATAGCCAATGAAGTATGCAACATGTCTGTTTTCATATCATTGCTATTTCCCCCACTATTTTCCCAGCTCTGGCACTAGGGTTGTATCTTTACCCGACTCTCATTTTTCCTGAGTTTGGAAGATTCAAGAAAATCGACATTCTAAGTCCTGGTTTTCTCTTCAATGTGCTGCTCTCCACAGGGGACTGAAAGCACTGTTTCATAGCAGGCCTGCTTGTCCCATTTCCTTCAACAGCAATTTTACCTGAATAAGGTACTTCTATCAGTGCCCACCCAAAAGAGACAAGAAATCAGACTTTAAAAGTAATATATTAAAGAAAAAAGAGGTCCATCAGGAGTTTTAACAGAACATTAGAACTCAGATCACTTCCATCTGGTGTTTTATGATCTGTCTAACTTGTACTTGGGTGCTGCATTAAAGATGAGCTGCTCAGCTATTTCTTACACCTTCTACTTCAAGGGTGCCCTCTCCCTACTTATCTGGAACTCATCAGTGGTCCTGTGCAATTGACTGGAAAAGTAATGCCTTTTGAAAAAAAAAAAAAACACTTTGGCAAACACTAGCAGTCCCATGCAGATGTCTACTTCTGCTTTATAAAGCTCCCCTGCCACACATACACTTAGTTTGCAAACCATCAGCTTTGCAAGGGGAAGGGAGGGAACCTAACCCTGTGAAGAAAATGGATTCCTTAACAAATCTAGTTCTGTGGCTTTAAGAAAATGGACTTTGATTCCACTTCTTTTTGAACAGCATACATAGGCAATTGCTGTTGCACTGATGTGGATATGTTGGATGAGAAGCAAGAAGTCAGTTAGAGTGTGTATGAAAACTTTGCCCTCATTAGATAAAAAGCAGGATACCTGGCATCAAATTTTCTTTTGTGAATAATAAAAAAAATCCAAATTTATCTTTATTGTAATAATAAACACAATATCAAATGAAAAATAACCTACAAATAAAAACCTTTCAAAGAAAAATGTTAGAATCAAAGTACATACACACTTGTATTGTACTGGCTCTTGGTAGTGAATAAGTTGCTAAGCAGCTTCATTGTCCTTGATACTCCTCATATTATGAATCTAGCTCATAGCAGATTAAATCCACCTTCTCTAAGATCCAACATGCTTATGTTACTTCTTCCTCCCATCCCACATTTAGAGCAGGGTGTGCACTTACCCTTCTACCAGCAGGAGCCAAAGCTTACGTTGTCCTTCTCAGTTAATGCTTTCAATAGGTTAGTTCATTACAGTCTCCTACACTTTGCCCAAGTTTACATAAAGTTCTTGAAACATACCTCTCCGGGCCCAGTTCCACACACTCTCTATCTCAGTTGCCAGGATAGAGGGGTTTTCCCCCACCCTTTTCCTCTTGACCAACATGGGAACAGTCACTGACTACCATATCCCCACTGAGCATGCTGAAGAGTGTCTCACTGACCTTCTCAAGATGGATGCATTCTGCAACACTCCCTTCTATAGTACAAGGAGAGTTACATTGACACTGTTGTCCTAGAAAAGTTAATAGAAAAGTCTGATGAATTCCTAAATGCCTATGATATGGTTACTCGTCCTAGATAATTACCTATTAGACGACTTGTTTTAATGTGAAAACTGTGGGGGCAGAATGTAATATGCATTTTGAAATTTTGTTTCAGGTGTCAAAAGCCAAAACATGGAACTGTGGATCCAGTTGAACCCTGTTGTACAACTGACTGAGCCCCGAATCAATCCTGGCTCTCCCATACTTCTCCTGAGATGCTAAAGTACCTCTGTTATCAGAGCTCCAGTCTTTCAGGCATATAGTTACATTTTATGAACTTACAACCACATGACAATTGAAGCAAAACTTTGCAAAGATTTCTAACACAATTACCCTTTACTTTGGATAGTCCAAAAGATAAAGGATCTAGACATCAAAATACCATCCTCAAACTGTTTCTTCACCATATTTGAGTTTTCCTTGCCATTTGAGTAAATATCCTTTCAGGGTTTGAGCTCATCACTTCTCCTGCATGACATGGAACCTCTGCTATTTTCTTTCCTTTCTGGCTGGTCCTGAAGTCAGAAAGGTCACTTCTGCTCTGCAAGCATATCCTTCCCTCACTTCTCTCTTTCTTTCTGTTGCCTGCTCTTCCTTTCTCTCTGTGAGTCCCCCTAAATTTTAAAATCTTAACACTAATCCTACATTTCTTTTCCTGCATCTAGGAAACGTCTGACTTTCCCTTTTCAGAGAAGCTGGAGAAGGCTGGTTTTATCTAGGGTGCAGCTAGTCCACTGCTGTCTTGAGGCAAGAGTTATTCAACTTCTGATAATTTTAATCTATTCAGAAAATGATACAAATGAACCTTATCTGTCCCTTCAGCAGAAGGAATAGGATAGGACATAGTAAAAATATTGATAAAACCAGATAAGATTAGGTACTGGTAGCTGCCCAGGCAGCACAGAGGTCAATCTGTGCCAAATTATTCTGCTTCCTAAATGTGGCTGCACACAACTTCCCAAGAGTTATACGGTACTGCAGGTATACAACCCTAATCACTTTAATGAGAATCCTGTGGCTAAACCTCTATGCAAATTTTGGAAAACATATGGTTTACTGTCAGAGTTTAGTGCCTTTCAGGTTTCCTATTTACTTAGTAATATGTTTATGGCTTGAGAGCAGGTCACACCGTTATGAAACTGATTCCTTCTGCACACCCACATGGCTCACACTAAATGATGTAAAAGGACAAGCATAGAGCAGCGTATAAAGTGGAATGAGTGATTTAAATACAAAAGGTGGAAAGGGAGGAGGGCAGCAAACAAGAAAAGAACCTATGGGAACAAAGGGGCACAAAAGAAAGGTAATAAATAGGATTAGGCTTCATAGTTCCTGTTTAAACCATACTTAACACAGTCTAGTTTGTGGATGATTTCTTGGTTCACAATTTCCCATTCAAACTGGTTTTTAAATTTTTGCTGCCTGGAAACAGCAGTTTTGAGGTTAGTGATCCAAGGAGGTTAACTTGTTCTACCATAGAATTGTCTTTTTCTGTAGCTGAATGCTTTGTTCCTACAGATGCTTTTCTTGCTCGCTACCTCCCTTGCCCCACCCTGCCTTTCTTTCCCTTCCCCCTTCCCACTTTTTGTATTCATATCCCTCACTCCACACATTCTTTTATGCGTGTCCTTTCACAGCATCTGAAGTGAGCTCAATCTATACTCTCTATATAGATCTCTTACTTAGATCTTCTGCCTGACTTCAGATTAACACAGCTAGCTACTCATGGTACTTACACTGTCCATAAGCAGAAGGACACTGACATGGTTTTCATTAACATATTGAATCATATCATGTCCAGGAATACATGTATTATTTTACCACTGGAAGGATACAGGATGCTTATTGTAATATTGACCCCTGTAGCCACAAAAATTAATGCTGCTGCTACTTGCCCTGCTGCTAAATTTTTGGACCCATGGAGAGGTCCGCAGCCAAAGGATATAGCTCTACACATTGAATCAGGTCCATGAACCCCTGCAGACTGGTCTTGAACACTAGACCAGGCCTACAGACCAGTCCTGCCCCCTCATCCAGCCTGTGGGGGGCCAGATGAATTGGGCACCATGGCTCTATAGCTAAAGAAGAAAGATGGCCAGTCTTCTCAGCATGAAATATCCTCACATATTGTTGATTTACAAAGAATTATCTTTATGGTAACTTACAGACCAAATATGTAGCTGATAGCTTCTTCTAAGCAAATTAATAGAATTTCATGGTGCTTAAAAATGACATTTATTGAAAGGATAAGTTGTTTAAGTAGCAAATTTCAAAGAAAGAATAATATTGTGCAGAAGCTAGATTCAGTGAATTCTCTTTAACATCCCTGGGTAACATGTTCGTGTACCTGGATGTGAACATTAATTCTAAATTAAACTATCTGAAGAGTGACACTACACCAAGAAAACATAGCAGCTATTCTTGACTACAAGGACAAGTGTAACTTTATATTTCTGTCAAACTTTTTATCCAGATATTTCAAAGCACTTAACACACATTAATTCTAAAGTAGGTCAAGGTAAATGGAGTTCTGTTAAAATAATGTGTTTTGAAAAAAACAGGCTGGCTTCAGAGGAATTCCATTCTGGAAGTAAGCAAGAAACATTATGACAGTTTTGAAAGATCACAGTTCAATGTGAAAGCAATGTTTCAATCGTGTAGAAATGATTTTTCTTTTTGATTTCTTATATAGTATTTCCTTATCTATTGAAAAAAAGTTTCAAAAGGCCTGAGTCAAAATTAAATGTTTCAATCAACTATGAAGACATCTGTATACCTTAGATTTTCTTTCTCTTCAGAATTTCCATTTGCAGAGAATTGC
This sequence comes from Alligator sinensis, assembly GCF_000455745.1. NCBI lineage: Eukaryota > Metazoa > Chordata > Crocodylia > Alligatoridae > Alligator > Alligator sinensis. The sequence goes on from NW_005842227.1 coordinate 334,618, forward strand.
AGTTGAAATAAAAATTTTTCCTCCACTTCCAAGGGAAGTTTAGAAATCTTGAAATGCTTTATGAACTGGAATTTTTGTCCTCTGGAAACTTCTAATATTTATGTTACAACACAACATCCTTGCCAATGAGATAGATAAGCATTATAATCCTGATAATACAACTGGAGAAATTCAGACCCAAAGAGATTTGAAGGAGATGGTTACAGCACAGTGCACAGTAGCGCAGTCATTTGCCCAAGAACAGAGAAAGAATGTCTGGAAAAGTCAGGAATAATTGATGTAATTGGACTGCTAGGAATATGTTTTGCCATAGAAACATTCTGTCTCCTTTACTGAACATTAGTTTTTTCTTGCTGCTGGGCTTGTCTACACGTGTGCTTTACTGTGCAGTAGACTAATTTACTGCACAGTAAAGCGTCACTGTTTACACGTGCACAGCAATTAGGCTAGTGTAGACTAATTTACTGTACTGTTGGATAGTCCTATCAGACACAAGTACTATCCAACAGTGCAGTAAATTAGTGCTATTAAACACATGTGTAGACAGTAACATGGGCACACACTATGCCCAGTCAGCCCAGGCAGCAGAGGTTCATACTCCTGCCTGCCACTGAGCCACATGGCTCGGCAGATGCAGGAGCCTCATGGTACAGGCAGTTCTGCTGCCCACCACAGCTACTCAGAGCCTAGGCCTGATCCCAGCGCCCTCTGCCAGCCCAGGGCTCATCCCAGAGCTTGCCACTGGTCTGGGACTTGCCCTGGAGGCTGCCATCAACTTGGGGCTCACCCTGGAGGCTGTTGCCAGGCCAAGGCTCACCCTGGAGGCTACCACCAACCCAGGGCTCACCCCAGAGGCTGGCCGTTACCAGTCAGAGCCTGGGGCTGACTCCAGAGCCCCCTGGCAACCTGGGGCTGGCACCCAGCTGCTGCGACCAGAGACTAGAGCTCCTTCTGGCTGCTGCAGGGGGGCAGAGCGGGGTAGGAGCATCCTTAGACTGAACAGCTCCTCCCTGGCTCAATTTGCTCCTGACATGTGTAGAAGCTGTGCTAAGGAGTAGTTTACTGCAGAGCAATTTGTTCCACAGGTTATTCATGTGCATTAATTACACATGTAAATGTGCCTGTGGTCTCTTAATATGAATTGGCATATAGAGACTGTTTGATCATATTAGATTCTAACACTCAGTTTTAGTGAACAATCTCCTGTGTAGACTGTAAGTTACTCATAGCAGGGACCCACTCTGTCTGTACAATGCCTATTACAATGGGGTCCCACTTTATGTTTAGGGCTCCAAATGGCTACCACCATACAAATAATAAAATCTCACTTGGCCTACTTGCAGTTTGATACTTGCTATTTTTTCTCAAATTCCTATTGCTCCATAAAAATTAAGCTAAAGATCAGAGAACCAGAGGGCTGGAGGGGATCTCATGATGTCATTTAGCCAGCCTACTGCTGAAGGCAGGATCATCCCTGACTAAATCATCCTAGTCAAGTCTAACCTGTTATTGAAAACTTCCAGGGATGGAGATTCTACAGTTTCTCGAGGTAGCCTGTTCTAATGACTGACCACCCTCAAAGTCAGAAAGTTCTCCCTAATCTCCAACCTAAACTTCCTCTGCTGCAGTATGAAGACATTGTTCCTAGTGCTTTCTTATTCATGCAGAGATTAGTGTATCTCCATCCTCTTTATAATCACCCTTTAGGCATCTGTACGCTGCTATCAAATTCCCCCTCAGTCTTATCTTATCCAGACTAAATAACATTAGTTCTTTAAGTTGTTTCTCATAAATCATGCTTCCCAGGCCTCTAATCATTTTTCTCCCTCCATGCTGGATTCTTTGTAATTTGTTCACCTCTTTCTTGAAGTGTGGGTCCCATAACTGTGCATAGTACACCAGGTGAGGCTTCACAGTGTGGAATGGAGTGGGAGAATCTAGTCTCTTGATTTGCAAGTGATACAACTTATAATACAGTCCAGTCTGTTGTTGATTTTATTTTTTTGCAACAGGAGCACACTGTTGGCTCATATTCACCTTATGGTCTACTATAGCCCCCAGGTTCTTCTCTGCAGGATTGCAACCCAGCCAATCATTCACAAGTCTGTATTTGTACAATGCAGTTCTTTCATCACAAGTGCAAGACTTTTTATTTATTCTTGTTGAATTCCATCTGGTTGACTATGGACCATTTCTTCAGTCCATCTGGGGCATTCTGGATCCTAGCCCTGCTCTCCAGAATGTATGCAACTCCACCTAACTTGGTGTCATCCATTCATTTGCTAAACATGCATTCAGTCCCATTGTCCAAATCATTCATGGAGATGTTAAACAATACTGGGCCCAGGGAAAACACTTGGGGAACTCCACTTGATACCTCTTCACAACTAGAAATTGAGCCATTGATGTCTACTTGTTGAATGTGATGATCCAATCAGTTTTTTTATCCACCTTACAGTACTTTTGTCTAGTCTATATTTCCCATACTTGCTAATGAGAATTAGCAAAAGCCCTGCTAAAATCAAGGTATATCATATCTACTGTTCTACTCTCATCCATACAGCCTGTAACCTTATCAGAGAAGGATATCAGGTTGGTCAGAAATTACTTGATCCTGGTAAATCAATGTTGGTTGTTCCTTACCATGTTGTTCTTTTCTAGGGACCTTAAAATAGAGTCCTTGGGGACCTGCTCCATGATCTTTCCAAGTACTGAGGCCAGCTTGACTAATCTGCAATTTCCCAGATCCTCTTCTCTCCTGTCTTAAAACTGGGCACTACATTTGCCCTTGTCTAATTACCCAGGACCTCATCCAAGCTCCACAAGTTCTCAAGGGCAATAGCCAATTATTCAGCTATTACTTTAGCCAGTTTCCTCAGTACCCAGGCTGCATCCCATCTGGCCCTGCCAAATTGAAAGCAATGAACTTCTCTAGGTAATTCCTAGATAATCCCTGGATTTCTGCTACTCTAGACTGGATGTTTCCCTTCCTATGTTTGCTGCCAACTATACTTATCATCTGGTATCTGCCCCTATTTGTGAAGACTGGAGTGAAAAAGGCATTAAAGACATCATCCATGCCTAGATAACCTTGTGCATTCTGTAAGGGCCCTATAGTTTCTGTGATCTTCTTTTTACTTTTGACATGCTTATAGAATCCATTTTATGGCCTTTTATGTCCCTTTCTCTTGTCCTTTTAAACAAGATTTTATAAGCTATTTTACAAAAAGTTAAATTAAATCCCATTAGTAATATATACCCAACACATTTGATCTTTCTCTTGTCTTTTAAATTTTTTCCTTAGGATTTGAAGAAATATATGCTGGTCTGCCAGGCCAAGATTTCTGGAAAGGTAACACTGGTGGAACACTGGTGGTGATCCACAAAAGAACATTTTTAATTTTAAGTAAAACAAAGGATTAGGGAGCACTACTTCCATACAAAGGAAATTCAGTGGTTGCTATTACTTGTAAATTGGTTTCTGGAGTTTGCTGAATTAAAATTCTTATACAAAGCACCAAAATACCAGGAATCACTGTGTACTGGCCCCATTGACTCAGACAGCATGCCCTAGTGTTTTCATATTTTCTAGGCTATCTGTGGCTTCTGTAAATATATGAAAGGTTGTCTCGTAAATTAGTTCAAATAGCAAATCAATTTTTATTTTCAAAACAGAGATTATGCTTTATTCCTTAATTGTCCAATTGCATCTTCGTGCTTTTAATTGGTTTCTATAGGGTTTTAGTGCCATGGTACTAAAGGGAGAATTTGATTGGCTAACTTCCAATAGGCAACTCACCACTGGTCCAGATCTCCTAGTGGTAGCACTGATGGAAGCTATAGCATAGGCATGCTGCTGTTGGTTTTACCACTGTGTTATTTTACCTTGCCCTGCATACTGCATAGTTTCCAGAATTGCTGCTATCAGTGGGCCATGCCCATGAAGAATACACACTAAGTAGTGCCCTGCCTTTCTGCAGGCTTTAGTCCACAGGGACTGAATCTATTTTACTGCAAACTGTGGGTGTTGCAATGGGGTTACCTGGTTGAGGCAAGGGATGTGGTCAATTGATCCATAAGTATATGACCCTATACCCTTTACAGGTACAGAAAATAATGCAAAACTCATTTTTATGGTCTTTGTTCTGGCCCTAAATGATACCAAACTTGAAGGCCATTTTCAGGAAAAAATTCGCAGTGGCTGAATTACATCCATGCAGTTGAGGGCAGAACTAGACTATCTTCATCCACTCTAGATAGAATATTTCTAAACAGCAGTGTTCTATTCCATTTAATTCAATATAGATTCTTATTCTGCTACCATTATGATCTGTCCTATATGGTTTGCTCTCTTTCTCATCCTCTCTCTGGAAGGAGAACTATATGCTCAGTGGTGTTTTCTGCTTTAGTAAGATTTTTTTCTTTTAAATCTATCTGTTGTGTGCCTTGCATTTACTATGCCTCGGAAAGTCTCACAGCAGTTGTAAAATGGTTTTGAATTTCCCTTTTATAGCACACTGAACTCATTTTCAAACCAAAGGTGTTCATGGACAAATTCTGATCTCTTTGGAAATTACCTGCCTTTTCCTTTTCCCTCTGTCTACCCATCTATGCAATGCTGAGTCATTTGTATTAATAAGCAATAAACACTTCCAAACACCTGTGCTTAACCATTGCTTGAAAAATGAAATGGTCAGATAGGAAAATCTGAGAATTTTACGTAGTTCTACAGCAGCTGCAAAAGCTTGGCTCTTAGGGAGTGTGCCTCTGCCAACTCTTTTGAAACAACCACATTTCCAAAAGCATATTTGAAAGTACATGTATCATTCTGATGCAATGCCATTTTTCCAAGGATGGTAGCATCATTGAAAACTTTGAAAGGTTTCTGTCAATTGGCCTTATACAGAGAAAATTCAACATGGAGGCTGTGATTGAATGCATTCAACTCCCTTTTTCAAAAGATCTGATTATGGTCTAGGAAGCTGGCTTGAGCTCTGCCGATACTTGGATAAAACATGTCGTTCAAGATTCATAGGCAGCTGGTGTAGGCTTGTTTTTGCTCATCAATTTTGATTCTGTTCTCTGAGGATTAAGTTTTCATGGTCCATTTTGAATCTTGAAAGAGACATTTTTGTTTGAATTAAAAGATAAGGAAACTTCAAAAATGAATGTGCCAAGTCAATCAAAAATGGCAGGTATTAGTGGGAGTTACTAGCTTGTATCAGTCTATGTTGTTCCAATTATAAGTCAAGCCTGCATATGTGTCAGTTCTGCATTTTAAGTTTTATTTTCTGTAAAACAGCTTTTTGCCAGAATATAAGTTCATACCTGAAGATAAAGATCTTGAATTTCCATTGCCTTTAAAATCTCACAGAAGAATCAAATAACCGAGGAAAGGACCAAAAGAATTAAATGCACTAAAAATATCAGAATAAAAAAGTATTCTTTGTACCAAAGACAGAAAGCAAAAAAGGATATCATCTTGGGTTGCGTACAGCTGTGCTCCAATGCATTCTATTAGAACACTCTAGCATTGCATCAGCTTCACATGTAGTAAGCCATCTGTATTTCAAAATGGCCGTGGAGCACTTTAACTAAACCTCATTGAATGAACCTCAGTTAAAGTGTCCCTCTTTAAAGTAATTTATAAAGGAACCTCTTTAAAGTAATTGTTAAACAGCATATATATATATGGTTGAGACAAAGGATGTGGTCAATTGATCCATAAGTATATGGTCCTATACCCTTTACAGAAGGGGCAGGCAATTATTTCAGTTGGAGGGCTGCTTACTGAGTTTTGGCAAGCCATCGAGGGCCGTATGACTGGCAGCCAGTGGCATATAAATATAAATTTTCTAAATTTTTTAGGGGTCCTGCAGGCCGGACAGAATGGCTTGGTGGGCCACATGTGGCCTGCGGGCTGCATTTTGCCCACCCCTCCTTTACAGGTACAGAAAATAATGCAAAGCTTATTTTATGGGCTTTGTTCTGGCCCATATATATCTGTTGCTGTTTAGTGTAGTTGTTCTTAAAACCTGCAGATTTCTTTGCGTAACTAAACATTAGATCAGTGATTCTCAACTAGGATGCCATGACACCATAAGGAATTTGAGGTCCTTTTAAGGGTGTTGCACAATACCAGCCCTGTTAAGTGTACAAACACCTGAATGTGATGCACAAGATAAAACCAGAAATTTCAAATAGGAATTCATAGTGTCAAAAATATGCTGACCTCTTGTGGACTTTCTAAGTTCTTTGCAATGGAAGAATTGCTCTAAGAAAAGCTAAAAGCTGGTGCTTTACAAGGTGTGCCTTGAATCTAAAGAGCTTGAGAACTGCATTAGAGTATCTGCAATAGACAGCAAGCTAACTCAACAGGGCACATGCTGTTTGATAAGTCTGTGAAGGACCTGTTGTGCTGGATCAATAGTAATGACATACAAAAAACTGCCTGAAAAGAACACTGAACTCTCAGAAATTAGGAAATCCTAGAATTAACTTTGCCTGTGTAACCTTAGTTTACTCCACCCGATGATGCACACCACAACAATCTTTATCCATAATACATGAGAAGCCAGCAGTGCAGCCTAGAATAGAAGTGTATCCCCATCCATAATAGATCTCTATCTCTGTCCATATTGGGCAATGGGGGAACTGCAAGCCAGGGAGTAAATAGTATGCTATTCTGAAATTAAAGACAATACTTTAACATATTAAGGTAGAAACAAAATACTTCACAGGGTTAGGTTCCTTAACTCATGGAGAGTAGGAAGTTTTGTGAACTAAACAGAGACTATACTGCATAGTCTCACATACCATATGCTATACAAATAAGCCACAAAACCTGTTTGGGAAGGTAGAATGTACAAGGTAGATTTTTTCCAGACTCATGGTCAATAAAATGTCATAGAATAAATCCTGCTGGAAAATATAAAGGCCATGTCCAGATGAGCATGTATATTTGTTTCCCTGGGGACAAGTAGCAGCAGCTTGTGCCACTGCTACTTGTCCCCAGGGAATGCCCATGCCACATGTGCTCTGGCGCATGGCAGGCTATCCCAGGTAGGATAGGGGAGGCTGGGGCCAGCAACTGTGCTAGCCCCAGAAGCCTTACCTGGGGTCCTAGGGACCTTGGGGAGCTGTAGCTTTGGTGCTTCTGCAGCTGGAATCCTGGCCAGCAGCTGAAGTGTGGCTCCAGCTTGCTAGGCTACGGTTTTGGGCAGTGGTTGCTGCTGCCATGTGCACTACTCTGCATGTTTTTGGTGTGGATTTTTTTGGCCCTGGGATCTCTCAGGGTCGGTCATCCCCAGACACAGGGAAACACCTGTGTGTGTGACGTGTGACACCAGACAGGTTTGCGGCACCACATGCTGCATGTCCACGCTTATCTGGATGTGGCCAAGAAGTATAGCAATGCTGGATGAAGCAGTAGGAACTTCCTTGTGTGGAAGAACAGCAGCACATTTAGGTTCAACACTCTTTAAAGGGCAGTAGCAAGACTATTACTTCTGTACCGTGAATATGTCTTTATATTTTTTTTTGTAAAAAAAGGTTTATTTCTATACTACAAGCCTCATCAAGGTACTACAGATTGCATGCAGCAACTCACATTCAGTCAGCTCAGTTGCTCCTCAAAAAAAAGCTACTGCCTCACCAGTGGCTGAGAGAGGGTTAACACTGGACTCTGCCCCTCCTGCTTGCTGTCTCAGGCCTCAAATCAGTACTTACCCCACAACTCTTCTTAAAAGTTTAAGCACACCCTCCCTAGATCTCTACCCTTATATTAAAATCCTTCAACATTCATAAACTAAAATGGGGTTCACAGATTGACACAGACATTGGATAATTCATCACAATAAGTAATGAGTTACAACCATCAAGGGCAATAAAAGATATAAAGGAGTTCTGAGATTGCTTCAGAGAGTTCCCCAAGTGCTATAGGGTAGAGATTAGGAGGTCTAGCTGATTAGAAAACATATATCTGTTCTAAGTAGTTTCTAACAAGGTCCTTCTGAGTGTTCTGAGTTTTCTTGTCATCTTGGCTAAGGACAGACACTCAAAAAGCCTGAGTCTGAATTGATTTAATCTTTGCAGGTTAGTCTAACCTGGCTAGGCTAAATCAATTTGTAACTGAACAGATACCCCAGACATGCAGGCACATGCCTGCAGTGGCTCAGGCTAGAAGCCAAAAGCACTACAGCAGCCCTCCCTTCCCTTGCACAGGGCTGACCTGAGAGGGGTGTGGCCAGGCCCCAGCAGGATTAGCGAGGGGTTCCTTCCTTCCTTGATAACAGAGCATTTATCAGCTCTGTTATCAACATTTATCACCCCATCAGAAAACAAACAGCCCCTCTCATTAGTTCAGGCTCTTCTTAAACAAAAAAGAAATGGAGGGACATTACCAGCTGAGCTGGTGATTAGCTCCAAAAAGTCCTAAGCCAACACTGCTGTCTGTCACAGCATGGATGTAGCCAGCATGTGGTCTAATAGCTAATGCTGAGGTGTCTGTGTAAGACAGAGGGGATGGGAGGGATCCCTGCTTAGCAGGGAGTGGTGAGAGGAGGGAAAGTGCAAGAGGAAGGCAGGCAGACACTGTTGTGCCTGCAAGTCTCTACTGGAGCTGCAGCCAGAGAGCAGAGGGGAGGGGCCAGCTGTGCTGTGGAGCAGAGAGCCCAGCCCAAAGAGCATGCTGGGATTCTGGGGGAGTCTGATTTAACTTAAACCAGCAAGGGGTATGGGACAGACATTGCATAAGCTGGTTTGACCCAAATCAGTTAAGTTTGATACTACATTCAATCAGGTTTATCTCAGACTTGTTTCAGCCATTTTCAAACCAGCTTATGTGCACTGAACATCTGTTCTGTTACAGGTTTCAATCAGTTTCTGATCACTTAAACCAGTTTAAGTGTAATGTCTGTCCCTAGCCCTTGTCATCTAGTCTGAATTTTCCATCTTATCAGTAATGTTAATTGGGTTAGCCAGATGATCAAAGTTAACTTTCTTAGTAAAAATTGCAGCAAAAGGCATTAAGCATTTCAATCTTTTATTCATCATTTGTAATTAGCTTTTTGTTTCCCATTTACCAGTGGCTCAACTCTTATTTTGGCCTTCTTTCTACTACTGAGATTCTTATAAAATGTTACTATCTCTTTTTATTTCCCTGACTAGTTGTATCTCATTTTGTGTCTTAGCATTTCTGATTTTCTCCCTACAACTATATACTCATCCTGGGTGATTTGACTTAGTTACTGCTTTGTGTATGATTCCTTCTTGAGTTTCAGGGCCCTGAATAGCATGCAATTTAGCCAAATTGGTCTCATTGTATTTCCTGTCTTTCCTTCACATTGGGATAGTTTGCACTTTGGCCCTTAATATTGTTTCTTTAAGTAACTGCCAGCTCTCTTTACAGTGCTTTCCCATGGGATCTTACCTAGCAATTCTCTGAGCTTATTGAACTCAACTTTCTTGAAGTCTATTGTCTTTATTTTGCTGTCTTTCTCTTCCAGAATCATTTGGCAAATTGGTAGAAACTTGCTGTATTAGATTGGGCCTCTATTCCCAGATCTGTCAGAAGTGACATTGTGTTTCAGTTTCTTGTAAAATAGACCAATACAGTTGAGTTTTCCTCCTAAGGTAAGTGGTTGGAGCCCCTGTTAAATAATCAAGGATGAGAAAGGGAAAGAATTATTAATACCCCTTAGTTGAAGAACTAGAGTAGTTAGCTGAGGTGTCTACTGGGTTCCAATTCAATAACAGCTCCTGCAGAGATCTCCATTCTTACCCTTCCTGTTGAAGCAGACCCATTAGATAGATAACAGGGTTGCCTCCCCAAGCATTTTTTTTACTGACAATCTGCAAACTTTTTACTGACAGCCAAACTTTTTTTACTGATATTTTTTATTGACAGATATTTTACATTATGTTCATGTAACAATTCTTCCAGGCATTATATGGTAGAAAAATCTAGGGGTTCAAACTTAGGGGTTTAATGTTTGTCCTAGAAAAATGTTTGGCTGGCAGTAAAAAGTTTGCAGATTGTCAGTAATTTTTTTTTCATGTTGGCAAGTTAGCTTGATTACAACACTGGTTTTTCACAATGTTGCCCCATCCTAGGGATCTGCTATGGACCCTACACCCTGATATCTCCAACTACATAAAGAGGCCCTTTCAATTACAAAACACAATTATAAAATAAGAGATACAGTTTAAAAGATATCACTGACAATTAGATGAACAAAATCGTGTAGCCCTGCTGTTGCTTGGGAGCTAATATGCAATGACCTGGAACATCAACTAGATCAAGTCAATCCACAAATAAACTGCATTAGCACAGCCATATTGACCTCTATGATGGAGATACATTAATTAATGATGAATGAGGAGCTGAGCAATATTATTTTTATTGAAACCTCTTTTGGGATTTGGTTTCAATAAAAACATTTTAAAGGGATTTTGTCCTTTTTTTCTTATTATTTCTTTGAAAACAAGTTTTTTTACTCTATATTTCATTGAAACTTTCATTTGGGAAGAAGGTTAGAAAGCTTCAAAGTTAGATGTTTTGAAAAGGAAAAGGAATGACTGCTTGACAGGTTTAAAAAGTCATGCTTGACAGAGTAGTTATAGCTATTTGATAGTAAGACTTAAATGTTCCACTTTATTGGATGACAGGCTACAGAACTGAAAGATTATCAGAATATAACTTTTTTTTCACACTAGAATTTTTTTCACTTATTATTCCAAGGGCAAACATGCATTTTAATCAAACAGTCTCAAAAGTTTTGTGCAGTCTGGGAAAAAAAAAATCCTAAATCTTAGTGTGTTTATCAAAGCTTTGGACAGCCTATATGTGTAAAGCACGTTAGAACTGTATAAGCAAAAGCATAGATTCTGGGAAACCTCCATAAATACATAACTGCATTTAAACATAAACATTACTTTTGGTTTGGAATGTTGTTATTACTTAAAGTTATTATTTTTGTGAGGAAAACAAGGACATTAATTTTACTAATCACTTAAAAAAATCTTTTCTGCAGTCATATTTTTGCTGTGGAAGTGTTCAGTTACTTCAAGGCTGAAATCTGAAGTTCTGGCTTCTGCTACATTACCTATATGCTATATGGAGGGGGGCAACTCTTTAATTAGAGTGGCTCCAGCAGCCACTCTAATTAAAGCACCACTGTGTCTTGTGTATCAGCATCCCCATGCTTAAAAATGGTGGTGGGGGTGCTTGAAATACAGCTCAAAAAAGATGCATGAGGCTGCTGCAATTGCCATCCTCCATGCTTGTGTACAGGAACCCACTGTTTTAAACATATTCAACTCTGTAGAGTGACTAGGGGCTTTATTCCATACAGTCTATTAATGAAGTGCTTACTGTCTCCTGAGCAGATGGACAATTACAATCAAATTATATGATTTTTTTAAGGAAGATTTTGTTTAAGGAAGGAAGGATATCAAACTCAATTCACTTATAATTGCATATTAGTCTCAAAGCAGGTTTCTTGGGCTTTAAACCTTTGCTACCTATTAATAAATACAGCAAGTGTCCTGAATTTCAGTTTAATACTTGAATAGTAACACACTTATTGTATAACAGTCACAGAGTTGGATTTTATTGTCAGTGTTGATATTACTATAATTACTGTACATGTAGGTTTTGAAGTCTAATTGTCCCCTTTGACCTTCAGAAAAATACACTAAAATTTATCTTGCAAAAAAATAAAGCTAAAAAACATTTTTATTCTCCACCTTCTCTTGTCTTGGCATTTTGGATTAATTTGGTAATTTTCAGTACCTCTGTCTCACTCTCTCTCTCTATATATTTGTAAGGAATAATTATTCATAGATAAACAGTACATTTAACTTTATATGACAAAATATTTTAATTTGACTTAAATTGTATCTTTAAAAAGGATATTCAAGAAAAATATACTTGTAGTTTTAAATACAGTTTAAAAATGTAAACTCTCCTTAGACTGGTGCTATGCCTGTGTCTAAGACTTTTGTAGTTCCTTTTCTTGCTCCCTTCTCTTACCAGGACATTTCTCTCTCAGTTCACTTACATGTCCTATAACAGGCAGACCAGATAAGAATTTGTACCCTGTGCAGCAGAGATGTACTTGGTAGGATGCTAGGAGTGGAGGAAGGAATATATTGACAAGGCAAATAGAGCATGGTAGGGCAGGATGCTGCTGCAAGGGGAACTGTCACCGCTAATAAACAAGTTAAGTCTCCCTTGACCCTGAAATCACTGCAGATTTGTATGGTGAGTGATCATGCAAAATCCCTGATACAGCAGAGGTTGCCGGGCGAAGTCTTAACCGGAAGTCCTAACCAGCTGTTTGCAGGGACACCTCTCTTTGCAGCAGCAGCATCTCCCCTGGGGAGGGAGGTTGAGGCTGATGTGGAGACTCCAGCCCCAGCTCTGTTACATGGGGCCAGAGATTTGAGTCCCCCCAGCCTCCCTTTAGTGAACATCCAGGGCTCAAGACCTGGTTGCCCAACTTAGTTATGTTACTGTGCCTTGTGTATTTGTCGCTACTGTGTATATCTTGATAGATATAGATATAGATATATGGCTTATGAGCACGGATCCTGGTTTTCTCTGATTTAAAAAACATCCCCAATGAAGTAGTCCTAAATCCACTTTTTTTCATGATTTAAATGAAACACCACCCGATATAGATATCTATATATATCTAGATCTCTCTCTCTCTCTCTCTCTCTCTCTATATATATATATATATGTGGTGTTTTATTTAAATCATGGAAAAATGTGGAGTTAGGGTTACTTCACTGGGGATGTTTTTTAAATCAGAGAAAACCAGGATCCCTGTTTATAAGTCATGTTCCCCAGCCCCCTCACCATTTCTGATGCCTTCTGCTGGACTCTCTCCAATTTGTCCACATCTTTTTTGTAGTGGGGGGCTCAAAACTGAACCCAGTACTTCAGATATGGCTTTACCAGTGATGAATAAAGGGAAATAATTACTTCTTTTGACATGCTGGTAATACTCCTACCAATGCAGCCCAGGATGCTGTCAGCCTTCTGTGTAACAAGGGCACAGTGTTGGCTCATATTAAGCTTACTTTCCACTGTAACCCCAGGTCCTTTTCTGCAGAGCTGCTGCCCAGCCAGTCAGTCCCCAGCCTGTACTGGTGCATGGGAGTGTTCCATCCTAAGTGCAGGGCTTTGAACTTCTCCTTGTTGAACCTCATGAGATTCCTTTTGGCCCAATCCTCCAATTTGTCTAGGTCACTCTGAATCCTAGCCCTACCCTCCACCATATCTACTGCTCCCCCAAGCTTGCTGTCATGTGCAAACTTGCTGAGGGTGTACTCTATGCCATCTTCCAGGTCATTGATAAAGACATTGAACAAAACTGCCCTAGGACAGACCTCTGGGGCACGCAATTTGATGCTGGCTGCCAAGTAGACATCAAGCCATTAATTATTACCCTCTTAGCCCACTGCTCCAGCCAGTTTTCTATCCATCTTACAGTCCATTCATCCAGCCCATACTTCCTTAGCTTTCCTATGAGAATTTGTGGGAGATGGCATCAAAAACCTTTCTAAAATCAAGGTATACCACATCCACTGGTTTCCCCGTATCCACAGAGCCAGTCATTTCATCATAGAAGGCAATCAGGTTGGTCAGGCATGACTTTCCCTTGTTGAATCCATGCTGACTATTCCTAATCACCTCCTTCTCCTCCAAGTTCTTAGAACTAGATTCCTTGAGGATCTGCTCCACGATTTTTCTAGGGACTGAGGTGAGGCTGACTGGTTTGTAGTTCCCTTGATTCTCCTTTTTCCCTTTCTTAAAGATGGACCCTATGTTTGCCCTTTTCCAAACATCTGGAACCTCTCCTGACTGCCATAAGTTTTCAAAGATGATGGTGAGTGGCTCTGCAATCTCATCAGCCAATTCCTTCAGCACCCTCAGGTGCATCCCGTCTGGCCCCATGGACTTGTGTATGTCCAGCTTTTCTAAACAGTCCCTAACCTGTTCTTTTGCCATGCTTGGCTGCTCATCTGCTCCTCAAACTGTGCTGCCCAGTACAGTAGTCTGGGAGCTGATCTTGCCTGTGAAGACTGAGGCAAAAAAAGCATTGAGCTCTTCAGCCTTTTCAGCATCCTCTGTCACAAGGCTACCTCCCTCCAGTGAGGGACCCACACTTTCCCTGATCCTCCTCTTGCTACCGACATACTTGTAGAAACTCTCCTTGTTACTCTTCATATCCATTTCTAGCTGCACCTCCAACTGCACTTTGTCTTTCCTAACTTCTTCTCTGTATGCCTGAGCAATGCTCTTATACTGTTTCCAAGTTATTTGTTGAAATTTCCAGTTCCTATAAGCTTCCTTTTTGTGACTTAGTTTACTGAAGAGTTCCCTGCTAAGCCAAGCTGGTCTTTTGCCATACTTGCTAGTCTTCCTGTATTTTGGAATACCGTAGTTTGTTCCTGAACTCTCAGTAAGTCTTTTTTCAAGTACACCCAGCTCTCCTGGACTCTACTCCTGCTCAGACTGGTTTCCCAGGGGATCATGTCCATGAGTTTCCTGAGTAAGTCAAAGTCTGCTTTTCTGAAACCCAGGGTCCTTACTTTGCTGCTCTCCATCCTTGCTTTACTCAGGATCTCTAACTCAATCATCTTGTGGTCACTGCTGCCCAAGCTGCCATCTACAACTACATTTCCCAGCATTTCAGACCTATTTGTAAGCAGAAGGCCCCAAGTTGGCCACTCCAGGACTTAGACCAGGAAGTTGTTCCCAACACTCTCCAAAAAGTTCCTGGATTGCCTCTGCACTACCCACACAGCAGATGTCAGGGTGACTGAAGTCTCCTATGAGAACCAAGGCTTGTGATTGGGAAACTTCTGCTACCTTGAAGAAAGCCTCATTTACCACTTCCTCCTGGTCTGGTGGTCTATAGCAAACACTAGGGCTGTGTGAAGCTTCGGTCCCTGGTGTGATTCGGCAGAGATTCAGCACAATTCAGTGGCTGAATCTTTGAATCTGAATTGAATCAGAAGACCCGTTAATCTCTCTGAATTGAATTGGAACCCTCCGAATCGATTCGGAGAGATTCAGAGAGATTTGGCAATTCGGACATAGACGCATCTTTAAATGTTTTAAAATCTAGGTAGCAGGTGGCTCATGAACATTGCAATGCTGAGGTGCATGGAGCATCCCACAGAAGCATGGGGGGCTCCCCAGTGTGTTTGTCAGCAGACCCAGAAGAGGATCAGAAGCACTTCTGGTCACTTCCGGGTCCACTGGAGAGTGCACAGGGGGGCCCTTCTGCGCCCCCCAGCTCAGCAACTGGTGCCTCCTGTTTCTGTGCAGGGCAGCCGGGGTCCCCCTATGGCTGCATGCTGAGCCAGGGTGTGTGTGTGGGGGGGTAGTGTGCTCCCCGGCGGTTTGCCGGTGAGCATGCAGGGGAACCCCTCTCTCTCCTGTGGGATGCTCCATCCACCTCAGCAACGCAGCATTCATGAGCTGCACCTGCTACATCAAGGTATGTAGAAAAACATTTAAAGTTTTCATAGATTTCATTGACCTTAGGGCTGGAAGGGACCTCGGAAGATCTCTGAGTCCAGCCCCCTGCCCCAGGGGCAGGAAGTCAGCAGGGGTCATAGGATCCCAGCAAGATAAGCATCCAAATGTCTCTTGAAGGCGTTCAAAGTAGGTGCTTGAACCACTTGTGGCAGCAGTCTATTCCAGACGTTGGGGGCTTGGACAGTAAAGAAGTTCTTCCTTATGTCCAGCTTGAAATGGTCATGGAGGAATTTGTGACCATTTGATCTTGTCATCTCTTGGGGCGCTCTGGTGAACAGACGTTCCCCCTGATCCTGGTGAGCACCCCTTATAAACTTATAGGTGGCCACCAGATTGTCCCTGAGCCTGTGCTTTTCCAGGCTGAAGAGTCGCATAGCTCTCAGCCTCTCATCATAAGGTCTGTTTTCTTGACCTCTGATCATGTACATGGCTCTCCTCTGGACTCTCTCAAGCTTCTCCACATCCTTTGTGAATTGTGGAGCCCAAAACTGGAAGCAGTACTCTAGCTGCAACCTCACCAAGGCTGAGTACAAAGGGAGAATGATATCCTGGGATTTGCTTGAGAAACATCTATGGATGCAAGCCAGAGTTTTGCTCACTTTGCCAGCTGCAGCTGCAAACTGATGGCTCATGTTCATCTTGTGGTCAATCGTGATCCCCAAGTCCCTTTCATCTGTAGTGCTAGCCAGCATAGCACTGCTGAGCCTATAAGCATACTGCAGGTTTTTCTTCCCAAGGTGGAGAAACATGCATTTTTCAGTGTTAAACACCATCAGGTTCTCATCCATCCATTTCCTGAGCCTGTCAAGGTCAGCCTGAATCACCCTCCTGTCCTCAGGTATGTATGATTTACCCCAAAGTTTGGTGTTGTCAGCGACCTTGGCCAGTCCGCTTCTAATACTAATGTCCACATCATTACGGAAGATGTTGAACAGTATAGGTCCAAGGACAGAGCCTTGAGGGACCCCACTGGTCCCTGCACACCCCCATCAACCCCCACCCTCTGGGTCTGACCACGGAGCCAATTCACCAGCCAGTGGATTGTGGTGAAGCCAAGGCCGCAATTGGCCATTTTGCCAAGAGGCGATCATGGGATACCAGATCGAAGGCTTTTTTAAAGTCAAGATATATGACATCAATCTCTTCTCTCTTGTCCAGGTAATAGGTCACCTGGTTGTAATAGGAAACAGGATTTGTGAAGCAAGACCTACCCACAACAAACCCGTGCTGGCTATCCCTCAGGATGTTGCCATTGGCCAAATCCGAATCCAAATTGAATAGGGCCCATTTCGTACACCCCTAGCAAACACCCACTACAACATCATCCTTGTTGTTCTCCCCTCTAACCTTAACCAAGAGATTCTCAACAAACTTACCACCAGTTTCATGCTGGAGCTCTGAGCAATCATAGGGCTCTTTTACATAAAGTGCACTCCTCCCCTTTTCCTTGCCTTCCTTCCTGAACAGTTTGTACCCATCCATAACAGAGCTCCAGTTATGCGAGCCATCCCACCAAGTCTCTGTTATTCCAATCACGTCATGGTTCTGTGACTGTGCAAGGACTTCCAGTTCTTTCTGCTTGTTTCTTAGGCTCTGTGCACTGATGTACAGGCACCTGAGGTAACTAGTTGATTGCTTTGATTTCGCAGGAAGTATGAGAGCACTTCCTTTGTTGTCCCCTCCTGCTTGCTCTTCCTCCAGGTCTACTGCTTCCCATTTAGCTCAAGGCTTTGATCTTCATCCCCTGGTAAACCTAGTTTAAAGCCCTCCTCACTAGGTTAGCAAGCCTGTCTGCAAAGATGCTCTTCCCTCTTTTTGTCAGGTGGATCCCATCTCTTCCCAGCAATCCTTCTTCTTGGAATTAATTCTCATTGACATCAAAAGTTTATGTCTTAAGTGTTCTCCTTTGGTCCAGCTTGGTTTTCTTGTCCGTCTTCAAATAGAAAATGTATTGTTGTTACAATGTGTTCAACGGCTGTTGTTAAATGTGCTTCTGGATCATTGTAAGAAAATCTCAATGTAGGAAATAAATTGATCAATTAGAAAAATGAGACTCAAAGGTAACAGAGATGAGGGACAATGTTTAAGGTATAAAAATGTCTACCTCCTCTGAAACCAGAGGTTAAAATTTCATTAGTTTCCACACCACCCCTCCATTCTTCCACAGGAATTATGGACCAAGGTCTTCCTTTTGGTTAGAATTATAATTAAGTAGTTACCCCTCTTGTGGTGTTCAGGACATATCTTCTAAGAGCAAATATATTATTTCTCATGATTGTGCTATGATTTATCACTTTTTAATGAAGAGATACAGTAATTTTTATTTGTACTGCTGTAATTAACAGTTATCTCTCTTTGGAGGACCTAGAAAAATGATTGGCTTAGTGATTGTGTTTATATATGTGGTGCTTTTTGTATCACAAAGCATGCAGCAGTCACGCTGTTTTCCTTGACAGGAATCTTTTAGCATCTTTTCCTTGACATCTAATACAATGGTGTTTCAATCTGTTCTCTATAGTGCTCCAAATCAAGAAAGCATTTAAGATTATCCCAAACTTTAAGCATGTCCATTGTCTTCAACGGGATTACTCACTTGCTTAAAGTTAGGTATGCACTTAAGCACCTGGTGCTTAAGACAGAGAAAGTAGAAGTAAGGAACACCAGAATATTTTCTAAAACACATTGCTACATACTTACAAATTGGTTGAGGAAAAGATGTGTTCTGGTTTTGTAAATCTATTGAAGAAAACCAAGCAAGAGCAGGGCTTGAAACATTCTAGGAAGAAATTCAATGCAGTATCAGAGAAGGGGATTATGCAGTGTACTTTATTCTTACAAAGTTCTTCATTCAGCATTTTATTTTCTTAAAGAATTCTGTTTTTATCAGAGAAAAGCTGCTCTGACTTCCTTTCTAGTGCTGATTTAAAGCATCAATATTCTATTTAACTAGACAAATACCTATTTATATCTCTTGCCTCACTTAATATGAATCAAGATATTGCCATATCCTTACCTCAGCTTCAAACTGTATCCACTGTACAGAAAAAGAAGATACAGATACACATAGTAACCTTTGCCAGGAAGACATAAGAAGCTATTGGCCATGCAGCACACTATTTAATATAATAGCAAAGTATTTAATAAGAAACCTATTTATTGGTGCAAAGGAAAATATTTCTTTTAGGTTGATAAGACCTGTCAGATGGGGAACAATGCTTTTTGTCAAGAAAGGAAATGTTTTTCCAGTGGCTGCACAAACAGAATAAACCAGAGAAAGAACATTATTTCAGATAAATGATCAATCTGTCCATGGTCCTTGAGGCTCGTTTCAGAAGAGATTTCTGTTGGGGTACACCAGGAAGTCTGTGATGCATGTAATAGAATCAAAGAGCTCCATTACAGGTGCAGATTGGAAGGATCTCTGTTTATCTCCAAGTTCACTTTCTTTAACAGCAGGTCTAGGGCCCAAATACTTAGGAATTTATAAAAGCCCATCTGACTAGTCTAAGATACTATTGACAGCTGATTTCATCTGCCAAACTACCTCCTACTACAGGTGTTCTTTCACTTTGGGAAATGGATAGGAACTTGTAAACGACAGAATTGTATTAGACATAATGATCCTTAAAATGAAATCAGCTTTGACTATTTCAATTTTAATTTTTTC
>NW_005842227.1:353853-389071 GCF_000455745.1 Alligator sinensis
TTGAAGTGAAAATGTAAGGAAGTCACAGACAGGTGTGAAACAGAGCACCCCAAATAGATACGCTTCTGTAACATAATCTTTCTAGATACCTTTGTGGGAGCTAAAGAGAGCTATTCTAGATTCTGAAATGAATAAAGATGTGAAAAATGTATATATTAAATCAAATTATATTTTTAAAAACATTTATTTAGTGTCCTAGGAACATTTTACAAGACACAGAAAGGCATTATTTACTCATAAAATCAAAATCTTCCAAAAAGAGATGTCAAATATCATGTACTTTTCTTTCCTTTCAATTGCTAGTGTTGCCCAACATCCCAACAATATTGAGCATATTAATTAAATAGACAATCATCCCTTCTTCCTCCTGAAAGTAACTTTAGCTGCTGTTATGTTATTTGATAGCTTGATCAACACCTCAGAGAAGCAGATTCCAAAAACTATAATACAGTTTATTTAAAGTAACAGCAACAACGAACCTTCTGCTAGGGAGAGCTGTGGGTCAGCTGCCCCAGCTAGCATACTCAACACAAGAACCTTGCCTTCCCCCTAATCTTTCCAGAGCAAACAAATACAATAATTTGCAGAGCTCAGCAGGTATCTGCACAATATCTTCATATGTCTTGACCAATCAGTGGGAAGCTACATTCTGCACTGGTTTAAATTTCTGATTAATATTAACATGTAGACCCTCTCAGTAGTGCATTAGCACAATCTACTTCCCAGGACAATGACTGGGTATGTAGGGAACTAAAAATTATACACTCCTTGTGAGGTTCAGAGATAATATGACCAGTACACATGAAATCCATAAGATCTGATAACAGCACAACAGGGTCTGATACGATACCAACAGTTTAAGCTTAAGTCCTAAAGGGGGCGTCTACATGAGATGCTTTAATGCAAGTAGACTAATCTTCTGTGCAGTAAGGTATTACTATGTAACTGTGTGCAGCACCTACTGTGCATTAGAATATACAAATGTGTGGTTTTCTACTACCTGTAAATACAGGTGGTAGTTTTACTTTGCATTGGCTAATGTACAGTACCGCACAGGTTACATAGCTGACCGGGAGCAAACTGTGGGCTGGAGAACTGCCCCCTCTCCTGGGCAGCTTCCTGCTTCCCAGCACCTGCTTCTATTGGATGATCAGAGCCGGGGCTGGGACACTGTCCCCTGCCCTGGCAGCTGCTTGCTTCCGAGATCGATCTTGGAATAAGCTTTCAGTACATTAATTGCACATGTAGATGTGCCCAATGGCAGGCAAATGTCTCCAGTCTCAAGTGCAAATGGAATTTTCACCACCTCCTATGGCTGCTTTCACTAGCCTACTAACTAAAACTAGATTAAAAAACCCTTTTAAAAGGCATATC
The DNA here is from genome assembly GCF_000455745.1 of Alligator sinensis. NCBI lineage: Eukaryota > Metazoa > Chordata > Crocodylia > Alligatoridae > Alligator > Alligator sinensis. The sequence goes on from NW_005842227.1 coordinate 355,228, forward strand.
TTTTTTCCCTTAATGGGCTTTCTGGAAGGAAAATTGTCATTTAATTAAAAAAGTACTGTTTTTTGACAAAAAATAGAAATTGGTGTTTTTCAAAAAACCAAAATGTTTCATTATGATTTATCTATATCACCGAGACTTGGAGGCAAAGAGAAATTATGCGAGAATATATATTTTTAACTTAAAAATAAAATCAAACCCTCCCTTCTATTTCATGAGCTGGTATAGGTGATAGAGACATCAAAATTGTTTCTTCAGCATAATGAAGACACCATAGTGCATTTTTTCCTTATAAATTTCTCCAGATATCTCATATATGCAAGGGACAAAAGTAAAGGATACAGAGAAACCCGCAGTACAGCAAAGGAGAGTTTCCTTTAGTTAGGAGGATTAGTTGTACAACAATATGTAAAATATTTCTGAAAGAAAAATATAGAACCATTCAAGAGCAATGTGGACAGGTCAATGGTCACAGGCCAAAGCTGATGATATATGCAAGAAGACCAGCATCAATCATTATTTTTTTCCCATTACTAGGAGATTATCTACTAATGCAACCAGTGAAGTAGCTATTTTATATTCAGGCTTATAATCAGACTGATTGAGGTCAGTAAAATCTATGGGCTTTAGAAGCTACCTTGGGTTGTCTAGTTCAGTTCTTTCAAAGAACTTTCCCAGCATTTGCAAAAAAATGAGAGATAAGGAGCAGCTCAATGGTCAGCAAAATAATCAAAATGATTGTAGGAGCAGAAGCCTCAGAAGAGATTCCTTAAGTATGAGCAGGTAAAATTTCAGTGGACAATGATAACTTCAACTAACAAAAATCAGGAGGAAAACAATGATAATTTGAACTAACGAAAACCAGGAACTTTCATGCTACCCTTCTGCAACAAAGTTGTATATAAATCTTACTCACAGATAGTGACCTGAAACAACATTTTACCAAAAGAACTTCAATGAAAGACGTTTTCTGAAACTCAATCCAATAAACTTTCATTTTTCATCTCAAGACATTCCGACTAAGTACAGATGTTTGGGGAAATTAGGGGATGGTTAGATTCCATGAAAAATGGCCACCCAATCTACCTTAGTTCACCCAGGTGTGGACCTTATACTTAGATCCCTAGCGAGGTCAATCTAAGTGTGAACTATACAGAAGTCCAGGAAAGTTACACTGGTCTAAAAATGGCTGACTGGATCTAATTTAACCCTACCTCAGAGGTAGTCTAATTTAGATTGGGTCTGGTGAGACTGATCTAACTGAACTTCTGTCCAGTTCCCAGTACAGTTCTAGGGCTGGGAAGGCCCATCTGCTGGCCCCAGCCCTGGGGCTGCATTTTTCCTATCCCCCAAACACTGGGCTATTTTTAGCCCCTCCCCCAGATGGACACCCCTCCCCCACCCCTGGGACCAGCCAGCCCCCTGGGCCTACCTACCAAGCCCCTCATCCTGCAGGGGTCTTCTTTCATATGTCAACAGAGATCAATTCCCAAATCTATAAGCCACTGTCTGGGGGACTCATTTGGTGTTGGTATAAAATGCTGTAGGAACAGGTCTGATCTTTCTCAGTGGTCAGCCTACTCTGTTGCTGCCCATAGGTTTGATTCCTCTTTTCCAGGATCTTGCGGGCTTCCTGTACAAACAGTTTATGACTTTTAAGCCTCTTAAGCCTCTGTCTGTTTGGGTCTTCAGTTAACAGTTGATGGAGCAGGTGATTTCTTGCCTCTATTGCCAGTAATTAGATTAGGATCTGGCTTCTTATATCACTTGGTTTAATGCCTGAGAGTACAGGGAGTACATCTGTGTGTGTGTAAGTTTTTAAGCCTATTATGAAAGTCAGGGCACTGTCAAGCTTTTTAGTATGACAACATCTAGACCATACAAGAGCACAATATTCTGCTGGGGTATATACCATTGCAAGTGGGGTGGTTCTGAGCACTTTGAAGTTAGCACCCCATGTTGTACTGGCAAAGCACCTTCAGGAAGCTACCTGTGCAGAGACTTTACTGATGACCTTCTGAATGAGATGTTTATAGGAGAGGGAACGGTCTAATGTGACTCCTAGGTAGGTTGGGATATGCTTAAGGGGAAGGATGTGATTGTTTACTGTGATATTCAGTGTGTTTGTGACTCAATGATAGTCCAGGAAGAAGAGGGAAGATACTGATTTCCTGATGCTCAACTTTAAGCGCTACTTGTGGAGATAGTCAGCAATGAGTTTCATGTCAGTAATCAGTGTCTTTTCCTGTTCTGTCATGCTTATTTCTTGGGCTACTATGGTTTGATCTTCAGCAAACATGTATTGCTTAGATGTTGCATGCAGGAAGTTATATACATTGAAAAGTACTGATGTTACCACTGACACTTGGGGGACTCAATTCTTCAGAGTTTGTACTCTGCTTTTTTCTCCTTGGCTGGTAGTGAGTTTGAAAGATCTGCTGGAGATCATGTTCAGGATCAAAGCACGTAGATTGTGGTCATGTATCATACAGTGCAGTTTATATGATGCCTTGATGTCATACAATGTCATGGACAGCTGTGAGATTGATAAAGACCGCACCTGTTTTCTGCCTCATTTAAATTTTGTTTTCTTTTTCAGATATAAGGAATCTAACTTGGTCAGTGGTACACCACTTTTTCTGAAAGCCAGTTTTCTTTTTTGGGAGCTGGGGATGAATGATGTTCTCTATTTTATTTAGTCTTATACGCTCTATAAGTTGTATGTAAGGCACAGTAGTGAGATGCATTGGTAGCTCTTTGGATCGTCTGGTGGTTTATTGGGTTTCAGAAAAGCAATGATGACAGCTCTTTCCCAGATTTTTGGAAGTCTGCTACCTTTTAGACATTTATACATGAATTTCTGAATCCATTTTTTCATTGTGCTTCTGACCCTGTAACAAATTCTGGGAATATCTTATCTGGTCCAGCAGCCTTGCCAGTCTTGATCACTTTAATAGCTGTGTTGAACTTGTTGTCAGAGATGGGGATGGTTAAATTAAGGTTGGCATAGGGTGATTTACGTTGTTCATGAATCAGATGTCTGATCATTTCTTTGTGTTGCTTGCTTGGGTTACCATACTTGCTGCTGTTGCACAATATTTTCATGATGGAGTTTGCTGACACAAGGCAATGTCATTTTTTTGGTGCCTTGGCCTGTAAGGTGATTAATGGTGCTCCATACTTGTCTGCTCCAGAGGGTCATATCCAATCCTTCTAAGATAGTAAGCTTTTGATATTGTTCTTTGTGGTAGCCAGCTGTTCTGTAGTTCTTTTTACAGTTGCAGGGTCATTGCATTGTTTGATGTTGTTAAAGAGCTGTTCGTACTGCTTGTCTCAGCTTGGCACATAATAACTCCTATAGCCTCTAGGTACATAGAGTGTGGCTATTTCAATTAGGCTGTTTGCAAATGTATTGTAACCTTGATAAATGCTGGTTTGTGATGGATCCTCTAGTTGGTTTTCTCTCTCGTTGGTCAGCCTTTGGTATTTCTGCCTTCCAAAAGTTCCATCTTGGAGCTGGTCTGGATGGTGCGGGCTCAAAAATCATATTGTCAATAGTGATGAGACCATGGGTCTGTGCTGGGAGATGGAAACTTTTCAAGTACCTTTCTTATTGGTATTTTACTTGAGTCACCCTTCCACCAGGCAATGTCTGGGTTTGTCTGAATGTTCCAGTGTCCAGAGTGGAAGGTACTTGGCTTCTTTGGGTCATATATGAGGGTTATATTTTTCAGACTTGACCAGAGACAAAGACTGGCTTTGTTGATGCTGTTAAAGGGGTATCCCCAATCTTGATGGTGACAGCTGAAGTCTCCAGTGTATAAGGTCATCTGATTATAAATAGGCAGAGATGTGATTCACAATGCAGTAGAGGGGGGATTTTATATGCTGATGATGATTATGTTATTGGCCTGGACAGCACTCCATTCTATTGCATTTTGGGAGGTGTTATGTCCTTTGGCAGTGTATGGAAGGTTGTTTCTTATGAAGGTAGTGAGGTCATGGATTGTGCTAGCTACAGTCTGCAAGACTGCAAGACTGTAGCCTGAGGGCTTAATCTTCTGCAGCTGCTTTATCTGTGTTTCTTGTAGAAGGACAGCATGTAGTTTCATTTCTCTGGTGATGCATTCCAGCACTGATTGCTTGAGCAAGGTATAGTCAAGCTTTCCCCTCATAGATAGGAGAGGTTGATTTGGCTCATACTGTAGTTAAGTACATCAAAATTGGAAAGTATAATGTATTGAAATTGGAAAAATCAGAAGTTGATTGTGTTCACCAGTGACAGGAGGCAACTGAAGCAAGTTTGGTTGGGGGGAGAGGCAGGCAGGATGGAGGTTGTAGGTTCACCGGGGGGGGAGTTGGGGGTCTAAAAATAGGTTGTAGGTTGTACGTTGGCCGGGGAGGGGGGGGAAAGAGAATCTTCCCACTCCCCCAATCCCTCCACTTCCCCTTTGTGGACCCTGCTAGCCACTCCCAATCACCTCAAGCCCCTCCACTAGCACCCCCCATCTTGTCTTACCTTAGACCAACTGGCCATTTTTTACTCAACCTAATCTCCTCTTAACCTCCCTGAATGTCAGTACGTGCCCTCTATGAAAGTTGATAGTTTCACAGCACTGAATCTGACTGATTTCATGCATAACATAACACAAAATCTTCCAAGCCTGAAACAATAGCTAAAAGGAGGGCAGTCAAGTGGATTAAACAAATTGGCGTCCTCAAACTCTAAAAGACACTGTGGATACTGTAGAAAAAGTGAAGATTCCTTTCCTCACCTTCTGGAAAACCTGCATGTAGTGTTCAAAATCTCTGTCACAACTGATCAAATTTAGACTGACTCCTCCGATCTGTGCCCTTGTTATCTCTCCTTACATTTCATTTGTTGCCAGCCCATCAGTGAACCATCATGACCTAATGATCATGAAGCCAGAGATAAAGTTATTTAGAAATACAGCTTTTTGAAAACGAGCACAAGAAGATCGCTATATTGAACTCCAAAATGATGTATCAAAAGCACCCCTCATAGTGAACTGGAAGCTAACTAGTTCAAGCAATTTAGTTGGCATTTTGCCTTCAAAATAAATGAAGCAATGATTTGGCCATGGCCAGAGTATAAACTTAATTTCTCTATTGTTTAAGCAAATACAGAACCACATTCAGTTCTGTATGTTGTGGTAATAAGCACCAAGAGAAGTCCCAAGCTGTCATGTAAAATATGAAATTATAAAATGATCCAGATTAATTGTCATCATGCCTATGGATGCTGGAGCATTATCAGCTTTATCAGCCACAGTGCCACACCCACAATGATCTTGATTAGTACAGTGATGACTTCTGCACCACAGCAGGGTTATCTGCATGCCAGCGGCACCCTTATATTAACTATGCCAATTACAACCTAATTTAATCCAAGAACCCAACAATATTTGCATAATGTCATATATTAATTCTCTAAACAGGGACAGAAAGGTTGAAGTTGTTCCTGGCTGAAAACTGAAAATAAGTTCAACTCCTTCATAAAAAAAAGTGTTTACAGCAGAGCAAGGTGAATCCTCAGACAAGTCTAATAGGACAAAAGTTCAAGGCTGTTCTGAGGGAACTCTGCTGCATCTTCTTCATCTCATATTTGAATTGCATAGCCACTTGAATGTAAAAGAGTGGAAAATTGGCTTATATATCAGGCATGGAGAATCCACATTTTTCCTGATTTAGCAGGCATGACACAAATACAATACCAAAAGTTGATTTTCCGTAAGAAGAGTTTACCACATTTAAGAATTAAAGTGATGGTGACATCAGTAGAAGCTGCAAATGTTGGGTAACATCTATGAAGATATAAAAGGTGTTTTTAATGGATATAACTGTTAAGTTAGCTGCACTGCAGAATCCAGATAGGACTGTAAATATGAAGAAGAGGTTCAGAGATGCATCCAGATTTTGAATGCTTCTCAACTTTTCTTCGGGGACTTTACATCAAAGGTAATAGTTGAAAAGTCAATACTTGATGCCTCCTTTCTTTCTGCAAAAGTCATGCCACAAATTGATGAACTTTCAGGCAAACTTTCAGGCAAACAGTTTTGCTGGGTTATATAATGGGTGATTTCCCAGAGTGTTAATATGAAATCCATGGTTGAAATGGTCAGAAAAAGACTACATGGAACGAAGGCAAATATTTATATTTTATAAACACAACTATGCTGGTTAAACTCTTAGGACCTTTCAGCTTGGGCTGAAACTATTCCATTTTTCAAAACAGGTGAGTGTGAAGGATAAAGAATAATCTTATTGGATAGTACAAGCTGTGATTCAGGCAACAAGGGCTCTATTTTTAGCTCTGTAACAGACTTCTTGCATAACCCTTGGCCAAGTCACTACATATTTTTGTGCCTCTACTTCTTCATCTGTAAAACTGACTTGACTATAATAATTTGCCATATCAGACTGGTGACATTATACCAAATTAATTCATGCTTGGAAATTCTGTTTGGAAAGTGTTCAGATAATAGGCCCAACATAAGCCAAAAATATATATTTTTAGTTATAATTTTATTCTCTTTTCTGTCCTAGAAAAAGAAGCCATTTGCAGGTTAGAGATTCAGAATAAAGAACACTTTATTTAAAAAAAAAGCTTCAGAGAAGCACTGATTATACTTTCTAAGAAAAACAACGTGAAAACACACTGTGCTGTCCAGACCTGGAAAGCAATATGTGCTGACCATGTAGGAATTTATCAAAGTGCCAGTGAAGACCATGAAATTCTTTTCATTGACACTATTGGGAACTGGATGGAATCGATAGTGCACAGACAAACCATTTTTCTTTTTTACTTTTTTTGTCAAACTAAGGTCAGAATGAGTCACTGAATTAAGACTACTATTGCCCTCGGTGCTTTGGTTCAAATAATATATGAAATTATTTCAGAAAAATGCATTATTTCTTGTCTATGTTGCACAGGCCACCACTGAGGAAGTCTACCTACTACACCCAACACCTGGATAGTCAATAATTTTCAGCAGGAAGAAAAGAGCTAATAGAATGGAAAAGTAAATTTGTCTTGAATAAAAAGAATTACATAGTGGGCGCATCTACACATGCATTTAGTCAGACCTAGATTTACTGCACAATAAGCTACTGAGCAGTAAGCGATTTTTGCTAGGTGGCTACATGTACAGGGACCTGGCAGAAAATCTGCTGTCCCTCCAGCCCTGCTAGGCACCCCTGTGGCCACGAGGGGAAGCTCCAGTCTCCAGTCCCAGCTGTCAGCACCTGGCAGCCATCTTTAAAACACAGCCTGCTCTGTGCTGCCTGGGCAGCCAGTTCTTGTGCTCAGAGAAGCAGTGTGGCATGCACAGAGGCAGCACATGGCAGCTGTGTCAGTGCCTACTGTGCCTCCCTGCACTATGCCTGTTCCAGCCCCTGGCAGCTAGGAACAGGGTCCCCTGATCCTGCTGGCCACCTCACTCAGCCTGCTGGCCTGCCATGCTGACCAATGGCTGGCCCACAGCTGGCTTGCTCATCTGGTTCCCCCACATGCAGTGACCACCTGCCTGCCCACAGCACGACCTCCCAGGGTCCCTGCCACACAGCAGCCCTGCCAGGGATGCTGATGAGAGGATGTAGGATGCCACCTCTGTGGCTGACATCCTCCTCCTGGGCCTCCACCTCCCTTGCCCCTGGATATGCCACATCAGCCAGCATTTGTGGCACTACCTGGTGCAGCAGATGTGGAAGCCAAGCTGTAGCATGCAGCTCCAGGCAGGCAGGGACTACCGGGCTGTGGCCTGTCCAGAGGTGTGGCCTGCACAGGGCCTGCACTACCCTCAGGCTGCCTGTGATGTGTACCCTAAGGCACAAAATGGCTGCAGGCTTTTATAGCCTGCAGCTAGGGGCTTCCACAGACACAGCTGAGTCCTGGGCGAGGAGAAGCTCCCAGCCAGGAGTCCCAGTGGCAGGGCAGACCCAGCAGAAAATTTGCTGCTGGGTTGCATCTACATGCGTGTTACTGCGCAGTAACTAATCATGATTAAATTTCAAAACAAAATGAGGGCACTCAAAATGTTTCAAAAGGTTTGAAATGTTTTGAGTTTCAAAGCAGCCTAGTGGCAGGAGGTGGGGGACAGCCAGGGATGTGGTCGGAGTGGCTCTGCCAGCCTCATGTGCATTAGCCCGGTGGTGGGAGGCAGCAGGAGAGACAGTGACTCTTCCCTGCCTCCTGCCACCAGGCTCAGCTCCGTGGGGCTGGGGAGCCTCCCACCGCTGGATTGTGCTCACCAGGACTGCGCTCCAAGTGGTTCCATTGCTCTCCTGCCACCTCCCGCCACTGAGCTGAGCTCCATGGGGGTGGCGGAGCTGCTCAGAGTGCAGCCCAGCAGCGAGAGTCCCCCCTCTCGCTCCCCCCTCTCCTCCCCTGAGCCAGGGCTGCGCTCTGAGTGGCTCACCAGCCTCACGGAGCTCAACCTGCCCTCCCAGCACTGGCCAGACTCCTCCAGGATGTACAGGACCCCAGATCTGTATGTGGGATGATAGGAGGCTGCTGCTCCTGCCTGGGGCCAGCAGCAGCAGCAGTCTTCTTGGCGCTGTGTGCAGGCTGTGCCCAGTGCTGGTCCCACGCAGCAGCAGCAGCCGCCTGTCATCCTGCATGTAGATCTGGGAGCCCGCACCCCTGGGAGGAGTCTAGCACAACCCCACAGCCCTCCCAGGGGCACAGGCCCCCAGATATGAGTGCAGGATGACAGGGAGGCTGCTGCTGCTGCTGCTGCTGTCAGCAAGTGACACGAGTTTTACTTTTAGCAGTTTCAGGTGCAGTTTCCCAGAAACCTCTAAACTTATCTCCTTGAAACTTGGTAGGCTTTATGCCCTCAGAAAGGGCCACCATCCCTGCAATTTTCATCTGAGTCAGCCAAGAAATGACAAAGTTATAGGCATTTTCATGATTCCCCATTATAGCCCATGAGTGAAACGTCGAAACAGCGAAACAGTTTTGACGAAACAAAATGGAACACTGCTTTGAAATAAAACAAAATGATGAAACGAAACACTGTCCCTTCGAAAAGGCAAAATGGAAGTTGAAGTGAAATGGTGCTGTTTTGCACAGCCCCACTGTTGATACCCATGTGTTCTGCTAGCATTTTCTTTTGCTTAAATGACATTTTTGCTTCCCTGTGATTGCCTCCACAATGTACTTGCAGGGAGCAATCACTTCCTCTCTCAGCCCTACATGTTTACCTCCCTTCCCTTTTTCATTAGGTTCTTATTCTCTGATCACACTTTGAGTCTATTTTTCTTGATATCTCCAAGACTGTATTTGCCTTCGTCATGTCCATATCACACTATCACCTCATAGCCACTCTATGATTGACTAATATATTCAGGTCTTCTCAGTCATGTCCAACTGATATGTTCATAGATTGCAGCAGCAATACTTGTAAATTAATCTCTAACCTCCTCAAAGCCTTCAAAGTCCACTCTTCAAAGTAATTTAATTATTCATATGGCATTCTGAACTTCCTTTGTACTGATGATGATTCCCAAGTTTGTGTCATCAGCAAAGGAATAAAGATAACCTAACTCCAGGAGCAATTCTTTTCAAGTCCACATAGTTAGAGGCTAGATGAAACCCTGACATGTGGCAGCTTATATCCTTTCAAAATGCTGTGGTTAATTTGCATTTTTATTTATTATAGCAATTCTGTGTGCTATTTTTAATCCATATAAATGGTCAAATCTCCTTTTGAATGTTGATAACCTCTCAGCCTACATGATATTATGTGACAATGAATTATTTTCATTATTTGCTATATGAACATTATTTACTTTTAATTAGGTTTGAATTTGTCAATTTTATTGAATGTCAGATGCTAAAATGTTGTTATTTGGGGATTTTAATCCATGGTAGCATGCAGAAAATGCATGGATTAATTTATGCAAAATCTAGAACTCTTGGTTCAGAGATGATACCTTTTATTAGACCAACTGAGAAATTTCAAAAAAATTTCATAGATTTCATAGACATTAGGGCTGGAAGGGACCTCGGAAGATCATCGAGTCCAGCCCCCTGCCCAAAGGGCAGGAAGTCAGCTGGGTTCATAGGATCCCAGCAAGATGAGCATCCAGTTTGCTCTTGAAGGTGTTCAATGTAGGTGCATGAACCACTTCCGGTGGCAGGCTGTTCCAGACCTTGGGGGCTCGGACAGTAAAGAAATTCTTCCTTATGTCCAGTCTGAAACGGTCTTGTAGTACTTTATGACCATTCGACCTAGTCGTCATCCCTTGGGGCGCTCTGGTGAACAAACGTTCCCCCAGATACTGGTGGTCACCCCTGATAAACTTGTAGGTGGCCACCAGATCACCCCTGAGCCTGCGCTTTTCCAGGCTAAAGAGCCCCAGGGCTCTCAGCCTGTCATCGTAGGGTCTGCTTCCCTGACCTCTGATCATGCGCATGGCTCTTGTCTGGACTCTCTCAAGCTTCTCCACATCCTTTTTGAATTGTGGAGCCCAAAACTGGACGCAGTACTCCAGCTGCGGCCTCACTAAGGCTGAGTACAAGGGGAGAATGACGTCCCGGGATTTGCTTGAGAAGCATCTATGGATGCAAGCCAGCGTTTTGGTCGCTTTACTAGCCGCCGCATCGCATTGCAGGCTCATGTTCATCTTGTGGTCAATGATGACCCCCAAGTCTCTTTCTTCCATAGTGCTAGCCAACATAGCACTGCCGAGCCTATAAGGATGCTGCGGGTTTTTTTTCCCAAGGTGGAGAACCTTGCATTTATCGGCGTTGAACACCATCAGATTCTCGTCCGCCCACTTGCTGAGCCTGTCCAGGTCAGCCTGGATAACCTGCCTGTCTTCTGGTGTGGATGCTTTGCCCCAAAGTTTGGTGTCATCGGCGAACTTGGCCAGTTCTGATCGCTTCTGACTCCAGTGTCCACATCATTAATGAAGATGTTGAACAGTATGGGTCCAAGGACAGAGCCTTGGGGGACCCCACTGGTCACAGGACACCACGATGAGTGACTTCCATCGATTACTACCCTCTGGGTCCGACCCCGGAGCCAATTTTCCAGCCAGTGGATCGTGGAGGACCCAAGGCGACAATTGGCCAGTTTCTCCAAGAGGCGATCATGGGACACCAGATCGAAGGCTTTTTTGAAGTCAAGATATATGACATCAATCTCTTCTCCCTTGTCCAGGTGATAGGTCACCTGGTCGTAGAAGGAAATGAGATTGGTCAAGCAAGACCTACCCGCAACAAACCTGTGCTGGCTATCCCTTAAGATGTTGGCGTCGGCCAGTCCATTAAGGATGGCCTCTTTAATAAACTTTTCTAAGATCTTCCCCGGGATAGAAGTCAGGCTGATGGGCCTATAGTTAGCCGGATCCACTTTCCTCCCTTTCTTGAAGATAGGCACCACATTGGCCTTCTTCCAGTCTTCGGGCACTACATCAGAGTGCCAAGAGTTTTCAAAGATCCGCGCTAGAGGCTGGGATATGATGCTCGCCAGCTCCAAAATCCTACAGAAAAATATATCTTTTTCTGTAGGATTTTGGGCTTACACACCCTTCATCAGGTTCAGGGAAAGTTGAAGATGGTAAAAAGTCCCCATATGTAGGAAATAAACTTCATTTTTGCACAAAGGAAGCTAAGCTGGAAAATCTGTTCCTCTGGGTCCGTGAGGATGTCTTTGTGGGGTTGCTCTTTGTTATGCAGATCAAGCAGCTTTCCTTCCCTGTTGGTGTCAGATGGCTGGCAGGAAGGTATAGAAATCTTTCTTGTTGTTTAGCAATGAAGTTTATAATCCAAAATTGGCTAAAATTCAGAATCTTCCATGTTTCTGGGATATATTTAGCAGCCATGTTGGTCTGAGTCAAAAAAAAAAAAGCAAAAATCTAGAACTCTTGGTTCAGAGATGATACTTTTTATTAAACCAACTGAGAAATTGCAAAAAAAATCTTTTTTTGGAAGCTTTCGGGCTCATATGACCTTCATCAGACTCTAGAGTTTTGCATTTTTGGGGCCTCAGACCAACACAGCTGCCAACTACATCCCAGAAACCTGGAAGATGCCTTAATGAATGTATCTAATCCTTGTGTGGTAGAACAATAGTTTTATTAATATTTGTAGGATCAATATGAATTTAAATATGAGCATTGTGTATATTTGACTGTGCCCTTTTCTTCTATTGTTTCACTTTGTTGCTTGCCTTTTATTAGTTACTAAGGGCCAGATCCTAATCTGCTTCTCAAATGTCAGGATCTTTCACAGTTAGCCCCAAAATACTCATCTCACTTCAGGAGCGTGATCCTAATCCAACAAGGGAGATACAAGTCTCTGTTGTCTTCTCAGTGGACAACCTAGCATACCCCACACAACATCCCCAATTCCAGTCTCCATCCTCTGGCAGAAATGCAAGACACATGCCCAAGAAGTGGTAGACCCAGGATAAAGTCCTTCTCTTCAGCCAGGATGGTTTTGAACCACCGCCCCGCCATCTCCTACTTCTTAGCAAAGTGCCCTAACCACTAGAACAAGGGCTAAGCAAAGCTGAGGGCAGCCCTTGTCCCTCCTGGGCAACAAAGAATAAAAGAGTAATGGCACAAGAAGGAGAGAAAGCAAGAGGAATTGTGAGTCTATGGTTTAGTGGAGAGGGCACCCCCTGAGAGGGAACCCTAGTTCTCAACGTCCTCTCCGCTCTTTACAGGAATGGTCATGGGATAAAATACATAAACATAATTGGAAAGAGGAGTCAATGGGGCCTGGGGCAGCAACCTTTTGAGAAGGCCAGAGAGTTGTATTCCCTCTTGTTCTCTAATTCAACATTAGTTATTGGCTAAAAAAGAAATAGAAATTACTGTAGTCCCAGAACCAAGAACACAGGAATTGCCCCCTCACCATGAGTGCCTTCCTCCTCCCCTGGGAGCTTAGGTAGAATTTATATTCTTTTCCAGGAGTACAACAATGCAAGTGGAGTTAGAAGGAAATACTGTGAGACATTCATGTGAGTAGAATTAGAAGTCTGAGATGCATTTCTGAGCATGTACATTGGACCAAATGGTGATACTCCAGGAACAGAGAAGTCTTAACTTTTTGATGGCTGTTGCACTGGTTGGATTATGATCTCATTTAGTGATTTAGATACCTAAAAGTCACATAAATGACATTTAGACAAGTTAGAGGTGGATTAGGGTCTGGCCCTACATTTCTTAGGGAAGTGACCAGGTCTTCCTATGTGTTTATTCAGCTGTTAGCACAGTGAGCCCCTTATGCTGAGTTGATCTCTACACATGACTGCAAAAACAATGGTGGTTCCCTGAGTCCAAATCAGCTCATTCTTTCTTCCTCTTTTGCAGATACAGACCCTTCATTTAAAATATGTCTAAACATATCTTGACAAAATAAACAAGAAATGAAAACATAATACAGAACTTTTGAAGGAGAGAAGGTGCTGCATTTCAAACACAGGCCTATAATGCATGCCGCTGCAATCTCAGTGGAAACTGAATAGACAGAAATGATCCTGTCCTCATTTTGACACTGCTGCAGAGATTTCCGTTAAGTTTGGTAATGTTTGGTTAAATGCGAGATAGATGTTGCCTAAAATGCCTGAAAACTAGGCTTGCTATCTTCAGACAGTGCTGTAAATTGAAGCAGATCTCTGGATGAACAATATGAGAAAGCTGGTATACCCAAGCATATTGGGAAATCAAAACCTTGTAACACACAGGAAATTTGTTTTGTGGGTCACAAGGAGAGACAAAATACCGAAGCTATGATAGACACCAGTATGAAGTGAAATTTGTGGCAGGCTGTGATGCCACATTGAAATCATATTTCCATAAGGGTGGATTTCATAAAAAACAAATTCTTTTTCTCTACTTGGACTTGAATGTCTGTGAAAGAAAGAGAGATGTCTATAGAACAGAATTCCTGAAAATAAACAAGTACTTGTTTCTCACAGCTCTGTTCTGGTGAACAAGAGCAAGGACTCAATTTTACAAATTGTAAGGTTGTCTGAAAGTGCAAAGAAAACCCAATATTAATTTAATTTCAGAAGAAGACTTTACCAATAACAGTGTCACCCAACTGCCCATTAACTAACCAGTCCGTGAATAACTGCAGCCAGAAGAACTAAACAGATTTTAAAACTGAGACATCTATGGTTTTCCCAACCTCTATTTTGACCATATTTCTTTACTTTAAATTTATTATTGTGGCTAAATCTGCACAAGGAAGAAATAATTGAAATGGTCAGTGGCAGAGTTTTCCTCTTCCAGTGGGATAAGCCATGATGTGATGATAAGGAAAAGCCTCCCAAAACAAGCATAAACAACCACAGAAAACAAATGACCTCTTGCATTGTTTAAGATGTATTTGACAATTGGCCTTTTCTTATAATGCAGAATCATGTAAGAAGACCTATTTTCTATTTATTCAAATATGTTGATATCTTATGGATATTGTCAAAAAGCAAGTGTCCCTGGGAGAATTGTTTTTGCCATGTCACAAAACTGTTAAATTCCTATATGTTGAGAGCCTGCATGATTTTAGGTGGTGTAACATGACATAAAATTATACACCAAAAATATTCTGTATGTTATCCTCACAATAGTAAAAAGAGTATCTAATTTCCTTGAATACCTGAAGTAACTGGATTTTTTTTTTTCAGTTTTAAGTCAAACTGAATAACTGGGAAATGTGAATAGCAAAAAAAACCCAAAACAAAAAACAAACAAACAAACAAAAAGTCTTGGCTTGGCCATTCGCATACCAAAGTTTTGGAGAAATTAATAGAAAAATAATTGGTACCTTCCTATAGTTGTTGAAAAAGAAAGATTTTATGCTAATCCATTCAAGGATGAAGATTCCTACAAATGGCTTCATACAAATCTCTGTCTTCAAAAAAAGTAGGGTGGCTTTTTTTGCTTCAAATTTCCTATTTGTAGAATATGGAAAATACAATATCTATTCCAGTTGAGAATGTTTAGATGGTTTTAATTATAGACAGGCATGTATACCTGAGAAGAAGAAAAAGGTCTGACTAGGATTTTATACGTTATTAAGCACTGGAGCAGATAACCTAGAGGGTTTGTGGAATATCTGTCAGTGCAAGATCCAACAAACATTTTTCCAGGATGGTTTAGACAGGGATGATCCAGACTTGAGCAGCTGCATAGTGACATGTGCCTGGGATCTCAGGGCACAGGGACAGCGCTAACTTCTGGTTGCTGCTCTGTCAGCATTACTGCAACTGCAATAATGCAGCTGATGGTGGCAGCTGTTATTTTGTCTCTGACTTCAGGCTGGTGCTCCAGTCACCCTGTCTTAGTTACACCACTGGCTTTGAGTAGGGCATTGGATTAGATCAGGGGTTGGAGATCCAGCCAGCAGAATGACTAGATTTGGCCAGCGGAGCTTCAAGACTTGCCTGTGCCCATGCCTGTGCTGGGGTTGAGCAGAGAGGTGCTGCACCAGGGCTGGAGAACTAGAAAGTGTGCTTGTGCCACTGCCACTTCCCCTTGTCCTCCTGATATGCTGCTGACGCCACCTGGCCCATGTCAGATTGGAGCTGGGCTGCTCCAGCTCATGGCTTGAAAAGGTTGCCAGCCCATGGACTAGATAACTTCCTGACGTTTCATCCAACCTCACTAGTCTAAGGCTCTCTGATGACTACTTCTGCCAGTCCTCTGGAGTCAGGAATTCTGCAGTCACTTCTGGGTGCCTGGTATGGATGAAAATCTTTAAAAAAAAAAAAGATTTGTGGAATTACAAGAAATGATCCATGGCACCTTGTTACTATGTTTAATTTCAAGGCCTATATTATGAAACATGGGAGTTCAGTCTAGATGTTCATAAAAAAATCTTTATGATCTTAAAACCTAGAAATCTTTGATTTATGGTAAAGTTGAGTTCATGTTATACTGTTTGAGAAGCCAAACAGGTAAAAAAAAAAAATTTAAATCACTGCGGTGTCAAAGGATTATTTATAGTCAGCACAGTGTCTTGACACATTAGCACAATAACCCAATTCAATGGGTCATTAGCATCATTTCTCTGTTCCCTCTTTAGGAATCAAATTTTGCACTCACCTGCATTAGTATTATTCAGGATCAACTCATGCTAAGTCAAACAGAGGTAATAAGAACAAAATCGAGCATACCAAACCCAGTGCTTGTTAGAGCTTCTCTGGGGTATGGATTATGCAGCCTTTTGCTATCATCTGCCTAAATGGTATAATCCAGTCTTATATTCTTAGGCCTTGTGTACATATAGAAGTTATATAATTTGCCTCTAACAGTACAGTTAAAGTGGCACAATCCCCGTCTAGTGTGGGTGCAGTCGTATCAGCATAAATGAGCTAATATTTGAATAGTTTATTACCTTAAAGCAGTATTTTTTAGGCTTTTTTGATGAAAGGCACCCATCAGAAAATGCCAGTTCTTAGTTTTCACTTCTTTTTTGACTACGGAAAAATAATAGAGCAGTTCTTCAGTTGCAAAGAACTCAGAAAGACCACAGCAGAGAAGAATGTTTTTAACGCCATGAATTTCTATTTGAAATCTCTGGGTTTATATTATGAATCACGCTTCCATACCTAGAAATGCTAATATTGCGTGGCACCCTCTAGCACCCTTGAAAGGATCGCAGTAATGCAGGGTGCCACAGCACCCTGGTTGAGAATCACTGCCTTAATGGAACAATAGGTTATTTCAGTTTAACTAAATAATTAAAAATAATTCATGCTCCCCATCCTCAACCAAAATACTTTAACCAGTAAAAGAACTGAATGTAGTCTGGTCTTAGTCATGTTAGAAGTTGAAACTGGTACCTTGGCATCTGACTGGTGATGGAAATGAAGTTAATGATAATTGCTAAACAGGTTTTTTTAGGAGACAAGAGACATTACACATTAAATGAAAATCATAAACCAAATATAAATTTAATAGCAAAATATGTAAAAAAGGGTTGAACTTTTCTTTTACTACATTATGTTAACTACCACTTGCATGCGTTATAAATGTCACTTGAAGACTTCCAGCTGTTCTGGAATGGGTTTGTTTTTAAGACACTGGCTGAATAAATTTATAGACTCATCATTTTATAATGCTTAGCACTGTGGTGTATAGATTTTCTTTTCAGGTTTCTGTTAATGTATGCAATTCAATAATCAAATCCTGTTCATGACAAGTATCCAAACTATGATAGAAAAACACATTTTAGTTGTCTAAAAGACTTCATATTAGTTTAATTGGTTTGTCTCTGCTATATATTTTTATTGCACAGAAAATATGATCCTATTCCTCTGATTTGCTCAAACTATTTGCTATTCAAGGCTCATATGGATTCTAAGCGTTGTATAGAAACTGAAATTCTACTGCCACGAAGAAAAGTTTAATTTCTATTGTTTTTGTACAGTGGTGTCATCTGCATTGTCTTCACATTTTTCCAGTCCACATTCATAATTAAAGTAACACCACAATTATGACTGTACATTTGCTCTTGTACTTCTCCATGCATAAATTCCTTCTCAGTTACTCTTTGTGAAAGCAGACAGCCTGAGGGCCTGATTCTCTTCCTACATTGTTTTTGCCACCACTAAGTAAATCCAGTGACTTCAGAGAAGTTATTTCCTGATTAACCTCCTCACTGGAGGAAAATTAGAGCCTAAATAACAGAAAGGGAAGAATATTTTTTATTCAGAGACATACATAAAACTGCATACCTGATTTGGATCAGCCTTATGGACATCAGTCTCCCCCATCCTACATGGGTGCCCTAGTCACCATAATGTTGGCTAGCTTGAGGTTCCTGTTTCTACTGTCTTTGTATAACTAATATTCACTGGAGTGTTTGCACCTCAGGCACTGCTTCCATACCAGGTGAGTGCTATAACATCAGATTACAGAATCAGACTCCTGGGGTATGTCTACATCACTTAAGGATCACCCTTAGGAGCACTACAGTGAAGTACCCTACACCCATTCCAGGACACTGTCCCTGAAATTCAAGTGCCTTTGTACAGAGCTGTTCATATATCAGGACTTTCTAAGAGCTCCTCTACACCTTCCTTCTGCAGAATGGAGGTTGATGAGGTTTTCTCCTTACCTCTCTCACTTCAACATAGGAAAATGTATGAAGTTAATAATATTCTTGTCTAGACAGCAAACACTGCTTTCTGCCCAGCTTTACCTAAAAGTACTATAATTGCCTACTACTCTGAGTACTCTTACTACATTTTGTGGGTTTTATCATTTTTCCTGTTTCTAAATATGGTTATTTCCTCTTTTGGTACAAGTATCTTTTAACGTAACAGGAGAAACAACATACAATTAGCAGGCAAAATCAACTGGATATCTGACAGTACAGAGGAAGTATGACAGCAGGCACAGTAAAATACACAACAAACTTTTGTTTTAGAAGTCAGCATTTTTTCCTAATATATTTTAATTAGAGTAATAGCATGTATCACTTGGAACAAGAGCATATAAACAACGTTTAAACCAACAATTTATTTAAATTAATGGTTGCCCTTTAAATTTAGACTGCGTTGAATCATTAAGTTAACCAGCAAGAGCTGTGCTGCATGAAGAGGACTTGGTATTGGAACTTGACTTCTTAGTTTGTGCCATTGTCATGAAAATAGCATTAGACACTGCAGTAAAACAGATCATAATTTAATCTGTGCTGGATCACAACTCTCCTACTTTTAGCTGTCTATTAATACTATATCTTTAGAGTAGGTCTGATACACTCTAGCCACAGGATGAAGATATGAATTTCTAATCTACAAAGTTACTCTTACTAAATCAAGTTTAAGAAAAAGCACAATAATAAAAAAAAGAGTTAACACACGCCTCTTATTTCACCCAGTGCATTTTCTGACTGATGCTGGGCTGCTCACAAATCATCAGTATCCTGGTACTCTGCTATTTTGTTCAGGTACTGTTTCCATTTGAAGTTATTCCACAGCTTCCTAGGATTCACTGTAAAAAAATCTACAGTAAAATCTCTCTTAAAAGAGCCCGTTGTAATTAGCTGGTAAATTCTTCAAAGTAAAGGCCACATTTAAGGTTTGTTGAGTGTTTGTGTCACACCTAGTATAATGCAGTCTCCATCATGATTAGAACTTTAGTGCACTACAGTAAGTTGATGAATAATAATGGTAAACAAAGTCTTCCGGCAAACAGTTGTGTAGTAGAAGTAGGCTTTAATTAAAGGACAAACAAACTGTACCGGAAACATATGAGCTACATTAAAGCAGTTAATAAGGCCAGGGAATTAGTTATTTTAGTCTCTATGGAGCAAGTTTCATAGTCTGTTTCTTATTTTTCTGCCAGAAAAGTTCACTCGAAAATGCAGAGAAAAAAAATATGTCCCTGATATAAGTTATTAAATCAATACCTTATTGGTAATACTTGATGAAAATCTAATGAAAAAGAGGTTAAACAATCTTCTTGTAAGCAGCTGTGGCAATGGGGCATGAGTGTGAACATATGCACACTCAAAAGCATGATATATAGTTGCTCATGAAACTATTATATATATATCTATATCTATATATCTATATATCATGTTTGTGTGTGTGTGTGTGTGTGTATATATATATATATATATATATATACCAGTAGCAATAGTCTAGTATATATTATTGCTCTTTGTTTTACTTGAATATTCCGGTTTTGATTATTGATATTCAAGTTCAGGATTCATTTAGACGATCTAGATCAGAGAGGGGGCATGGATTGGAGCCCCCGAAGGTGGGGCTCCAATCCACCCACCCCTGGCTCCGGCACAGGCTGGGCAAACCCTGAGACTGGAGGTTTCTCGCCTCCTTTCTCACCTTCCCATCCTTCAGACAGCACCAGGACAGGGCTGAGGTGCATCAGCTTAGCCCCGATTGGCATAGGGATAAAACAGAAATTAATGAAGGCACTCTGCTTTGGAGCACCTTCATCTGAACCCTCATTAAATGCTGGTTAATTTGTTGCATGATCGGGCACTTTTAACGTGCTCTGCACCTATGCACTTCTGTCAGGGCATGACTGTAGAGCACTTTCAAGGGGCTGATCATGCAACAAATATCTGTTCTGTCAGTGCTCTGAATAACCATGTGGATGCATGATACATTTAAATTGGTTTATTGGCTTTATTCTGGTATAAATATGCAGTATACATATGGCATAACAACCTACACTGGTAAGTCATGCGTTTGCAAGTCAGAAATATGGGTAATGTGCCTACAGCTGTGGTCTGTTTCAGCCCTGAGTATCCATTTGCCATTACTAGCTATTACTGGCTCTTCCACCAGCTACTGCTGAAGGCCTGAAATAGTGCTTGCTATGGAAAATACCTCCAGAGATCTGAGTCTCTGCAGTCAGGTTAGACCTTCATGCAGGACTTTAGAGAAGAGTCACAGTCTAGCCCTCTTTGATTTACTGATCTTTCATCTCATGTAAAATAAAAAAGAACAGACTAAAAAAGCTGTGAGCTTCTAAATTGCTTTGGTTTACATTCCGTTTTTAAAAAAGATGTCTCTTTCTTCTGCATATTTTCTTCTACTTGTTCCTTTGCAGTAATCTGACCTTAAGCACGTTCTCTCATGCACAGATAACAGCATTTCCAGGATGTCTATCAAAAACCTGACAAGTGAGCGATGAACTTTTTACACTGAGAGTTTCCCAGATCCTTTCTGTAGAACAGTTTTCATTGGCACTTCTTTAGTATGCTCAACTTCCTCAAGAACTACTGGTGAGAAGGTGCTCTGAAAAAGATTCAGGACTGCAGTGCTCTGGAAGCAGTTAAAGATTCTTTGAAAGGGTGAAAAAAATAATTCTGATATTTCTTCTAGGATTTAGTACCTCAAGGACAACTCTTAGCCCTTGCTTGGATGGGTAGGTGGATAGAGGCAGAATTTTCTGTTAATTTTATTTCTTAAAACCTGATAGTGTCTTTGCCTTACCGTGGTGATGTAGAGCCATGCTCTCTACAACTGTAACTCCATTGTCTTCAGTGGAAGTACCCCAGCATAGTGTTAAATTGCTGGCCATTTCTCTGAGGTTTAGGATTTTCTGAGAGAGGATATGTATCCTTGGTTAATAAAAGCAAATGTGCTCAAGAAATACTGTGCTCTAAGCATGAACTTTCATAACAGTGTAAGGTGAAGATAAAAACAACAAGTATAAAGCAATAGGCAGTAAAAGCATTCCAAAGTGAGATATTTAACCCTGGGACTCCCAGGGTGTTTTTTATGTAAATCTCATCAGTTACTCTGTGCTGCCATACATGTATTCAGCTCCAACACTTCCAGTTTCTGAGTTTCAGGGACTTATTATCTGAACTCCCCAAAGCCAAATTAGACTACAATTTGGGAAGGGCTCAAGATGCCAAATAGGTCTGGATACAGACTTCATGGACCCCTAAGATCACAAATGTTGAAAGGCAGATTTTTGATTGCTTGTGCTGTCATGAAGAGTGGCATTCATAGACGTTGGATTAAGATCAGAATTTTTATTTCACAAAACCCCTGCCCATCAAATTTGAGGTATTTAACCTGGGATTTTAATTTAGGCCAATCTCCAGACAGAACACAGCCCAGATTTTTCATTTTTCAGTTTGATAGTCTCCTCAGTTCCTTCTTCCTAATCTCAGGCTGTCTCTTTATTCATTGGATATTTGAATCCTACAGATCTTCTGGCTTTCCAGACATTGATGCTTCTTATCCTATGTACAGTACCATTGCAAGGAAGCTTGGCACCTGGGGCAAAGCCCACAGCAGCAGCTTGCACTTGCCCCATGTGCAAATCCGGGGGGCACGTGCCCACCCCATGCTTGCCTGGGAGTGCATGCAGTGGCAGGAGCCACCCTCCCCCCATCCCTGCACCCCCTCAAATGAGCTGCTCATGACTCTGTCCTGCACCCTGCCCCGGCTGGGCAGCACCTGCTGGTGCCCCTTTGCTTTGGCACCCAGGATGGTCACCCCGCTCAACCCCACCTTGCTACAGCACTGCCTCTGTACACCAATAAATGCACATTTAAGTGATGCATGTAACTGCCAAACAGATCTATTACATGTTCTCTCTCTCCATTTATGCTATGATATTTTATCCTCAAATTGCCAGAAAATATTTGATTACATTATGGTTACATTTAACAAACTTTTAAGCAGCAGAGGAGAAATAAAAAGTCAAACCACCCTGAGCATGTAAGGTTATGTCACAAATATAATAACTTGAAAGCATTTGGAACCATAGGATCTGGCCCATGGGTCTCTGACTGACCCCACTGGCTGCATAAGATATGTGCCCCATGTACTGGATGTGGTGTGAAGAGCTAGTTTGGTGCATGCTGCATGACCATTTCAGTGCTTTGACTCCAGGATGGCATTAGGCCCATAGACTGCCCTTTGCATGGCCAGCGTGACCTGGGAGCCATATGCAGCATGCACTCCTTGCCAGCCCCAAATGCTGCCTGCTGCATGAACCCTGAAGCAAGCCTAATGTATGCTGCATGTAGTGCATGGGACTGGACCCAGTGAGTTCACCTCCCGTTGCTATATGTAGTGCCCCACCAGCCTGGCTGTGCATGCTAGCTCTGGGGCAAGTCTGGATCAGACCACTGCATTAGACCCAGTGCACAGCGCTGGGCTGGGCTGGTGTAGGCACCTCATACAGCGTATACCCCCTACCAGCTCTGTACAAGAGCCCTGGGCTGGTGCTAGTGAACGCTGCATGCAGTGTGTAGAGCTGGTCCCAGGCATATGCTTCATGAGCTGCCTGCACTGGACCGGCCCTGCGCAATGGCTCCAGTTCATGGAGCCATTATCAAATGTTCTGGGTGGACCTATACCAGTTTCAGCCCTACACTTACAAAACCCACACCCAAACTACTTTGCTTTGCCTTCTAATGTAACTAGGTTGAATCTCAACACTCTTCAAGAGTAAAGTACCATACTACATGAGGGAGTGTGCAACCATCTAACCCAGGAAAGGCAACTTTTTCCAGCTGAGGGCTGAAATCACCCATCCTAGGTCCAAGGCAGGCAAGCAGATAGGTAGGTGCTAGAACCTGGCCACTGCCACTGCTTGTGAGTGCCTGCAGCCAATGCCCCCCACTGCTGAATGCTAATAAAGCCCCATGGCTGTGCATTGGATCCAATGCCTCCATGGGCCAAGCCATGATCCTACCAACTGAGAAATGCACATGTAAAATTCAGTTCCAAGCACTTACACAATTCTTTTTGGCCCTCACAATTTCTCAGAATTTAAAAAATACACAAATACATTATTATTTTCAAAACTATTTGTTGAGACCTGTTTCTGTTGACAGACACCTACTTTGCAGTGTGTCTGCATGTTCCATTGCACAAGAAAAGATATAAATATAATTACTAAAAGCTAGTCTCTTGACCTTCTAACAGTGCAATTATATTTTGTAAAAGCCAAACTTTTCAAGCTAAGAACAGACATTCAAAAAGCCCAAGGTGGAACTGATTCAATCTATCTGGGTTTTTCTAAGCTGCATAGATTGAACTGAGAGTTCACAGAATGTACTTTTACTCTCGGGGGGAGGGGGCGAAACCTGGGGGGGAGGGGGGCGGCATGCAAGTGCCTGCACTGGCAGGGGGTGCTTTTGCATGCCTCCCAGCAAGGGCTTTTCCCCCAACATCCTCCCCACCAGCAGCCCTGTCACAGGTACAGGGACACCCCCCCAGCTGTACTTGCTTAGGTGGGGCGGGGGCAGGGTCAGGCCACAGGATGGGGCAGCTTCTGTTCCCCCATCCACCTGAGGCTGCCTGCCTGGCCTGACAGCCTGAACAGCTCTCAGCCCTTCTCCTCCCTGCTGGTGTCAGCTGAGCCAGGCATGGCAGGTGACAAGGTGGGCGAGTACAGGTTTAGTTCAGCTGTACTTGCTTACATCTCAGGGGCTGGGGCCAGGCCTGTGGGGTAGGAACTTTGCTCCTTCCTGCTCCTTGCTGCTGCCTGGCCTGGCTTACATGGGCAAGCAGGAGCTGGGGCTCAGAGTAGTACCAGGACTGTCAGCTGAGCTGCTCAGTATCAGGGGGTGGGAGGGTAGAGGAACAGAAGCCCCTGCCCCACGGGCCTGGCCCCAGGCCCCCAGACCCAAGCAAGCACAGAGGGGAAACTGCACTCCTTCACCCTTCCCCCAACCCTGCCAGTCTGACACAGGCAGTCAGGAGCAGGGCTGAGAGCTGGACGAGCTGTCAGCTGAGCTACGATGCATCAAGGGGTGGGGAGCACAGGCCACCACTTTGTGGCCTGGCCCCAGGCCTCCCCCCCCAACCAAGCAAGCACAGTTTTAGGGGCCTGTGTAGCCGGGGGGGCTCCATTCCCTCACCCCCTCTTTGCACCCTGGGCAGGTACAGGCAGGACACAGGACTGGGAAGAAGAGGCTTTGCTGCCTCAGCAATGTGACAGCCTGGGGACATGACCAGTTCAGCTCTGCAAAGCAGACCACAGGGGTATGCAAAGGATCACACGATGCTGGAGGACAACAAGGTAACTTTGAGTCGTGAGGGAATCTGGGACAAAAGTTCGATAGACCAGTTTAACCTAAATCAGTTAAGTCTGTTGCTACATCCATCCAGGTCTTCTTAAACTGGTTTTGGCCATTTTTAAACTGGTTTATATGCACTGAACTTCTGTTCTATTGCAGGTTTAAATTGGTATACAATCACTTGAACTGGCTTGTGTGCAATGTCCGTTCCTAGCCTCCAAGTTCTACATTCCAGTTTTCACAAAATGTATAATGAGATGCACTATGATGGAACAGGAAATAGTGTGCATGTGTTACTAGATAAACTCCTTCACATTGCTGCTGGAACCCTAGACTGAACCAGGTACCTCAGAAGAAAACTGAATGTCAGATGTTATTAATGATCTGATGTAGATTTCTTATGTGTAGAAAATAGAGAAAAGCAAAGTGATTATAGCGGTCATGATGTTAAGAACGGAATTTTAATACTGATTTTGTTGCTGCTTATAATATCTTGTACTATAGATGAGATTCAAAACAGGATTTATTGTCCTGAAGAGCTAGCATGGTCTCCTTTAAGAGGCAGTAACACTATATATTGTTAATAGCACCAAATCAAAATCAAATTTCAAACTTCAATTTATGTGACTTTTAGTGATACTGCTCTAGTTTATAATCATAGGCTTTGCAAGTGAGAGCCAATACTTCTAATTATATTGCTGTCATACTTGCATAGTATCAATGTCAGCAAGCAGAGCTGTTAACACATAATGAACGTGTGAGCATAAGCACATTCCAAACATGTCTTAGATGGGAATTCTCTAATGACAAGTGTATGGCATAGTAACAAGTTATACACTTTGAGTCAAATTTATTACTGACTTTAGCAGCAATGTTACACCTGGGAATATTTTGATACCCCTTTTTTGTTTCTCCCCTTTGTCCTTACAGAAATACTACGTTAACATTGAGATATAAGAACACAGAATTCAGAAAGTTTAGAATTAATTAATGGCCTTTTTAATGCACTGATGATACATATTAAAATTCCAATCCTTGGCTCAGGGAATGCAGAAATAAGAAAAGTAATATCCCTTTATTGCAACCTAGGCTGAGCTATAAAGAGCAGGGTTTTTAAGAGAACTTTATTCCTGTGTGGCTTGGAGCCATGAGCTGCCTCTCTCTACTATCTGCTGCTTGACCGTAGAGAACAAGTTGGCCACTGGACCAATTTCTTAGGTTAGTGAACCTCCAGGCCCTATCACCTCTAGCAGAGAAGATTAACATAGGTCCTTATCCCATAGGAGTGACCAGCCAGGAATTGCCAATTGCTCTGAAATCCCACTTACCAAAGACGATAGAAATCATATTATGCGGATAATTTCCTCCTCTAGATATGCACTCATTTATTAGGCCAGGAGTCAGTCCTGATCAAATTATATCTAGGTAATATTTACATCCTTTTAGAGATATAGGCTGCTAATCCAATATCCTTAGTGATCAATTCTTCCAGAAATATGGTCTCTCACTTAATCTCTGCAATAGGGAAAACAATCTTTTATTTTATTTCTTCCCAGCTAAAGGCTTCCCTCTTTGAAGTATGAACCACCATTGTTTGGGATGGGCTTCAGATCACATACATAGTACCCACCTACCTGGCTGACTATTATTCAGAGGCATCTAAAATGCAAATTCTCTAAGGATACTTTTCCTCAGCCAGCCAGGGATTGTTCCTTTTAGGTGTAAACAGCTGTTTTTCTCTGGAGAGAAACATTTAACACACACCTATTTGCCTCTTCCCAGTCAAACTTCATAAAATGACAAAATAACAAGTATATCCTAAACTAGGGGTTGGCAACATTTTTGGGCAGAGTTTCAAAAATACCCAACCTTGACTTGTAAGATGTTGACATGCCAGAGGCAGACAGTAGTGGAGCTGCAAGGGGCCTGATCCTAGCTGTGGCAGCACAGCCCTGACCCCTTTCCCGCTATCCGCCCCAAGGTGCTTGTGCCAAGCAAAATGCCTTTGCATGCCAGCTTTGTCGTGGAGGGGAGGAGAGGGGGAGGGGTTGCCAAACCTTTACCCTAAACCCTGCATCATACAAACATAAAAACAATAAAACCAAACACATCTTAACATTAGCTACAAATAGAGACTATACAGTATATTAGTAAATCTAATCCAGGAAAATGTCTATGCATGACATCCTTCAAACACCCTTTTAGTATGACAGTGGCATGAGGAACAATACATCAACAAGGACTTAGTCCTGCTGTAGCAGCTTTTCTGACTAGGGGTGGATTGACATTCTGTGGCAGAATGTTTCTCCGTGGAAGAATGCTTCTGGGGTAGCCTTATGGGGAATCAGCAACCTGGAAGCTCTTTGAGTGCTGGCTCCTAATTTGCAAGGCTTGTAAACTCAGCCAGTGTTCCCAGCATTTCTAAACTCCTAGTTTTCTGTCAGCTTAACAAGCAGCATTTCACAGGACCATAAGACTGGAAAGGACCTTCTGTGTCACCAGGGCAGTCTCCTACTATCACATACAACCAAACTGTATTATCCCCTTGAGAAACTTAGCACACTCCATTTTAATACAGTATTTCCTGTGTTCCTCTCTCCTTTATTCTGTTGGAGGGCTCTTTCAGAACCCCACTGCTCTGATGGTTAGAAACTTTACATTTATAGCCTAAATATATTTCTGCACAATGTATACCTATTTTCTTGTTCGCCAACATTATCCTTTAGCTTAAAGAATTTTTTTTCTCTGCCTGATGTTTACTCCCCTAAATCACTTACAAAGCAACAATCATATTCCCTCTCAGCCTTCATTTTTCTAATCTAAACAAGCCAAGCCCTTTAAAACTTTATTTTTGTCTTTGATAGATGTTCAGTGCGTGTTCATTCTGGTGCGCAGTTGTTGTTTGATTTCTCCTACATACTTTCCATGAGGGCATTTGGTGCATTGGATAAGCTATATTACATTTCAGGAGGTGCAATATGTAATATAATAAGAGAAATGTACTATATCTCATCCAGTGCACCAAATGCCCTCATGGAAAATATGTAGGAGAAATCAAACAACAACTGCACACCAGAATGAACACGCACTGAACATCTATCAAAGACAAGAATACCCAATTACCTGAGGAGGCACATTTCTCACAAGATAACCACTCTCTCTCCAATCTCTCAGTTGTAATCCTCAAAGGGAATTTACAAAATACCTTTCACAGATGAGCCTACGAACTTCACTTCATCAACCTACTGAATACAAAAAGTCCTGGACTAGGCTTAGATTTATGACATGTTATAACCTGCCTAACATCTAACTCCCCAGGTCAACGCTTCACTTTTTACCAGTTATTCTTATTCCCTTCCCCCCTCCCCTCCTGTCTGTCTTCCTTTGACTACAGCTATTCTCATTCTTCCCCCTGCCCCCACCTATCTCTCCCCTACTGACCACCTCAATTTACATTTTAACTGACTGGCTTTCTTGCAAGAAGTACTGGCCTCTGGCTGCTTTACCATCCCATCCAGGAAGAACGCAGACCATCTGCAGATGCTTCCTCAGCCTGGCAAAGGACATTTGTGCCCAAAAGCTTGCTAAGAAGAATTTTTCCAGCTATTTGAGTTGGTCTAATAAAAGATATTGGATTTACCCAAAGAACCCTGTCTGTCTAATAAGGCAGGGCCTCTATTCCCCTTATCTTAATATTACTACTCCCACTCACCTATTTCAGTGTGAATTAAACTTACTAGAACATGAGTAAGAAGAACTGTACGGAGCATTACTAATGAAGTCTCACTATTGCCTTTTACAATGTCATTAACTATCTCTATCAGAAGTACCTCTCCAGGCACATGTTGGGATCACATTTGCCTTTATCATGGATGCATCACACTATAGTTTTAGAATCACTGTCTGATTAACTAGTACAGTCAGGTATTTCTCCTCCAGAGCCATTTCTAACTGATAAGTTCCTAGTTTGTACAAGAAATTATTGTTATTAGAAAATGTCACGGCAGGGTCCTTTAGGAGGGCCGTGATCTCCCTAAGGCCCTCTCTCCGTGCCAATTCGGCCCAAGGGCACCCTCGATTCTTGCCCGCCACATCTTTGCTGTTGAATAAGGTTGGGAGGCTGCCTTACGACTCCCTGGGCATGGATAGCCGGGACCTCTGTCCCCGTATGTTCTCGGACCCCCTGGGGGTCTCCCGGTATAATGGGTGCTCCTCAGGCACCCTAGCCTTATGGGCTACGCGTGGCTCCTACCACCCCTAATACCACGCCCCAAGCCTCGCTGATGTAATAGATGTTGGTGTGACTGCACGCCCGCTTCCCAGGCTCTCTCTAACCCAATGTCCCTCACTGGGACTCTTGTCCACTCTGGGACTTCCTATTGGGCCCTACGGTCTCTAAGGCCCACTACACTACTACCCTCTCTGGTATGGGCTCCCCGCGCTGCTATCCCCTTTTGCCAGGGGACAACCGCAGCACCTTGCCCTTCTCCTGGGGCGCTGTGCCACTAACCCCTTCCGTCGGGGTCCACCCGGCTCCATGCCCCTGTCCTGGGTTTCCCTCCAGTGCGGGCCTATTACCGGGTCTGCCACGCCCGTTCTGGGCTTCTTAAATATCGCCCCGCTCGGGCTCCTCAGTAATTGCCTCTCCTTGGGGCTGGGGTCTATGCACCCCGCAAGTGATGCCCTTGCTGGCACGTGCTGCGCCCATCCTGGGCTTCCTACTATGGTGCTCCCCCTCTTCGGGGCTCACCATGCCCACCTTGGGCTTCTCAATAGACCGATATGGTGCTCCCCCCTTTGGGGCTCGCCATGCCCACCTTGGGCCTCTCAGTGCTGCCCCGCTCTGGGGCTGGGGCCTGCGTACCCCGCACACCACCCGGGGTCTGTGTTCCCCGTCTGAAACCCCCTGGTTGCACCCGCAACCCACTGGTTGCGCTCGCACCCTCTTAGCGTTAGGGCACCCCACACTCTCTGGGGTCCCTATACGGATAATGCGCCCACCGGGCGCTGGACTGCACCCTCACTGGCACTGCACCCTCGCTGGCACTGGGGCCCCACCCCTCTGGGGTCCCTATGAGTATGCTGCGCCCACTCGGGCACTGGGGTCCTCACCCTCTGTTGTGAGTCCCCAATGAGGCCTCCTCCAACCCCTACAGCCTCACCCAAGCCTCCGGTGTAATATCAAAGTCGAACATAAACTCGAGCCTCCTGGCTATAACTCAAACATAAAGCCTCCTGGCTAAACCATGGTGCCAAAACCTCTCAGAGCTGCCATCCTTCTCTCAGCTAGAGCAGTTCCTGCATCGCTCGCCTCCTAGCTCCAGGAACTCCTGCCCCTCTCGCTGCTGGCAGGGAACTGCCAGCCTGGCCTCAGCCCTGGGCTTTATGAGGGCCAAGCCCTGCCTCCTACAGGCAGCTGACTCTCCTTAGTTGTCCTGGCAATCCGCAGCTGTGCTCGTTAAGTCCTGCCAGGGCTCTCTCTCCCTGGCAGTTTCTACTCCCTAGGAGCAGGCACTGAGGTGCCCTGCGACAGAAAATATGGGATATTTCAGTCATGGTGGGGGAATTGGAACATTTTGGAATCTCACACAATGTACAAAAAACTAATAGAACAGCACTGACTAGGCCTCCAGTAGTTTCTGTAGGATATTCCAAACCTCCTTCTGTATTTATGTATTGACAATACCTCTCAACTCAGTTACAAGCAAATTTCATACCATTACTTTTTGTGCTACAGACATTGAAAATATTAAGCAAAATGAGTTTCAAGTTCAGTCCTTGGGGAACACCCCTAGAATCAACTATGTAATTTGATTTTTCCCCTTTTAGCATAACCTTTGTTTTATCTCTCCTATGGCCAGCTTCTTATGTACATTAGAATTCATGTAGTGATCTTGTGGTGATCTTTTCCAGTGAAGTAATAATTTCCCATTTGGCACAGTAACAAATGCTTCTGTAAAGTCCATATATATCACCCCTAGTATATTTCCTCTGTCTAAGGATTCAGTTATCAAAGATATTATGCTAGCTATCTATGGTTTCTTGTTATTGGGTTTTTGAAAATCTTGGGCCAGTAAGAGTTTACTTCTCTTTTATCTGTGTCACCAATTCTATTTCCCTGGCTTTCTCCAGGCTGGGGGGGGGAGAAAAAAGTCTAGCTTATAGTGATCTGAGATACATGGAAGGGCATACCTCGTTGCAGTGTAGTATTTTTCAGTCCCAGATCAGGCCTTAGAGAGGGGTTGTTTTTGAGTAGAAGTGCAATGTGACAGCATGCAGGGACACTGAATATGCATTACCTTTTACTCATTTGGAGACCATGGAAAGGCTCTTTCATTACAAAAATACACACAACTTGACAAAAGTACTATTTGGCAATACATATTTTATAAGTTAACTGTGTGGAGGTCATGACTAATGTAATGATTTATTAATACCATATGTTTCATTGGTTGCTACAATAGTGTTTTCCTTTCCCTTTCTTACTAGGATCTGTCCGGTGGGAAGGGTGAGAGGGCTCAAGATCAGCTGTCAGTTGACACTTAGACTTTAAAGGACTATGTCAGAGCTGGAAGCTCTTATATGCTGATTTGATCCCTGCTGAGCCTTTAAGACTAGGGACAGACATTACACATAAACTAGTTTAAGTGATCAGAAACTGGCTTAAACCTGTAACAAAACAGATGTTCAGTGCACATAACCCACTTTGAAAATGGCTGAAACTGGTTTGAGATAAACCTGGTTGAATATTATCAGACTTAACTGATTTGGCTCAAATCAGTTTATGTAATGTCTGTCCCAGACCCCTTGCTGGTTTAAGAATAACCAGACTCCCCCAGCATCCCGGCATGCTCTCTGCTCAACAGCAGCCCTGTTCCCTCCCCTCTGCCCCCTCCCCTCCCTCTGGCAGAGACTTGCAGGCACAGAGTCTCTGACTGGCTTCTCCATGGTAAGCAGGGATTATTCCCTCCTCCCCGCTTTACACAGACACCTCAGCATTTTAGCTAGCAGACCACATGCTGGCTATGGTCCATGCTGTGGGAGATAACAAAGGCAGACAGGCTTTTTGGAGCTAATCAACAAGTTGCTTAATGTCCTTCTTTGGAAAAACTGTTTAAAAAGAGCTGTTTAAGAAGAGCTCCATTAGTTAATGGAGAGAGGCTTTGTTTTCTTAATGGGCTGATAAACACTGAGTTAGGGGTGATAAGCATTCCCTACTGGGCTGCTGGGGGGGTGGGGGGATAATAAGAGCATCCTGCCAAGGCCTGCCAATGGCCCTGCCCCCCTCAGATCAGCATTGTGGAAGGAAAAGGAGGGTTGCTCTAGTGGTGCCCCGGCTTCTAGCCTGAGCCACTGCAGGCATGTGCCTGCATTTCTGGAATTAAAAGGGAATGTCTATCTACCACTAAATGGGTTCAAGCTAGCCTGGTTAGACTAACCTGCAAAAAATGAATCAATTTAGGCTCAGGCTTTTTGAGTATCTGTCCCTAACCTAAAACAGTGTTGAGAAGAAGGGTCCAAGCCCTTTAGCACTATTAATACATATTCCCCAGGGGTTTTAAAAGGATACTGTTTTGAAGACTCATGAGGAAATTCAATATGAAACTACATGTAGATTCACATTGCCTACTACATGCAGACTCAACAATCAAGCAGCAGAGTCCAGAGAATCATTTGCCTAAATTATCATCATAGGATGGTAGGGCTTTTAGCTATGACAGACTAGCATGAAGGGTTTTTGTTGCTTCAAATCTTTTTAAGGCATTGTTCTCTTGGCCAATAAACATACTTTATATTAAGAAGGATGTTGGTCACTGCATCATTGGTCATAACCATCTCATGGGAAGGCATACAGTTAGACCTGCAGGTGATAATAGTTAATGTTTAAAGGGTAGCATCACTAACTCTCCACTATAAGAGTCGAAGAATTATTTCAGAAACACAAAAAAGCAAGAGATCTGTCACCTGGGCTGGGGACAGAAGTTGCACATAAACCAGTTTAAGTGGTCAGAAACTGGTTTAAATCTGTAACAGAACAGAAGTTCAGTGCACATGGACTGCTTTCAAAATGGCTGAAACCAGTTTAAGATAAACCTGGAAGGATTTAGTATCAAGCTTAACTTATTTAGGTCAAACTGCTTTATGGAACTTTTGTCCCAGATTCCCTCCCGATTCAAGTTATCTCCCAGTCCCCCAGCATCCTAGAATGCTTTGCAGCCCTGGGCTGTGCTGTCTGCTCCAACTGAGCAGGAACCCCCTGCTTTCACAGGGCTGAGGCCATAAAGCTTGTGCTCTCAAGCCTCTGCCTGTACCTGTCAGCTTGGCAGGATGGGGAAAAGGGGAATGGATCCTAGATCCCCCTAGCCTGGGTCTGCACAGCACAAGGGGAGGGAAAGCACCCTCTGTGGGACTTATCATGCCCGTCCTCCACAGACCCTAAAGATGGTCTAGAATCACCTTAGCCCCACCCCTTGCTAGCTCCCTTTGTGTCTGAAGGGTGGGGGGGGCAGGGAACACCCCCCCCACCCAGCACTGCCCCCCCAGCTGGGGTTTTCAAGGCATGTGGAAGGAAAAGCCCCCTCCATTGGGCTTTCCACCCCGCCACCTTCCAGCTTAGAGGCCTGGCTGGGATCTCTTGGCTCCACCCCACTGTTTTCACAGAGCTGAGGCAGTAAAGCCTCTGCTCCCTAGCCTCTGACTGTGCCTGTCAGCCCAGTGGGGCCATATGGGGGGTTGGGAAGGGAGAATTCCCTGTCTACATGGAGGTTAGGGCTCAGGGAAGCTGCCAGGGGTGGGGAACCCCCACTGAGGCTGGGGGATCTGACCAGTCCTGGGCTGGAGAGACTGTTTTTTCCTGGGGCGGGGGGGAGGGAGGATAGCAAGGGGTTGGGGGCATGTGGTGGGCAGCCAATCAAGGATAAGCCCTGATCAGCTGCATTCAGGTGCCTTTGGCAGTGGCTGGAAGGCTGGGAGGCATGCTCTAGCAAGGGATGGGCAAAATATGGCACACAGGCCAGATCTGGTCCACCAAGTGATTTCATCCAGCCGGCAGGCAGGTGCCTACCAATTCACCATGTTCAGCCTGGCCCTCAGCTGCCCCTGCTGTGATCACATGGGGCCAAGCCCCACTCCTGCAGAGGCAGCACATGCTGTGCCCCTACCCTCACCCATGAGATGGCTTTGACTTCAGCCCCACAGACAGGGAAGCAGTGATGGTGGGTGGAGGAAAGGCAGTGGCAGCAGAGGGGAGGAAGTGGTAGTGGCAGGGGGGAGGTAAGTGGTGGCAGCCGGTGGGCAGAGGGGGGGAATGGCAGGAGGGAAGGTAGGGAAGTGGCAGGG
>NW_005842227.1:389081-410043 GCF_000455745.1 Alligator sinensis
GAAAAGCAGCAGCTGGGTGAGAGTGTGGGGCCTGCACTGGTGCCTTGGGGCTGGGGCTGGTAGGGACCCAAGGTGAAGCAGCAGAAGCCTGGGCTGGAGGGGGTGTGAGGTCCACCTGGCTGCATCGCATGGGGCTCACACACAGTTCCGTGGTTTTCCCTTGTTCTCCCATGAGCTTCACACCTCTGGGGGGGGAGCCCTATGCAATGGAACCAGCTGCCGAGCCCCGCTTATTCCATGGGATGGCTGTGAAAGCTTGGTCGGACCTATATATGAAATGTAAATAACCAAATTAAAATAACAGTGCATCTTGCATAAGAATGCAAGATCGTGACTGGGACCATGCAACTGTGGTCTGACCTATGCCGCGTAGAGAGGAAGTATCACCTCCTTGGTTCTATTTGTCATGAATCTACTGATGCATGATAAAGTGTGGTGAGCTTTGCTGATGATTTTGTCACACTGATGAGTCACATTCATCGTGGAGTCCACTATGACTCCGAGATCTCTTTCTGCTTCTGTGCTGCTGAGAGGGTCATTTCCCAGCCAGTAGGTATGCTGAATCTTTTTGCACCCTAGATGCAGCATCCTATTGTGTTCTGCCCACTTTTCCAATCTGTCCAGGTCCACCTGCATTCATTCCTACCTTCTGCTGTGTTCACTTCACCCCACAATTTAGTATCATCTGCAAACTTGGACAGGGTACACTTCACACCCACATCCAAGTTGCTGATGAAGACACTGAAGAGTACAGGTCCAAGGACTGAGCCCTACAGGACCCCACTGCCCATATCCTTCCAGGTTGATACTGAACTGTCCATCACCACTCTCTGGGTACGACCCCGAAGCCAATTTACCACCCACTGGACTGTGTGATCATGTCAGTCACAGTCTCTTAGTTTATTCATGAGTGTAACAAGGACTCAAGCAGGAGCCCTGTTACTTAGACAAGGTTGGGTCAGACTGACCCCACGATGACCCCTACCAGATGGGAGAAATTATACACCTGAGACAAGATTGGGTGATTAGCCCACAAAAAACTGGCATAAAACTGGCGGCGGGAGACAGACTGAGTGCCTTTGGGTGCAAGAAAAGGTGGGAGAGACAAGGAGCCTGTCTGATGACCTAGGAAAAGATGTCAGGACTACAGGACCTGAGATAAAAGACATCAGGCAGGCTGCTTACTTCCTCGTGCGATCATGGGGAGTGTGAGGAGAGCTGAGACACGGCATAGTGGCTCGGCAGGAGAATGATTGTCTTGCTAATAAGACAATCAGCGTTTAGAACACTCAGTGCTACATTATAACTGGAGAGACATCCAGTGTTGTAAGATCTGCTTGGCAACTTGGACATGTCTCACTAATGAGGTAATTGGCGAGACTTCTGTTTCTGTGCTACTTTTCTTTGGGAAATAAACATGCATAAAGTATGTACCATCTGGGTGGTTTTAATTGATCCTTAGCCATAAAAGACTACTGATCTCCTTTTTCCTTTTGATCTAAATCATGGCAGGTGAGTACAGTGGGGAGATGCAACTAGGATCACCCTCCTGCTCACAATGAGAATGGGATGAGATACTGTATCTCATATACTGTATTTTTCCTGCTGGATTTGTAAAAGTATGATTGTGGTGGTGAGGTGCCCCCACAGGCTCCTGAAGGGGAGGGGATAATTCCCGTGGACCCCAAACCCCAGAAACAGCCCCCCCCATGGGGAAAGCTTACTTCCCGCCGGGCAGCCATAGTAGGAGCAGGAACCATGGCCACGTGAGCTGGCGCTATGCTGGCTGTTTAATCAGCTGTTTCCTGCATGGGGAACAGCTGGACCAATCGCGGTGGCCATGCCGGTCACCACGGGAAGTTTTAAAAGCCCCAGCAGAACCCGGGTGGGAAAGGAGCTGGAGAGAGAGCACACTGGTGTGCTGCACACCAGATGTGCTGAGGCTCCTGCACAGGAGAGGAGCAGCATGACTGATGCAGCACCAGCAGGCAGAGCGGGGGAGGCTTTTGAGCCCCCTGTACAAGACAGAGCGGGGAAGGCTTTTGAGCCCCCTGTAGAAGGCTGAGGGAAAGGAGGCAGCTCCACATCCCTCTCCTTCTTAGGAGTCTATTTCTTTTGAAAAAAAAAAAGAGAGAGGGAGAAGAAGCATAAGAACAAAGTGCCCTCCTCAGAGGCATTGCAGTAGGCATGACATTACGCCTAGATAGCCTGACAGTCTCGAGGGAGGGAAGGCTACACGTCAAGGCAGGAGGGACAAATATCAACCGAGCCCACTTGGACGTGGGATTCCCCTCAAGGCAAGCTGCAGTCAAGCCAGCAAGACCGAACCACCATTGTGCTGACGCCCATCCGGTTGGTGAGTGGACGGGGTGTAGGGGAGGCCCATGGAACATTGCGCCTAAATCGTGAGTACTGCCATTTCCCGGGGAAGCCCTCCCAGGAAGAAGATCTCCATTGAACCCTCTCTCTTTATAAAAATAATATCAAGTCGTGGCAGAAGAGTTGAGGGGAGGGGCTACACACCTGGCAGGCAATGCAACACGCAAGGCCCCTTATATCACAATGATCCTTAATAATTTTTTCAAAGACTTTTCCAAGGATAGAGGTGAGACTAACTGGGCTATAATTACTTGGATTGTTATTAAAGCTTTTCTGCCATTAATTGAACAAGGTGTCATGTCAATACTTAACTGCACCTGGTTTGAATCCCACTTTTGACTGTAACAATGGGGAATGGCAGGGAGCTCCACATTGTGGACCTGGGCCAGCTCTGCCCCTCTTTCTGCTGCCTCAGCTGAGCCCCATGACCTGTACTGAAATTTTCATCATGCGGGACTCCCCTGGCAGCGTAGGGTTCAGGCATGGGAGCCCCACACAATGGACCCTTGCACCCAGCCATCTGCAGTCCTAGGGCTCACTAGGACTACACGCCACCAGGGGACTGTGACTGCCATGGGCTGTGAGTGCCCCAAGGGCCTTCTGTCTGTTGCTGCTGCACGTGGCAGGGGCTGTGTGCAATGGCAGGGTACGAGGGGGGCATGTTTGTAGGGGGGTTCTACTTGCATACCCCACCATACACATGCACCCATATGCCATACCCCCCATACACATCCCCCAGCCACCCTCCCCCTTCATTCGCCCCACAGCCCCCCACATCCACATACACCACATACTCTCCCACACCCCACATACACAGACACCCATACACATACACCCACAGCCCCCCCAAACATGCACACATACTCCCCCCCACATCACTCCACAATATACAAAAGTAAGACTACATTTTGAGCTATTATGCAATCATCTCTATAAAGATAATGAAAACACACACATAGGACAAAAATATTTTTTGAAATAAAATTAAAATATGCTATTTTTGATATATGATTTTTAGTATATTGGGGTTTTTTTCTGGTTCCAAGGTGGCAAAGCCCCCTCCCAAAACGAGTACTTCTGCGAGCAAGGGGAGGGACTTCCAGTGGCAAAGGTCAGGGCTTAGGGCAGGACTTCCGGTCTCAAGATAATGACCAGGGAGTGGGGCACCTGTCAAGGGGCAGGGTTACGCTTGCAGCCCTCAACATCTCACCAAAACTCATTAAGTGGCCCTCCAGCCAAAATAATTGCCCATCCCTGTTTTAGCATCCCCCAGCTACTGGTATGGTCCATGGCAGGGGCCTGGCTTCCTTTCCAGTTTTGAAAATGAAAGTCAGTTCACTTATTATCAGTTTAGTCTACACAGTTTAGAAAAAC
This sequence comes from Alligator sinensis, assembly GCF_000455745.1. NCBI lineage: Eukaryota > Metazoa > Chordata > Crocodylia > Alligatoridae > Alligator > Alligator sinensis. Next base: position 392,835 of record NW_005842227.1, read on the forward strand.
CTGCAAATATTGAATCAATTCAGCCTGGGGCTTTTTGACTGTCTGTACTTAGCCCCAAGGTTTATACTTAGAGGAATCAGAAAAAGGGCAAAGGTGTATCTAAGTCTACAACTATAAGTAAAGTATAGAGTTTGTGCTGTAAAATAGCATAAGACTTGTTATGGAGTGATGTCAAACAAAGGCAATAATGATTGGACAAAAATGTAACCATAATTTTAAATCACAGAATGTTAATATTATAAAGCAACATTTTTTATATTAAAGATTTTAGGTTATGTTATCAATGGTATTAACTATTGTTTCTTCTTCATGGACAAAAGGATTGTCTATAACAAGCAGGAAAAAAGTTGCTGAAATCTCTTATGAGTATATTTAAAGGAAATATTTGTGAAAATAATGAACACTGCAAATTTAAGTTGGTCTTGTGAGAATAACTGGTCTTGTTTTACATACAGTTCTTTTAAGTGTATCATAAAAAAACTAAAAAAAAACAAATAAAAATAAAACTCGTTTAGAAAGTAATTTTAAATATTTATTGTTATAATTAAGCGTTATTAATGCCCTTTATTATTCATATTAATAATTTACAACGGTTCTCATCCCTTTCATCTTTATTAGATGTGTCATAACTTGTTATGTATTTTCATGAACAATTGATGAATATGAAAAGCTTAAAAGCATTTTTTGCTTTTAGTTATTATAATGACTATTTGGAAACAGTATTAATATTTGAATAAGCAGTTATATTTATTGGTGCATATTTCTGCGATTTTTTCTGGTACATGGTATAAAGGCAAACCTTTAAAAATGGAAAATAGTTTAATCTTTAGACTATTTAATTTAGTTAAAATTTTTATCCTAATTATGTTCCATAATTATCTACTGTCCTAGGAACTTCTTACACATAAATACACCTGAGTACTTTTAAAATGTACAGTATTATAGTCATTATTACAAATCCTATCTCTACACATCTACTGGCTTAAGTTGCACATATCCAACATTGCTGTCTACTATGGAAGGACAGGTCAGCACCCTCTATCGGGTGCTGGTCAGACCGCAGACTCCAACTGCAGTCTGATCAGCACCCGATAGAGGGGAAGTATCACCTCCTTGGACCTATTCGTCATGCATCTGCAGATGCATGATAAAGTGCCACTGGCTTTTCTGATGGCTTCGTCACATTGCCGACTCATGTTCATCTTGGAGTCCACTACGACTCCAAGATCCTTTTCCACTTCCATGCCACCCAGCAGATCATTCCCTAGGCTGTAGGTGTGCTGGACATTTTTCCTCCCTAGGTGCAGCACTTTGCATTTCTTTTTGTTGAACTGCATTCTGTTGTTTTCTGCCCACTTGTCTAACCTGTCCAGGTCTGCTTGCAGCTGTTCCCTGCCCTCCTGCATGTCCACTTCTCCCCATTTGATCAAATTATAAACCTTTGAAAAAATGGAGTTTGCACATGATAAGAAGAAGGTTGGGAGTTAAAGAGCAAAATCCCTGAAGATTATGCTCTCCTTCAGCATGCCAGTCCCATCACAACAGCTAGTGCTGAGGAGAACTAAGTATGCATCATCCTTACAGAGTTACTAAGCATGCTTTAGCTCAAGGCTACAGGAATAAAGATAGACTTTCCCTATATTGGATGGTGGGACTAGGAACTTGAACAGAAATCAGGAAGTCAGTGTTTCCAATACCCTCATTGACCTTCCCTAATATAATCCAGGCAGCAGGGTGGAGAGAGTGGCCTGACAAATTCAATTCCAGAGTCTGAAATGGAATCCTACGTTTCTCAGTCAAATCATTCCTCTGATGACAGCAAATATTTGTGAAAACCCCGGTTAAAAGTATGCCTAATCTCCCTATAGTACAGCAGCACATAGAAACTAACAACCCAATGTTTCTATAATTCATTCTGTTAGGTCAAGTGGCAGAGGCCCATAAGTTTACTGAAAAGGTTCCTAGTCTACTGATGAACCTTGTGGGTGTCAATATAAGAAATGATAGAATTTCTGGGGTGTCCTTTTCACTTTTCTTAAAAAAATAAAGGAAATTACACACAAAAGATGACATTAAAAGAACAAATAAGGATGCAAAGTTAAGTAAATCAGAAAATGACAACATAAAGGTTGACTATGGGTGCATTTACACATGGTGATTTAAGGCGCATTAGCCATTTTTAAGGTGCATTAAGGCTCTATATGGTGATTTTAGGCTAATCGTGCCTAAATTTAATACCTGCATTAAGCAAATATTAAATTTTGGTACAATTAGTTAAGGCATCTTAACACATGTATAGGTGCCATAAGGAGCCTTAACTCTATGTGACTGAGTGGCCCGAGTTGAGCCCACAGGGCCCCATGCTGCTGCTGGGAGCCACCAAGATGTGGTGGGTACTGTTCTGCAAGCTCAGATGCTGGAGCTGCAGTGGCGGTTCTAGCAGCAGCAGTCCCTGTCAGCATGCAGTAAGTTCGTAGAAGGGGCAGGAGGCATGAGGGTTCCTGTTACAGCACAAGGGACAGGATCCCCACGAATCCCTGCAGAGGAAGCAGGCAGTGCAGAGTGGGCATGACTTTGCTAGTGACTTCTCCACTCGGGCCGGGTTTGCTGGCTAGGGAATGTAGCCTGGCCAGGGTGGGATGCCTCACTGCCCGTCTGAGATTCAGGTGCCCTTGGAAGCCCAAGCTTCCACCTGGGACAAAAAGTGGGCTGGGACTGTGTCTTCCCCCAGTGCCCAACATGGCTTTCCCTGTTCCACCCACCTCCATCCCGGGCAAGTGTCTGGCCTCTGTGCCGGACACTGCAGGTGGGGTGGGAGAGGTGGCATCAGCTCCTGGGGGCTCTGCACAACTCAGCCCGGGCAGGCTGGGTACAATGTGGGCAGGGGCTAGGCTCACTCCTTGGCCTACTTGATCCAAGGCCAAGCCCCTGCCCATGCTGTGCTGCACCCGTCACCTATAGGGAGTCATGAGGGAGCCTGTTCCTTGTACTTTGACAGAAGCTGTATCTTCTTCTTGATGGCACCCAGTAGCAGCACAGGGCCACGCATGCTCAGCTCTGGCCCACTCTCACCTGATGTTGGGGAGGAAGGAACATCGGGAGTGGCTTAGACCCAGGGCCAGGTCAACCACATTGGGGGTGGAGGGGAGGGAATCGAGGCTCCTACCCTCTCGGCCAGCCCTGGGCTGCACTGCCCGGCTATGCTGCGGCAGGTTTCTGGGACTCTCCAGGGTCCTGACCAGGGCAGGTTGCCCAGCGAGCCACGTTAAGGTGCCTTAAGACATCCACATATAGATGCATGCCTAAATCGCCTTAATGTACCTCAGGCTGAGCTGCGTTAAGTTTAGGCACACATAAATTCACATGTAGACATGCCCTGTGTCATTTTGATATTGCCCATATGATTGTAAACATTATGCACCAGTATTTAATTACATAGTTCTTCTATTTGACTCCTGCTTCATTCAGTGCACAGAAACTAATGATAAGCTACTAAATATTTTGTTTTCTCTTCAGTTTGAAATGTTTCCCCATAATTTTTTTTTTTTTTTTTTTTGCTACACAGTGTTAAAATCCTGCTCTGAAGCTAAAAGTAATAATTTCCTCAGGACCTTTTCTATGGCCCTCATCCCTACAGACTGAGAATTCCACAAAAATTATGAATTTATATTCAGAACACTCTGAGTAGATGAGTGGGTATCATTCCCATTTTACATATGGTAAACTGAGACATACAGAGGGAAAGTAAAAATTTGGAAGCCACTAAATGTGTGCGCCCCATAGGAATCATCAAAGATCTGGCTTTTCTGAGCACTTAATATTCTACAGGACAGTAGATCCCAGTATTGTTAAAAATAACACACATAGGAATCATGCTATCATTGTCCCTCCAGACTTATAAATATCATATTCATGCGGCTCTATGTACTTTTAAAAATCATAACAAGCAAGTGCAGATTGCAAAAAACAGTATTAGACATGGGTGTGTGGGTTGATCAGATGCACAGGGCAGTGCTGGGTTCTGATCCTGGTGTGCAGGACCAGGCAGAGGTAGTGTGAGGCCTCAATCCCAGAGTGTGGAGCTAGACAGAGGCAGCACAGAGCCCTAGGGGCCCAATCCCAGTGTGGGGTTGAGTAGAGGCAGAGTGGGGCCCTGATCCTGTTGTATGAGCTGGTATGGAGCCCAATCCTAGCAAGCAGGGTTCAGTCTGGCATGTGAATTTGTTCTACACCATTCATTTGGCTCATAGGGCCAAAACGTTGAGCACCACTGTATTAGAGCATTCAAAATGGACAAGGAAGCATGTTTTTACAAGGTTTATATTGTAACTGTAGAATCAAATAAGAGACATATGGAGATGTGGAAGGGTGGGATTTTTCATGATCTCTTTCATACAATGAATTGTAAGAGGAAATAATACAAGCAACCAGATTTATGCTCCCAGCTGTTAACTTCCCAGGTGTATGTCCTGGCTCCCTAAATTTCCTTTACAAGCAGTAATCTGTTGTTATATATTGATGGGGGACAGTAGAGCAGGTCATACAGGGGAGTTCCATAACTTCTATCTGCCATAGAGCTCTGGTTGTGCTCTACAGTTGTCTGTATCTGTTGAGGAGTTTAGGGGCAAGCCAGTAGGTTTGCAAGCCACACTGACTCATTGAACAAAACACCCATCTGTATTTGGGGAGAGGTAGCAGAGAACCACAAAAACCTGGAGGTTATCCTGTTGCATCCTTATTGAGGTGTGGAAGAAATGTAGCCACCATCTGTGTAGGCCTCCTACATAACCTATTTTAATCACAGACAGAATTCTTTGCATGGAGGGTAAAGAAGTAGGCCTTAATTTGCAGTTAGGAAGAAAATGAAAAATCCTATGTATGTGTATAAATCTCAGAGATAAAGTTTCTCTTGCTCTTTTAAGAAGAAGCTAGGCTTGTCATAGAGAATTTATTTGAAAACCAGTTCACAAAACTTTTAAGCACCAGCATAAATTGTTTAAATTGGTTTCCGCACAGCCCACTGTATCCTGCTACAGTAAGTTTTTTGACAACAAGTTTAATTTGCTTGGATATCAAAAGTACAATCCACATCCTTTCTGCAATGCAAAACACTGTGCATATTTAATGAGCTAACATTTTAAACGCTTACTGTGTAAAAAGCACCCTTAAGGTTGACTGGAATATGATTTAAATGTAAATCTTTTCCCTCGCCACTGTTAGTATTTTTAAAAATGACATTAAATACATTTTAGGGCAATTCAGGTTAATACATTCACTAGAAGAGGTGAGTTAATTCAATGTGTTTTTCTTATAAAAGTTCACAAGACTATCTAATTTTATGAACAGAGGTTGTGGTACAGATTTATGTGCATGAAAAGATATCCATTTTCATCAAAATGTATAATGAAAATATTGCTGTGACATCTGATAATGAAAAACGATTGTTGTCAGCTTTCAGATGTCCTACTCTAATTTTGGAGTGCCAAAGAATTGGGAAAAACAGCAAAACAAAATAAATCTTGAACAAATCAGTTGGGGCTTAAGAACTTGTTTGCTCCATGAGTGGTATATCTCAGTGTAGTTGTTATTCTGAGAGCAATATTTGTGGGAGGTATCAGATCACGTTTATTTTTCCATTGTTGCAGTTTATACCTCATTGTTAACTTGTTCAAAAGTTTTACTCATCAAAGTACAGTTGTAGGAAGACAGTTTCAGACAAAGGAAATGAAATGCACCCCTGTGAAAGCTTTAGGTCCCAATAAAACCCTATGTTTGAGAGATTTAGATCTAAATAATGTAAGTGCCTTTGTATCTAATTTGTATGTAATTTTTATAAATTTGTATGTAAAAACATATTTACCTTGTGTACCAAGGGAGGAATTTCTGCCACTGTGAAGACTGAGGCCACGTACAGGTGTTACACTTTTACTGATCTAAGTGATCAGAAACCAATCTTAATCCATAACAGAACAGAAGTTTGGCGTGCACAGACTGATCTAAAACTGGCAGAATAAGATAGACCTGGTATAAGATAGACCTGGATCAATGTGCACTCAATCCTAATGGATTTAGGTTGGACTGGTACCCCAAAGTTCAGTATCAGTTCCCCTGTTGATTCAAGTTAGGTTGCTGTCTGTCGGCATCGTTGGATTCTTTGTGGCCTCATGCTAGTTCTGCCTGTAGGGATGTGCATCAGTACTCATCCCACGCACAGCTGCTCTAGCTGAGTGCCCAGCGGGCCACATCCCCAAGCTGTCACAGAGCCAGGTCAGCACAGATCTTTTCCAGCACAGACCCTTTCCACAGCCCTGCCTCCTGCCTCTGGCCAGATGTCAGTCAGGCCAGATGTAAGATGTCAGGCCAGCAGGGGGGGGGGAAGGAGAGGGGAGGGGAGGGGGGGCAAGAAGGCATCCATGCTCCTCCAGGGACCCTGTCACGAAGCACCCCGTGATGTACACACAGACCTGACACTGAGCCCAGGAGAACCTCTGCATGCGGGAGCAGCCCCACAGAGCCCCGCCAGGCTGCCGCGCATGGGTGAGCATTCCCCTTCCCTGCACTGTCTGCCTACGGTTGGCAGATATCTGCAGCTGAGAGATGATGCAGCAAGAGGAAGATGACATGCGCTGCCCATGCCTGGCAGATAGGTGGGGGTGGCCTTGGTGGTCGCTGTGCTCAGCAGTCCTTAGCAGCCTGGGGAGCCTGTGGGACATGCTGGAAGGCATTCAGGAGTGCCCCCAACCTGCTAATCTTGGCCACTGCAAGCAGGCTATGTATCCCCCACCACCAAAAGGTGAACATGTGTTTTGTTTGTTATCTAAACGTTGCTGCTTACAGAAAATGGCATAACTTAGATCGATTCCACCTCAGACTTTTTGAATGTCTTTACTTATCCTGACTGTCTCTGATCTCCTGCAACCTATCGTAATGAATGTGAACCATCAGAAACAATACAGAAAGATAGGCTCTCTAGAGTCGCTTGCTTTGATATAGAAGATTAAGCTACACCCTAAAAAATCTGCTTCTGCCTCTAGAGTCTTGATCTTTTAAGACCACGGCCATTAATGGCTCTCAGGCTCTCCCCAATATGAAGTCAAGCACGCACATGAACTCACTATCTGTGCAAAGCATTTGGTAAGTCAAATGTAGATTCAACAGGTTCACAAAAAGATTTCACGTTTTAAAAGTTGCTTATGAACATTTCCTTAAGGGAAGAGAGATTTATGGTGGGATACATGCATACTGCAAAATGATTTATGGTATATGTTATGGCTTTAGGAGTTGTTAATAAAATGCAAAAGTTGACAATGAAATGATGCCTGAAGTTCCATCGGGGTGAAACATCATTCTTAACAATAGTCTCAGTTATTTTCTCCGATTCCATGAACTTTCATGAAATATTGCTTTCTGCAAGATAAACATTCTGGAGTTATATATAGCTATAAAAGAATCTCTCATCCTTTGGGGCACAGTGCAACAGAAAATAATGTTCATGACTTATAATATTATAGCCTGAATGCCATAGAAACCTGCGCAGGTATATATCTGAATTGGGTCAAGCCACCTAAGAGAAAGATCATCCTTGATGAGATGCCCATGCAGATGCAGAAGCTGTGGACTAGTGTAGAAAAAATATACCAAGCAAAAACAACCTTTTTGTCAAACATTTGGCTGTATAAGCTTGTTATCCTACATGCTGTCAGTTAGAGGCATGCATACTGAATAACTTTTGTCCTCTCCCTTCCAGTATGTCTTCTTCCTCATTTGCCTGGCTTGACCTTTTCAGACTTCCCCGAGCCTTAGCCTCACTCCTATCCCTCCTTTCTCCAGGGAAAGACTTCCAGATATCAGCTATGTCTGCATCATTATGTCCATACACTGAGCTTTGAAAGTGGACAGGCACACTTTTTGTTACCATCTCAGCTAACATACAATGAAGCATGCCAGGATTTCACCAGTCACAATACAAACTCAGACACACACACACACACACACACACACAGAGTTAACACAATGACAAGAACACAAAGCAAAACCACAATGAAAATAAGGCTGAAAATCTCAAATTCTATGTAGGAAGAACTATCCAAGAACTTTGGCTTACAGGATTTCAAGATATAGGTACTACCACTTACAGAGCCTAAAGGAAACAGTTAACTTATGCTGCACTGTTCTAGAGACTAGACATAAAACTTTATCAGTAAATGTTAAAAATTATAGTAATTTACATGGCTTTCTAGAATTGAAAGAACACAGGACCTCATGCAGTGTGGCTACATAGGTACCTAGTTGGTGTACGGTAATGCAATCTAGGACATGCAGCTGGCCATGCAACCTATGTTAGCCTGGGGTAAAGGGGGTTACAAAAGTTTGCAAGGCAAGGCTATGTGGAGAAGAGAAATAAGAGTCCACATACGGTAACTATATTCATGAAAAGTTGTAAGGTAGTAAGACATTCTCATATGATGGTTTTAACATGTGGGCCAGGAGACATTACACTTTTACTGGCATGAGTGATTGGAAACTGGTCTATACCCATACCAGAATAGGAGTTCAGCACACACAGACTAGTTTAAAAAATGACAGAACCTGCGCTAAGATTTGCACCCCTCACCAAAGGCTGAATATGTGTTCTGTTTGCTACCGATCTAAATTACATTGGTTGCAGAAAACTGTGAACTTAGATTGATTCTGCCTCTGGCTTTTAGAATGTCTGTACCTAGCTACAGCATACAGTTGCTGGGGTGGGGAATGTGCAACAGAATTAATGGTCTTTGTGAATCTATGATGCACAACAGGAGTTTTAGTCCAGCCTGTTAAATTTCTGATGGAAGGTTTTGGTCAGCTATCTTCATATTGGTTAAGGCTTGTCCTATGCTCAACATAGATGTCTTTCAGCCACTTGGATGGTATCAGATACCAGTGCCCTCATCAGTTTTGAGTAGTAGAGGCATACTCTGCAGACTCTCAGGAGGCTCTTGTTGCTGAAGCCTCATGCTCCAAGTGATCCAACAATCAGTGCTTGCACTGTCACCCCTTCTCCTGCAAGGTATCAGTGACCTATACTTGGTTAGCTTTCACTCCTGGGTTTTGGCAAAAGCCTGCCACTGACTCTCAGATGGGACTGTCACATCCATTATCAGAATCTTGTCCTTGTCTGTTACCGTGTCTGGATGCCACTTACCATGTCTGTCACAGCCTGGCACAGTGTGGTTCATGGCTACCATCTTGACTGATGCCAAGATGAATTTCACCAGCTGGCCCTGTTCAGTAGTGTGGAAGAGTTGTCATACTTTTGTGTGGGGCTTCCAGCCACAAAGGACATGGGGCAGAGTTTCAATTTTGTAGCTGCAGCTTCAGCTCCTCTTGTATTTGTTTTCATAGAGGATGGTGTCATTGAGCAGGGAAAAGTTGAGATGGGCCCAGTGGATGAAACACCAGTCTGAGAAATATGTGAAATTTTTGCAGGGCATGAAGAGGTTGCTGGTGTCCCACTTTGAGGTGACCTTGGAGACTTTTCCCTCATCAGATTTGCCCTTCAGGTCACTGATGTACTTGGCCCACATGGCATCCTTCAGGAATTTCTCCAGAAAGGTCCTGCTATGTGTGGTGATAGTGATGTAGTTGGCTGCTTGTGTTGCAATACCCCCAGATCCTGCTGCCAGGAACCTGGCCAGGTCTTTGTTGGACAGTGGCCTGGTGGTTCTCTTTTTGGTGGTCTCCTTCAGGGCAGCAGTGGTGATGCTACTCACCAAGTCATCAGGAAAGGTCAGAAAATGGAAGGCTTCTGTGACTACTGTGATGTCTCAGAGGTCTCCCATGCAAGGGATGTTGGCACCTCCGTACCAGTAAGGGAAGTACAGTATCCCCTTGCTGGCCCATAGAGGCAGGTTCATCCAGTTCTTTAGGAGCCACTTGATTTCACCAATTGATTTCTTGAGAGGTGTCTTTGGGACTGCTGAGCCTCTCAGGATGAATGAGATGTGGTGGATGAGTAAGGTGTTTAGGGTGTCAGTATTCTGCCAGGAGCCAGCAGGAAGGAATTGAGTTTGCAAACATCCTGCACAATCCCATGGCTTCTTTCTTTTGGAGTCTGGGTCTGCCTCACACAGTGGCTGGTGGATGTGCCTAGGTGAATGTAGCTGTTGCTGTCCTTCAGGTGCCTCATAGGTTTCCCCTGGATCTTGATGATGGTGGTCAAGACAGTAGTTCATTTTCTGCAGTTGATATGTAGGGAGACACATTTGAAGGCACTGAAGTGAAGCCCCATCCACCTGGCTCCCTCAGAGATGATACCCAGCATCCTCTGGAATTGGTTAGGCTTGCTGGCAAGGAGATCTTGGTTATTAGTGTGGGCCAGGATGTTCATCCCGGAAGCTGAACCCTCCTAGGCACTCTGTATCCAGTTTGAGGGGGTTCCAAGGTCAGGTTAAAGGTGATGCGACTGAGTGGACAGACTTGGTTCACTCCAGTCTGGATCAGAATGTCCTGCTTTTTGCCCTCTGATGACTGGGTGGTGGCGGTGCATCTGTTGTAGAGCTCCTGAATGAATTGGTCTGGCATTCAAAGGTCTCAGAGGGTGCTAAAGATGTGTTGGTGGGGTATGGAAGCAAAGGTGTTGGGGAGGTCCAGCCACACCACTAAGCATAACATGATTGTCCTGGCCAATCAAGAGCATTTAGAATTCAAAGGACAAAACATACGAGGTGGAGGAGACAGAAAGGTAGGTCAGAAAGCAAACTGTTTGGGCCTGATACTCTTTGTATGGAAGTCAATCAGAGATTTCCTACTGTCTTTCAGTGAATGTTATTAAGAGGGACTCTAACTCCGGTGAGTGTGTTGGCACTGAAGTCAAAGGCATGACTGCAGCTCATGTACACATGCCTGATTAGCCCTAAACTAGCCACCCTAGCCTTAAACTAACCATGCAACCTCAGTCCCATGAATGTCAACCCAGATTAGCCACCTGAGTGCTTATAACAGGGGTGGGCAAAATGACGGATTGTAGTTCAGTTCCCAGCAGCTCCTGCCTGCATTGCTGAGGGTGGTTTCTATGGAGACCCCAGCAGTGGCAGGGCAGGGACAGCCTGGGGCCAGGGTTTCCAAGGAGACCAGCCCCAACAGCGCTGGAAGGGTATACGGCTGGGTGGGGAGCTGCTCTGGGGCTGGGATCTTGCAGTGGTGACAGTGTGATCTGGAGCCAGGGCAGAGGCCTGATCCACTGCCTGCACACCCCTGCGTGGGGCATGCAAGCAGCAGATTGCAGGTCTGCCCTGGCTCTGGACCACACTTATCACTGCAAGATCCCAGCCCCGGTCCCAGAGCAGCTCTCTGCTCAACCGCGTGCCATGCCTGCACTGGGGCCCGTTTCCATGGAAACTTTGGCCCTGCACTATCACTGCCCCGCTGCTGCTGGGGTCTCCATGGAAACCACCCTCAGCAATGCAGGCAGGGGCTGCTGGGGAATGGAGTCCACTGCGGACCTGATCCAGACCACAGACTGGACTTTGACCACCTCTGGCTTATAAAGATATCTGGCAGGTTTTGCAGCTTGAACATATCTCTCTGTTAATGAAGGGAGATTGCAAATATACCTTGGTCAGCAGCAAATCACCCAAATAAACATGTGGCTCCACATGGACTGCCACCCCAGTCAGAAGCAGTGGAGTCATATCCACATGGTACGGAGCATGGGCTAAGTAGTGTTGCGAACAGTTAGCTCCAAATAACCCTTCCTTAGCACTGCAGAGACTTATATTGCTTCCAGTCCAGGAGACTGAGTGGAGCTGCTCAGGTTGTTTGATGGCACTGCTGCCAAGCACTACAACATAGCATGTAGACATAGTCCATAAATGTGTGATCTAGCTAGTTTAAAGTCAGCTCAGACAAGCTGCAGTCACATCTGGATCCTATGACCCCAGCTGACTTCCTGCCCTTTGGGCGGGGGGCTGGACTTGATGATCTTCCGAGGTCCCTTCCAGCCCTGATGTCTATGAAATCTATGAAATCTTTGACTGGATAGACATACCCCAAGACACATAGACATCATTATGATGAAACCCCCCACACTTAAGGTGTAAAGTATAAGCTGTAAATGTTGAATTTGGATCCATGACCTGTAAGCTCCAAATCATCTTTTGCCAGTTTGGGGATATTATCTGCATAAACAATGAAGGATATCTTCCTTTTTCTATGTTCTTGACTACACATCCTTCTTCTTTTAGGACTGTTTCTCAGACACTTGTTGCAATGGCTGAACTGGATGGGTACTGATTCAATCCAAAAGAAAATATTAAGAGAAAATGTATTTAAATACAAATACCTTGATTATAAAGGTCTATCAACTGCTTATTTGATCACCACTCTACCACTTTATCATAAAAATATGCATCATCAATTATGGCAAAATAGATCTCACATTTATTGCGTGCGCCTTGAGAAATGGACTTAAGAGTTCTCAGGCTAACTGCTTGCTGTGTACATTTATTCTTTTTTTCACAAAAGTGAATGAACTAATATGAAAAAAGGATTTAAAAATATCCAGCTGTTACAGCTAACTTGTACAGGGAAACTGAAATGTGATGTGACAGTTTGGTTCTGACAATTGTTTTTCACTGTATTCTGAGTTGGGTTTTTTTTTTATTTTGTTATTTGGAAACTCAAATAATTATATTTAGGATTTTCCCCTAAAAAAAAGGAACCATGTATTACATTGTCTAGCACATTTGATCTCTCTATTCATTATATTTTAGGGGATCATTTTTTCTAGTGATGAAGTAGGGATTTATGCAGATAACTACCAAAACTATTAAGGGAGTTACGTGCATAAATCCCCTTCTCTGTCATACTCTATAATTTATAAGGCTTTGAAATCATTTTTCGTTCTGTAACTTATTTACTATGTAAAGGGATTTTTAAACTTCTTAACTCAGCAAAAAAAATAGGTCAGTACATTTGCTTTTAAAGAAACCTGCCTTTTAAATAAACTTCTGCAGTCTGCTATCATGTTACTATCATTCTACAGGATGTTCTGGAGCTGTTTCTTAAAAGAAGGATTGAATTCATGCTTTGCTCTTATATGATTTCTAACTCAATGCACTCCATTTCAGTTGGAAAGTCAGCATTTCATACCCGGGGGTTGCTCAGCAATCTATAGCATGCCCAGATCTCTGGGGACCTGTTCTTTGACCCTATTTAGAGGGCAGCCATGAATAGGATCTAATTGTACCAACTTAACAGATAGCTAGCTTGATAATGTTCATTCTCACATCACACAAAATAATGCTTCATTTCTTCCTTCTAGCTGGAGCTCTTGATTCCTGCCTTGGGGAAGAAAAGAGGGAGGTAGGCAGAGGGAAGGAGGGAATTCACAGATCTGTCATTTTGCACTGCTCCTGTTCATTCCTCGAGTTGAAACAAACAAAAAAGTTTGAGGCTGCTGTCAATTCAACAGTACAAGCTTTAGGTACCTAGCAGCAGGGAAATGATCTTTCATCAAAGCCTACTTAAATGGCAATTATTTCAGGTCACTGGTGTTATCACTGTATTTTTCAGTGTAAACAGACAAATGCAAGTGACAGCAGGCTTCCTGAAACTATCTCGTGATGCATCTAATCAGTGTGAAAAGCTACTATTTCCTTCAGTGCTCTTAACTCTTGTAGCTCCGTGTTGACTCCTAATTAAACCAATCCATTGTTTATTATATATCAAAATCTGCTCAGTTTCAACGTCACATTCCAAAAGACCATATATTGCTGTATTTTATAAATAAAATGCACACTTTGTTGAACAGCTCATAGCTCACCATGTGCAGCAGATTCTCTCTATTTATACGGTTTCCATCTTTCTTAGCCTGCTCCCTTTTTCCTAGAGTCAGGGCTTTTCATAGAAGGTCTAACTCAAAGCCAGTGACTTAAAAGTACAAAGCCCATTGACTTGAATGGATGATTGATCAGCCCCCAAACTGATGTGTACAGTAACACACCAACAGCCTGCAGTCCGCCTCTACTATTTTTCTAGCAAGTCAGTCTGTAACCAGACAGAGACCAAATTCCAGGCCATCTGCTTTTAAGTGCAGCTTGCAATGTTATCTCTGTATCAGTTTTGCTATTTGGAAGACTAAGCAAAATCACAAAAGAAAACAGTATACTGAGTTTATCTTGCATTCAAATGTAATTACACTTTTGGCTATACAAAATTTGGGGAAGTGAAAGTTAGTGAAAGTTAGTCTTTCGCTGCACCATCAGTAGTTAAGCCTATCCTCATATTTACTGTGCATGTAAAGTAGATCAAGCATTGTTCTATATATATGAATGTAGGTGGCTATGGATGATTGCTCACATTAATCATTACTCAAGATCCCCAGAAATGGTTTTGTAAGCTTAGTGACTATAATGTCTGAACATCCTGTAGTGATTTGTTTTTGTAATAAAGGAAGTGATGGGATCCCCATGCACTCTATCATTTGAAATTGTAAAAAGAATTGGAGAATAAAGAACATGCAAGAATCATCCATTAGTAGCAATGTGGTCCAGAAAACTTCATGGGTCTCTTCAATTGCTAAGACTCTTTGGCTAAAATCTATTTGAACTCCATCATTAGTGGAATAAGAAGCACTTATGTAGCTAACTTGAGTTGCCTAAGAGGCTTTTCAGGCCAGTACACAGATTTTGGATCCTATTCCTTCACCCCCTGAAAGGGCAGTAACTCAGTGTGAGCTACAAAAATAGAAGAAAGGAAAATCTCTCTGAACTTGTAAACTTCACCTAGAAACTTAAGGATCTTTGTTGGGAAGTGAGAGATGTATGTTCAGACCCTTTCTAGGCAAGGGGGGGTGGGGGGGGCTAGTGCGTGGGATTCTGTCACTCTTAGGGGCAAACCCCTTAACCAATAGGCTATTGAGACTAAAGGGGGCAGGGCCTCCTCATCTGGCATCAAACATTTGCTAGTCATGTTTTTTCTGTGACTAATATTTCAGGAACTTAAATGGAATTTATGCACCTTCCCAGGTAGAACTGGATCACAAGAGACATATGTGGGCAGAACAGATATCTTCTGAACATATTTATAAATGAAAGATCAGATGTACAGGGAGAAGTAGAGTCTATAGTAGGGGTGGGCGAAATACAGCCCATGGGCCAGATCTGATCCACCAGGCCATTCTGCCCTGGGGCCCCTCCAAAAAACAATTATTACCAGTTTGCAGCTGCCCCTCTGAAAGCCGGCAGGAGGTGGGCTTTCAGAGGTTATGTGCCATCAGATCAGGCAGGGTCTGTGCTTCTACAACTGTGCCTCTGTGCTCCTGGTACTCCAGCTGGGAGCCCCACATAGAGGCACAGAGCACAATGGTGCGTGACTGGATAGTACAGAGGGAAGCTCCTGCCTGTAGTGCCAGGAGCCCCACATGGAGGCATGGAGCCAGCATGGCTGGTCTGGGAGCTGCATGTGGCAGCATGGAGCTCACCTGGTTTAATGGCGCATGTGTAGGGTTTGTGGGCAGGGGGGTATAGGGTTAGTGGGTGGGTGTGGGTCCTCCCACCACATGTGCACCCACCAACAGTGGCTGCAGTAGCAGGTGACAGCAGCAGCAGCAGCAGCATGTCCTAAGAGCACTCATGGCCCATGACAGGCTGAGCCCCCCAGCAGTGCATGGCTCCAGTTGAATCCTGGGAGCTGCACATGGAACCGGCCTGACCCGGACCGCTGGCACGTGTCTTCAAACCAGAACAAGCTGGCTCTGTGCCAGCACATGGGTCTCCCGGCACTGCAAGTGGGAGCTGTGTGCCACTGGGCTGGGCAGGGCTAGCTCTGTGCCTCCATGGACGCGTCCACACATGCAAGCACGTATGCTTGCAGCAGCTCAAATAGAAGTGGTACAAATTTGAGCCGGGGCTTTTTACCTCTGCACACATGCCCGGACGTGCACTTTGGTGTGGGGCAAATTGTGCCACTTAGGGCAAAATAACTCTGCCTGGCTCCTCCTGAATCTGCAGCCAGGGGGAGCTAGAGCCCAGGGCCAGCACCTGTGCTGTCCCCAGCAGTATAAAAAGCTGCTCTGTCAAGTAGCTTGGGGCTATTCACTCCCAGGAACTTCTAGAGCCCAGCCAATTGGTACCTGGGGACACCACCTCTTGTGCCAGCTGGCCTGCTGAAGCAGCCCTGAGAGTTCCCTGCACCCTCTACCCACTGCAGCAGTCTGGCAGGGGGGGCTGCTGCCTGACTGTGACCTGCCTGCTGTGCACCTGCCAGACCCGGATGGGGACTGCACAGCCAGTAGATGCATCTGTCCTTCTGGGCCAGCTGCCAGTAAGCTCTGGCCATATAACAGTTGGCCTTTGTGCAGCACTACTGCCATGTGTCCCCCCAACCCAGCCATCTGGGCAGCTATAACCCAGAAGATGTTTCCAGTGTGGTGGCCTGCTTTGAACTGTCAAAGCATGTCCTCCTGTCCTTAAATGGCCAGGAGGTCAGCCACCTCCAGCTGGGTCCAAGGTGCCAGCTCTGAGCAGGCTCCTCTGCCTAGGTCCTGCCACTTGCTTCCCTAGCAGGAATTCTGGTGTTCCCTATTTGAAAACTGAAAAATCCCTGATAAAAAAAGCCCAAAGTCACTCTGTAATGTACCCCATAATCCATGTTCCTTCACAATTAAAACAAAAGACCACTATATCTAGAGAGAGAGAGTGTGAGACAGCAATCAGTTGGGCAATGTTTTATTGATATATCTACAGAGTTAAGACAATTTGGAAGCCTACCAGTGTCTTTATCATAATAATAAAATTAATTCTAAATACCTATACATTTTGCTGTTTGCCTTTGGTTTTCTTACCATAGAGCAGTTAGAGCTCCCTGTTACCCTTTCACTAACCAGGATGTGGGGATGGCTTCCTCTGCAGCCACAGCTCCTGCCAGCAGGTCTCATCTTGTCAGGCAGCTGGGCATGCAAGGTGTGTGCTGGGGGGAAGTGGGGATGGCGGCGGGGGTGGGGGTACAGAGGCGGGTGAGGGGATGTGGTTGTCTATGGAGGGATGTGGGGGACCATGGGGTGTGAGGGTAGGTGTGGGTGGATTGTGGGGGGACTGTTCAGGGTGGCTGCTCAGGAAGGGTGGGTCCCCTGCCCCTTGCAGTGTGCAGCCCCTCTGCATAGCTCATGGACTGCCCCCCACAGGGCACAGACCCCCCCACAGGCGTCACAGACCCCCACAGGTTTTAC
>NW_005842227.1:410094-473881 GCF_000455745.1 Alligator sinensis
CACCATGGCTGCCTCCCTGGCAAAAAAAAAAATAGCCCCACACTCATTGGCAGTAGCAGGGACTGTGGGGGGGGGCTCTGGGGCCATGTGACAGAGCCCCCCTGCACCCCCCATGTAGCTGAAAGACACACATGCACACTCATGTCGGCCTGCCCCATGTTGGGTTTTCAGCACCCCAGTGGAGAACCACATGTGGAGGCACAAATCCAGCCCGGCCTCGCCTGGTGGTGCAAGCTCCTGGCTGCAGTGCTGGGAGCCCCACATGATGGCACAGAGGCAGCCCAGCTGGCCTGATAGCACACAGCTCCTGGAAGGAGAGCTGGGAGCCACATGTAGCAGCACAGAGTCTGCCCAGCCTGAAAGTGCGTGGACTGGGAGCCGGGGGTCACGCTCCATTGGGCCACCACATGTGGATCCTGGGACTCAGTTGGAGCTGTGAACTACTGGAGGGCTCTTGCCTTGTACCAGTCTATCTGCAGCTGACATTAGATCAGTATTCATTTGTACACATAGAGATTACTCTGCACTATGTAGACAGCAGATGAGCATTGTAAGCAAATGATGGCATCTATGAAGTTGGGAGACTTGCAGGTCAATTAACCCTGGATATTGTACTCCTTGTTATTCAATCTGGTGTTGATGTGGTCTGTATTGATGTGGGGGCACAGCAGGCATTTGGCTCCATGGCAAGACAGAGTATCTTGGTGGGGATGTCGCTTAAGAGAGATTGTTTGAGATTGCAGGGTCTGTCTGTAAGCCAAGACAGGTTTTTCTTCTGGCTACCTTGATACAGTCATACTTTACAGGAGGGGTTTGTGGTCAGTAATATTGGGCACTTCTACATGTGCTCTGGCAGTGGGGAGGGAGGGGGTGGGCAGCACTTTAATTAGAGCCACTCTAATTAAAGTGCCACCGTGTCTCCTGTATCAGCATCCCCATGCTTAAAAATGGTGGCTTGGTCGTTTGAACTAAAGCTCATTTATACATGAGACGCAGGAGGCTGCTCTGATGTGTTGGAATTTCAGCTTGTGGGGTGTAGGTGACAATGTTGCCAACTCTCATGATATTTGGCATTGTTATTAAAGTCTATGCTTTGGGAATGTGAAAAACATAGCTTTTTCTTTTATATATATATATATATATATAAAGAGCTAATTTTTCACACTCCCGAAGCACAGACTTTAAGAACAATGCCAAAAATCTTAAGAAATGGCAAAACTGAGGTGACAAGCAGAGGAATTCTATTGTCCTTGTCCCAGGATTTGTATTGTGGCAGTTTGGGGTGCAATCTAGGTCTGGGTTTGTTGATCTGAGTGGCTACAGTTTTGGGACTGAATTGTAACTGGGAGACCGATCCTTCTACAGATCCTTAAGGTGTTCATCCTGGTCAGTGGAATCAGATCAGATATGGCTGTAATGTATAGTTTGGCTGTAGATGATGGATGTAGTGGTATATTAGGGTGAAAGCTGGTAGTGTAAAGTTAGCTGTGCCAGTCAGTTTCTTTCAAATACAATGTGGTAGCAATGTGGCCATTGCAAACCTTTACTGTAGTGTTTGGGAAAGAAACCTATTTGTAAAGTAACCCTGAGTTAGTTTGATGGAGAAGTAAAAGTTGTTAAAGTCCTGGTGAAATTTCTCTAGATATTCCTTTCTATGTGTCCAAACAATGAAGATGTCATCAATGAACTGGAGGTATATCAGGGGATGAGAGGGAGGTTGCAGAGGAAATGGATTTCAATGTCTGTCATAACTATGTTAGTATACTGAGACGGCATACATATGCCCATGGCAGTGTTATTCTTTCTGTAGGTATAGGGAATTCCTGAACCAGAAACAGGTATGTGTAAGGACAAAGCCGGAGAGTGTAATAAAAACAGAATTTGTTTTCTTGTTGGCAATGATGTTCTTTATGGCTTGTAATCTGTCCTCATGGGGGATGCTGGTGTACAGAGACATGACATCCGCAGTAGCTGATATGGTAATTGCTGAAAGCTTGTCAATGGATCTCAATTGCTTTAAGAAATCTGCGGTGTCTTTCAAATAGCTGGCATATTTTAGACAAGGATGGTCCTGCCTTAAGCAGAGGATTGGACAAATTAACTTCTTGAGGTCTCTTCCAGTCCTATCATTCTTTGATGTTCTTCATTATATGATCATTTTAATTGTTTTTATTCAAAGTCCCTAACATTTCTGTCTGCTCTGCCTCTCAACCTAGCCATAACAACAATTGTCTAATGTCTTGTAGATGTTATCTAGACATATTTAGAAGGAAAGTGAGTGAGGAGAGGGTAGTGGCTCTGACAGATCTACTTGCAAAACGTACAATGATTAAAATCTGTGGAATGTTTTTTAAATGGATTTTTTTTTTAATATATATTTTTTTCCAAAGTAACTTTTCCTTATTTCAGAGGATACACTATAAAATGATTATACTAACCTCATAATTGATTAAGTAAACTGCAATTAACTGAGTTACTCAAAGAATGAATGTGGTTCATTATTAATTAGAGTTAGTGTTGCATAATGCCAACCTATTTTAAAGACAGGGGAAATGATTGAATGACATTGAATGACAAATAGCTCCCTGGTAAAAAATTTAATTAAAACTTTTAATCAGAGAATTAAACCTTGATGAAAACATTTATGTAGAACTTCATCAGGTAAAATATTTATTTGCTCTAATTTTTTGCTTACTATACTCAGAAATATTTTTGTTATTATCAACAAGAATTTCTCGATGCCTGAGGGAACACCTCCTAGCTTTTTTGAAGGTGAAGACATCCTAGGTCTTTTAAAAAAATGTCAGTTTTGTGCTTCCCTTACATTAAAAATATCAGCTGCATGGGCTGTTTACATGGCTGTCTCGTTCCCACTTTTTGTTCTTCCCTTCACACTAAGGAATGATATCTGTAGGAGCCAAGTAGATGTTGTAACTGTGCATTAATGAAATTCCCATTACCATATCTGATACTTAGAAAAGGTCAGTCAAGGTACACAGCATATCTGAAAGCATAGCTAGAGATGTTTTAGAATAAACTACCTCAAATACCTATACTGAACAGTCCTTGGGGTCTGGATGTACCTGATGTTTCCATATGGAATGGGAAGAAGAAAGTAATGTTTTCTTGGCATTTGCCAAAGACCACGTGGTGCTTTTTGGGTTTTTGAAAACAGAATGAGAGAAAAGAGTAATGATCAAAGAAAGAGAGAAAAAATGGAGCTCGCTTCACACAGGTCACCCTTATAATCATCAAAAAAAGAATCATATGCATCTAACTAGTTTCTACAAAAACTTGTACTGATTCATCTGTTAATCCTAATCACAATGAATTACAGTATATAACAGTTAACATATGGTGTACTACACTTTTATTGGCTACATTCTAAGCTAGTGTAACTCAAAAAGAGGGCATGGACCCCAAGGTCCTTTCATGATTCATATATGGAGAGAATCTGCCCTTTGATTCTATGATTTATACAGTGGTGGCATCCTAATGGGACAAATGAAATTTCATCTGACAATGCTGACAGAATACCTCTTATGCATATGCTTCAGGGAAGCCTAACTTTATCCAGTGCAAATCTGTGATATTTTGCTTTTAGTATTTTATATGGCATCCAGCACTGTAATGCCGCATGGGAGATGAAGACATCTCCCTTAGGTAGTCTTCCGGGGTACTGGGATACCAAAACACAGTGCATGAAGCAGACTATTACATTTTCTCAGAAGAAAACCCATCTGTTTCCTGGTATGTTCTGTTTTTTTAAGGATAGATTGTGAAGTCAATTACATACCTATGCAGGGGAGTACGAGGGATTATGATTAACCAAATAACCTTAGAAAAGAAACCTTATTCTTGGGCCCAGACCTAGATTTTGGGTCTAGATGTCAGAAATATGTTCTAGTGGCCTAGCAGTCAAGAGGCCTGAGTTTTGATTTCAGACTTAGCTAGAGGCAAATTATTTGGTAAGTCATTTGCTTAACCTTGTACCCCATATATGTAACATAGAGGCAGTAGTTCCGTACTTTACAGCTGGGTTGTAAAGACACAAGTACTTTTACAATTGTGAGGTGATGGCCCTAAAAATTAAATAGGCCTGTCCAGAATGGAGGACAGGGTAGGGTGGGTCAGATTTTAGTGGATTTAGCATATCCTGCCAATAATTTCCCCAGCTGGAAGATGGGAAAATGTTATCACCTCTCTCATGTCACTGTCAGTGAAAATGACACTTACATCCTTCAAATAGATTGTAAAATTCAGCCATTTTCTAGTTGCATATGAATATGTATATGTGTATGTATATGTATATGTTATATATGTGTATATATACACACATATATATGTGCATATATATATATATTTATATATATATGCAATTTATGGATGGGATCCGCTTTCACTAAATAGCAAATATTTATGGATTGGATCAGCTTGCACTAAAAGTCAAATATTTAAAATATTTCTTATGGGCAGGTATCCAGACTTCCCTAACAATGTCTTCACTCCTCTTCCTCTTTTGTACACTGTAACTATTGTAAAATCATATATGCAGAGTACTGGAAGGTGCCACTCACATACTAGGGCACAGGGAACTCCCTAGTGTCGATGACTAGAGCAAAACTATTTTTTGCAAAACACCTTTAACATAAGCTTGTATATTATGCTACATTGTTCCTTGCTCATATTTACTAGATCATAGTATATAAATGTGTATGTTCTTCAACCTCTAACCCATTTTCTCCACCCATTCATATGGCCCTAGTTCAAAAGAGAGGGCACTATGTGGAAGTTCCTTGCCAAATACCTTAGAAAAGATCAAGGACTGGTTTAATGTAAATAATAACCAGCTCTCTGGACATGTAAGAGTTTTGTGGTCTCCTCCCTGGATGAATACTTTTGGTAAGGTAGTACTGTAAGCAATTGTACTATTCTGTAGAATAAAATAAAAACCTTCATTTTTAGTGCTGACAACCTAGGACCGTTTTTGAGCCATAAACTCATTTTAAGTTATTAAAGTCAACCTAAAGAAATCTCATAAAATCCAGCTGAATCTATAGAAGAAAGTAACATATTCAATTGAATTATCTCTGTATTGCATAACAAGCTGTTATCTATTAAATACAAAAAGTAGAGTTAATGCAGTATAAAGTTTCTGAGATTAGAGACTCAAAAAACCCAACAAAACAAACAGACAAAAAAAACTAAGCTTCCTTTAGCTGTATAAAGTCAACCATATTACACATCCTGTACAGTATGTGGCACGTATTAGCACCACAGCAGCATGCTGAGGTTTAAGTTAGCAAGGGAAGAAAAACAGAAAATACAGTATTTCTGCAATGTGTTCAAGTTATCATTGTCTCGCGCACCTCAGGAAGAAAGATAAGATAAATCTAGGACTTTCTCTGCCAATACCTTATCCAGCATAGCTCATTAAAACCATGGCCCCTTATATCACCTGGGGGAGAGCTGCTTTCATTCTTTCCCCTTCTTAACCTGGTCCCAGCATGTCTGTTGGGAACCTATAGCCACCTCCTTCTGCAGTGACAGTGGAGAGAGGGGGGTTTCTACTTGTGGCACTAAATCTAAGTACTCCAGTCCCATTTCTCTCCTTAAAAGAAGGCCTTGTCATTTATTTTTAATTCTGGTTTGCCAGGGAATTGGCTCCTTTATCAAACAATTACCTGTACCAGGCATCTGCCAAATTGCAACCAAATGAATTTTAGTTCCTACACATCAAGCCATTGGACTGATGAGAGGAAAGTAGGAAACAAATGAACAAACAGACACCACAGACATTTCCCCTGACCAATCTAGAAATGCAGGGAATAATTCTTCACAAACCAAAAAGTGGACTAACGTGAAGTCCCCCAAGAAAGACCTAAAACCCAAGCTTTGCCAAATAAAACAAAAGTATTTACATTTAATCTCTTCCCTGGAGCACTTCAATCTAACCAGTCAACCAAGCCCGTGAGGAGGGGAAGAGAGAAGGAAAAATAAGGGGGTAATTCAAGGATTTATTATAATTACTTGAAAGGCCAAGAATCTGATGGGTAAGGTAAAGCCTCTCCACATCTGAGCACACAGAGGCCAATGGGGAGAGAAATAGTGAAGAAGGGAGTATTGCTAGAGCAACTTTTGGCATGCAGTTGTAGGAGAAAGCCCCCTTTGTACATTTCTCTTCTGGACATGGATATAACAGAAGCCCCTTTTTGCCTGCACTCCACCTCCCTCCCCATTTTGTGCATTTTTTTACTTCTAAGTATTGGCAGAGACCTAGTGCGCTCATTGCATGCATGTGGCAACACTCAGAGCAAGCCAGAAAGCTGAAGTTGCTTTCTGTAGGAGAAGCCTAGAAACTACATTTACATATCAGTTAAGCTCATTGTCACTAAAGAAAACAAAAGAACTAAAATATTCACTGCAAAGATTGTAAATATATCCTGTGCTAACCTGACTCACTTACTGTCCCCAGTAGCCTTTGATCCTCACTACCTCACAATGCATTTTTATATATTTCTCACAGTGCATATTCAGATTTCATCTGTCTTGTCTTTACCATGGCATTTTGTATTTTATATTTTATACTTTTAAACTCTGAAGGAATGTACTCCCTGTAGAATGAAGTTACACCCTGGACCATTGTTAAAACTGCATGAAATTGTAATTGTAAAGTGATAAAATCTGTCAAGTGAATGCGAGTGAATGATGATCATCAGTAGACAATAGCCTAGCCAAAGGAACTCCATTTAAAGCTAATCAAGCTAAAGAACTGATTCCTGGAACTGAGCACTCGCCTTATGGACTATTCCTGTAACCCATGACAATACAGCAATTAAGTCAATAAGTCAAGGGTGGATTCCCGAAACTTCAGGTACCAGCAGGCAGAGACCCCCGTGACTAACAGCTGTCAGGTACTACTCAAGACCCACATGGGACAGCGACCTCCGAATTGGGCAGCCAAGATGATGCTGGGGGATCACACAAGCCTGCCAGAAAGGGATAAAAGGCAGTGAAGCATGACCCTCAGTGGTCCCCTCTCATCCAGCACCTTCCCTACCAAGACAGAAGGACAAGCAGGTGACCCCCATCTGGAGAAGACATCGCCTTGAAGGAAGCTGATCATCAACAACAGACTCCAGGACCTCAGATAGGTAGATATATTGACACCAGTGCTCCCATAATCATTACAGCAGCTACTATAAACTATACTACATGGGTTTGAATGAGTGAGTTCATGTGTGCGTTTATGTGCTAAGGTGGCCAACACCACCTGTAACTCAAAGTTTGCATTTATGATTTTATTGGCAACTTCACATCCTGTCCAATAATCTAGAATTTATTATGATCCCATGAGTTGGTCCTTTGTAGCCAACACAATGATTTCCTAGGAGTGGTTTAGAGGTCATTTGCCTTACTGAGAGTGCAAGAACAAACCATCCCAATGTGCAGGAAGATTAACAAGTATGGCAAAAGACCAGCTTGGCTTAGTACGGAACTCTTCAGTAAATTAAATCACAAAAAGGAAGCTTAAAAGAAGTGGAAACTTGGAAAAATAACTAGGGAAGACTAGAAAAGCATTGCTCGGGCATGCAGGGATGACATCAGGAAGGCCAAAGTGCAGTTGGAGTTGCAGCTAGCAAGGGATGTGAAGGGTATCGAGAAGTGTTTCTACAAGTTTGTCAGTAGCAAGAGGAGGATCAGGGGAAGTGTAGGTCCCTTACTGAACAGGGCAGGCAACCTAGTGACAGAGGATGCAGAACAGGCTGAACTGCTCAATGCCTATTTTGTCTCAGTCTTCACAGGCAAGGTCAGCTCTCAGACAACTGCACTGGGCAGCACAGTTTGGGGAAGAGGTGAGTAGCCAACTGTGGTGAAAGAACAACTTAGGGACTATTTAGAAAAGCTGGACATATGCAAGTCCATGAGGCCAAATGGGATAAACTCAAGGGTGCTGAGGCAGTTGGCTGATGTGATTGCAGAGCCCCTGGCCATCATCTTTGAAAACTCTGGCCAATCACGAGAGGTCCCAGATGACTGGAAAAGGGCAAATATAGTTCCCACATTTAAGAAAGGAAGAAGGAGGATCCAGGGATCTATAGACCAGTTTCCTCAGTTTCTGGAAAAATCATGGAGCAGATCCTCAAGGAATCCATTTCTAAGCACTTGGAGGAGAAGAAGGTGATTAGGAATAGTCAGCATGGATTCACCAGGGGCAAGTCATGCTTGACCAACCTGATTGCCTTCTATGATGAGGTGACTGGCTCTATGAACAGGGGGAGACCAGTGAATGTGGTATACCTTGATTTTAGCAAGGCTTTTGATGCCATTTCCCACAACATCCTTGCAGGCAAGCTAAGGAAGTATGAGCTGGGTGAATGGACTAAAAGGTGGATAGAAAACTGGCTGGAGCATTGGGCTCAGAGGGTAGTAATCAATAGCTCAATGTCTACTTGGCCACCGGTATCAAGCTGAGTGCCCCAGGGGTTGGTCCTGGGACCAGTTTTGTTCAGTATCTTCATCAGTGATCTGGAAGATGGCATAGAGTGCACCCTCAGCAAGTTTGCAGATGGCACCAAGGTGAGGGGAGTAGTAGACATGGTGGAGGGTAGGGTTAAGATTCAGAGTGACCTAGACAAATTGGACGATTGGGCCAAAAGGAATCTTATGAGGATCAACTAGGACATGTATAGAGTCCTGCACCTAGGCTGGAACAATGCCATGCACCAGTACAGGCTGGGGGCTCACTGGCTGGGCAGCAGCTCTCCAGAAAATGACCTGGAGTTACAGTGGAAAAAGCTGAATATGAGCCAGCAGTGTGTCCTTGTTGTCAAGAAGGCTAATGGCATACTGGGCTGCATGGGTAGGTGTTTTGCTAGTAGGTTCAAGGAAGTAATTTTTCCCCTCTATTCAGCACTGGTGAGGCCACATCTGGAGTACTGTGTTCATTTTTGGGGCCTCTGCTAGAGAAAGGATGTGGACAAATTGGAGAGAGTCCAGTGGAGGGCAACAAAAATGGTGAGGGGGCTGGGGCACATGACTTAGGAGGAGAGGCTGGGGGAACTGGGCTTATTTAGTCTAGAGAAGAGAACACTGAGAAGGTAATTAATAGCAGCCTTCAACTACCTGAAGGGTGGTTTGAAAGAGGATGGAGCTAGTCTGTTCTCACTGGTGGCAAATGACAGAACAAGGAGCAAGGGTCTCAAATTCCAGCAAAGGAAGTTGGTATTAGGGATATTAGTAGATATCAGGAAGAATTTCCTCACTAGGAGGGAGTAAAACACTGGAACAGGTTACCCAGAGAGTTGGTGGAATCTCTGTCTTTGGAGGTTTTTAAGACCTGGCTAGACAAAGCTTTGGCTGGGATGATCTAGTTGTGGATGGGGCTGCTCTGAGCAGGGGCTTGGATTAGATGACTTGTGGATGGTCCTGCTCTGAGCAGGGGCTTGGATTAGATGACCTCCTGAGGTCCCTTCCAGCTGTAATTTTCTATGATTCTATGATTTGTGCCCAGCTATAAGCTGCCTTTCTCAAAGAAAATGAGAAGGAAATAAGGAGACCTCTCCTTCATTTCGCCATCATTTTTGTTCCATTTATTCAAAGTATAGGGCCCTTCCTACTAGTAAGATTCCCTAGACATGACTTCGTTCTCTAAAGGGAAGAACCTGAGCCCAGTTGACTAATTCAAGGAATGAGGCCAAACTACTTAAACTCCAAAAGAAAGTACACTTCCACATTATTCCCTATCTCTTGTTGTGTCTTGAAGCATGATTTAGCTCTTTATGTTGCACTTACATGGAATTTTAGATTCAGGTTTCAATGTATTTAAATCTTTTTTTCCCCTTTCAATAAGATAGGCGGTAATCTGTCTGTTCTGGTCTTGCTTTAGTTCTCAGACTATGCTAAAACAGTTGATGTACAGTATTTAGGTACTGTATTCAACTTTACTTTTGATATTCTAAAATAATTTGAACTACAGCAAAGATTTGTATTGATTTGGCTTCCTAACTTTTACATTGTAGATACTGAATTTTAAGACATTTTTATTTAAAAGTTATCCCAATGATTATACCAGTTTCTTGACTGTGTTATTCTATAACACACATAACTCACTGTGCTAATGCATATAAATCCTATTTACTTTTTCTGTATTGTGCTACAGTGTCACTGGTAGTGTTGTTTAATTCAGAGGTAAGCATGGCCACATGACATTTAACAGAAACTGCTAACCGCTTGTTTAAAGGGACTTTATCTAGTTGTCTTCAACTGCCATAATGAATCCTCATTAATTTTGCTAGAAATGAACTGTTTTTTATATCATGTAATAAAACAGCAACTCTTTAAGTCTATAAATAGATGAAGATAATATATCAATTTAAGTTTATATCCCATGCTCATCAACATTGTAAATGAATACCACCAACAATGCCAACAAACTGAAAATCAATTTTGATTCAGAGCTATAATAATACTTGTGAACATCTCAATGACTCCTAAAGTATGGTCTAGTATTTAATTTTCCCATTCTCTCACCCTCTTCTTCCATCCTAACCCCCTCTTTTTTTCCTTTACCTTCTTTGGGGGCAAGCCATTGCTTTTTCAGTTGTGTTCCTTGTTTACTACAAACAAACAAGGCTTATAAAGGACATATTTCTGTAAATGAAACCACTAATTACCTCAGCACTGTCCATTGTCCTGTGGCTAAATGCTTCAATTTTCTTCATTACATAACACCAGGCAATTCTACACAAGATGCTGACTGCACACTAAAATACTGTGCAATGGTGTGTCACAGCACACATAGTGCTAATACACTACTGCACAGTATTATTAGGCTACTGCACAGTAGTGTCACCTAAAAGACATTCAGTGGCACTACTGCACAGTAACTCCAGTTAGAGCACATTTATTTAGTGCTTGCCAGTACAAGTACTAAATAAATGCACAGTAATGACTGCACAGTAGCGTCTTGTGTAGATGCACCTAACATGTTGCAATGACACTTTGTACTATTTTCTCTTGCTTGGGGTTCATACTTCCTTTCCCTTCCCTGAAATAAAGCATCTTCTCTTCCTTTCCCTTCCCTGAAATAAAGCATCACTACAAGATCCTCCACAGGAAGAAACTATACAGCAGGACCAGAACAGGAGCTTACATTGAACATGGAGATCTACTGTCACTATTTCAAAATGTATGCAATGCTCAGATGCAAATATCAGAATTGCCTAAGTCACAATAAAAAGCAATACACATTCATGATACTTGAACAGTCAGGTCAGACAGAAAAAGAAAAAAAAAATTAAAAAAAAAATCTGAAGCACTGCCAAGTCAGGTGTAGTGAAATAGATTAAAAGAGAGTACTGAGTCAATTATGTACACACAAGCACACAATTTTTATGTTAAATAGTGGTAAAGTACAACAGATTATTAATTTAAAAGAGAGGACCAACAGTGCTCCTACAGAAACCACTTAATCATGGTTTCTGATCAATATTGAAATTTATAATATTAGAAAAGGCTCCTCTCCCTTTGCAAGTGAACAATACAGCATGACATGTAAACAATTTTTCTACCTATCCTGTGAAATAATGGTTATTTGCCAGCACAGTAATTTCTAATTTATATTTCTAATAATCTAGTCAGTGAGTAGCTATAACACTTATTGATTATGATTCTCCTAGATCAATACCACAGTGTCAAAACAACCCTTTCGTTGCTCCACAAAAAACCTGATAAAACAGTATTGGTTATGTGAAAATAGCAGCAAACCCTCCCTAATAAGTGGCCATTATATAACATTACCAAAAAAGTGAATGCTCCCTACACTATATTTAGGGACCTACCAAATTCACAGGCCCCGGCGGGTGATTATACAGCTACAACATGGCCAAGGCCCCAATTTCACAGTCATATCATGGCCAGGGCTGCCATTTTGAAGGTGTAGCAAAGCGTCCCTCCCCTCTCCCCACCACACCTCTGATTGGCTGATGGGTGCTGCAAGTCCCATCCCTCCCAGGCCCTAGCTAGAGCTGCCTGGCTTGAAAGCCCTAGCTAGAGCTGCCTGGCTTGTTAATTCAGTAAGTATCACCCTTTTCAAGGGATGGAGGGCAATAATTACTGAGTAAACGAACAGTTTAAGTATGGTGATTAAACAGTTCTTATACCCAATTGATGTGTAAAGCTACCTACCTGGCTAAAATAAAGCAACAGAGACAATGAATTTTTGGCAGGCTTTTCCCTGCTGCCCCCTCCCCTTCTGGAGACAGAAAGATGGGAACTTTTCCCGCCTCTCTCTCCCTGCCCCCTCCAATTAAGGAGATGGACAGTCTGCCTTTTTTCCCCCTCTTTGCTCCCTTCCCCCTCCCACTGCCCTTCTAGGTGACAGCTTTTTGCCAACTTTTTGCCAGCTTTTTGAACACAGCCAGTTCCCCACTCTTTTTCACAGGGAACCAGCTATTTCACGGGAGACTGCCAATTACACGATTTATGTGAAATCGTATATTTGGTAGGTCCCTACCTATATCCAATGCAGTAGCTTCTGAGGGAGGGAGGGAAAGCTCATTTGTGTAATTGAAAAAACTTTCATTAATCCATGCCTGTCTCATGACAGTCATTTTATACCCATGTATACTTACTGTAACACTTGAACATACCAAGAATATGGTCATCTTCCTGATACATTCTTCATGTTCTCCTGGGGAATCTCAACTGTGGCTCAGACCAAAGAGTCCAAAGTACAAATTCAGACAGAAAAGCAGTTACAAAGGTGGCATAGATTATTTTAACAATCCCGGGCGTATGGTATCAGGCTAACTTAGCATAGCCCAAGATTTCTAACCTCAATCTTTTAGAAATCATAATGTCGTTCTCCAAAACCATAAGACTAGCTTAAAGATCATTATTAATACTATAGACTGATTTTTCTTTGCATTTTGGCTTCTGAGTCTTAAAATACACTTCTTTCATGTTGTCAACGTTTTGTTTAGTGCCATGAGCACTTTTTAAAGTGAAAGCTGATATTTTCACATGACTTTAGTTGCTATTCTCACAAGGCATTCGATGCCTTGATTTCAGCAACTAGAATTTTAAGAAAAATATAAGAAAATATTTAAGAAAAACATTTAAGAAAATATTGTGAGACTCCTGATAAAATTTGGATGGTTGGCAGCACTAGCAGCCATACTTAATTCTAAAGGTTCCCAGAGATTGAAACTGTTGCCAAGGGAAAGCAGAGTACAAGGGCTTCAGTATGAGTTGGGTGTTTAAACCCATCAGGCTCTTTTGAAAATCCAAGGCTTCAAAAAAAACAACAAGCTAATCCATTCATTTCACTGGGCTTTGGATTAGGTCCTTAAATCAGAAATGTTTTTAGAGTTGTTGGCTCTAAAAGAAGAATGATACAACATATTTTCCATAGAAACAGGGCAAACAAGCATAAAAGGAAAACACTCTCTTCATCACTAAATTAATGAGAAACATACTTTAATCAGTAACAATGAAAAATGCATTCAAAGATAAACAGCAGTGCCTATTTAATGACTAAGAGGAATTTTATAAGCTAACAGAAGAAGACTCCTGGTAAGCAGGTCAGTAGTAAGTAGAGTGTTTTTTGTTTAGAAGTCTCTTCTTTAAGGGCCTGGATAATTGCTTTCACCCTCTTTGATTTCCATATTGAAAAGTAGCATATAATTCTAAATCCCATGTTTTCTGGCTTGCATTACAAATGCTCGCCCTATTGCCAGTCGAAGTGAATTCATTACAGGCAATATTTGTACATACCATGGCCATATAATTTTCTTGCCATCCCAGGGTAAAAGAAAAATCATAGGTGCAGAAGCGGTACATTACCTATAGCACCTTTATTCTACCTTTTGAAATAGCTTTAGCATATAATAATATATTATAAAAATAACATTTCTAATAAACATAATTTATAAAAGATTTAAAAAGTCTTCTGTACTTGTCAAGATTGCAGCACCCTAAAATTAAACAACTTTGCAAAGCTAATTGTCACTGTGCAGTAAAAAGAAAAAAAAATCAACATGGACCATAATAACAAATTAGGATTAAAAAAATGTTATTTTACTCTGCTCCCTTAAAACCCAAATGATTGCTGGGAAAAAGAACAGTCATTTCATAGGGCATCCTAAAGTTTCTTATGACATAGACATCTAAAGACCAAAAACCAAATGTTGTTAAATAGTTATAAACAAATATTCTAAATTCATGTAGTCTGTTTTATGAACAGTTGATGTTACCAAAGTATTTGCTCAAAGCATTATTAAGACTAAATTAGTTCTATCTTTGGATAAAACTGAAAGAAAGATTTTTAAAAATTGGGTCTATAAAAGGAAGAGAAATCCTTGAACTATTATTCTCTTATGCCAGAAGTGTAGGGATGTGGTCAGGTGCCTGGGGCAAAGCAGAAGCAATGACTTATGGTTTATGATTATAAATACTCAACTGCCAGCAGCAGCCACTTTTTTCATACCCCATCCCTTGAAGTTGCCCTTATTGCCCTCCCTAATTATGCCACTGCTTTCCCCCATCCTCCCCACACCATTTGTAATTAATACAGTGGCATTAATTAATACTGATTTCTTTGACAAAACATTCTCTTGGTATCATTTAACTTTTTCTCCAAGAAAATACAAAATACATGCCTCCTCACCACTAGAAAGTTTTATGGTGCAAAATGGCCCAAACAGATTACATTCTCTATTAATTTTGTAGTTGGGATGGTTCTTTTTTTAAAGGCATATCTTTTTTTAAAATAAGGAAGTCGCTGGCTACTGGCACAGAAATTTTAGGAGAGAAGCATCTTTCCTATTTTTTTTTATAATGAACCAGTGCGAAATGATATTTTTGTATCTAAAAAATGATCTTACAGCTGCACCTCCAGGAATGTAGTATACCTCATCCAATGCACCAAATGCCCTGATGGAAGATATGTAGGAGAGACCAGACAACAACTGCGCACCAGAATGAATGCACACCGGAAATCCATCAAAGACAGAAACACCCAATTACCGGTGGGGGCACATTTCTCACAGGAGGGCCACTCTCTCTCCAGTCTCTCAGTCCTGATCCTCAAGGGAAATTTACACAACACACCCCAGAGACGAGCCTATGAGCTCCATTTCATCAACCTGCTGGATACTAGAGATCAGGGACTAAACATAGACATTGGATTTTTGATACATTATAATCTGCCTGGCAACTGACTCCCCCGCCCAGCCCAGCCCCTGGCTTGTTTACTTTTCATTCCATCCAGGAAGAGCACACACCAACTGCTGCAGCTTCCTGAGCCTGACGAAGGGTTTTTGAACCCAAAAGCTTGCTTAATAACTATTCTCCAACCATTTGGGTTGGTCTAATAAAAGATATCAAATTCACCCAAGGAACCTTGTCTGCCTTTGTTCTGGGCATTTCAATGTGCTTCAGACTCCAGCGATCTAACTCTTAAGACAATTAGCTAGAACAGTGGTCAGAAACATGGCCACATTTTCAAAAGAGGTGTCTAAAACTGAGTCCAAATTTGTGCATCCATATTTATGTGGATGCAATTATTCCGGATTACACTTCCATGGCTTGCTTGTTTGTTAGTTGTTTAGACATCCTTAAGGCTATTTGAATGACTAACTACAAGGGGCAATGGTTGCTGCTCCTTGCTAAGGGACTGACTATATGGCATGTTGTAAAAAGAGGTGAGATGTAGCGGGAGGTTGCAAAACTGGAATGTGGTGCTGGCAGTTTTTGGAATAGACAAGTAAAGATTTGGGGGGAGTGACAGCAGTGAAGAGAAGCTGAAGGAGTTAAATAAAGTAGTCAGGGAAGGAGGAAGTTGTATCCTTTGTAGGGTTTGGATCTAGTCCTAAGGTCTATGATCTATGTGGAAGAAACAGGTAAGATGAATTATGAAGCTGTAAATCTTTTTTGGGGTTGCACTGACTGTATAAATCATGCACACTTTCTTATTGTGCTTTAAATCATCATCTGAACCCCTCGATGGAAATATGACCCCATAAATCAGATAACTGATGTTTATTCTACACAATATACACATAACCAACAAACATACGTTCATTTTGTGCAAGGCTTAAATTAGGTCACATTTGAACTCACAGATCTCTAGAGGTAAAAAGCATAAGCAATAATCTAAAACACTTCCAAACCTATTAAAAGGCTTAAAACAAGGGAGGGAAGAATTCAGTTATGCATGGAAGAAGCAATGCAAATACATTTTCAAAGACTTGCAGCCACACAAAAATCCCATTAAGATCAGTGGGAGACATTTGGCTAAATTCCATATGACACTTTGAAATTTGAGGGGAAGTCTTTAGCCATTAACTGTGATGTAATTTAGTTTGAAAGCTTAACGAGAGAGGGAAAATAGCATTTGGGGGCAAGGCATTTGCATAGCCCACTTCTACTGCAGGTGTCTAATTGGTAGTGATACAGGTTTCATTAGAATACGCAGCAGGTTGTGGAGCTATCTGAAATGCCACACAAGATAAATGCCTTTCGTTATCAGCAAATGTAACTGCTCATATGGGTGACCTACAGTTGTAATATTCTGCATAGTACTTCCTCCTCCCCCTCCGCCCCTCCCCCCCAATTCCATACTGATCATTGGGAAATTGAAATATAAAAAGAATTATTAACTCTACATTGTTCATAAGGAAATTAATTGTAAAGGGAGAATTATGGGACTCTAAAATAAAGGGTTGATAAAACAGATATCATCCTTGCTAGTGTTTTTTTTTTACAAAAGTATATGGAGGAGTCAGGGTAGTAGGTGATACGAAAAGAATCACACAGGCTGAAGTTAATGTGACATCTGTACTTTCAAAGCACAGTGCAAGAGGGTAAAGAGGGGTTCTAATAATCCCTACATGCAGAGTTAATTTCCAGTTACTCTGTCTTCCTTCTCTTATGCACGTATGTGATTGCATTGCTTATACTTAGGAACAAAGGTCCACTTGAGCCCAGTGACCTATTGGGTTAGCAGGGTTTATGCACACTAATTTCTGGAACAAATGCCCCCCAAAAGAGTGATGTATCTTTGAGATACCACTGTAAATAATTAGATATCCATTTGCATCTGGGTGGACTTGGGGCAGTCTTGGCATGAGTCCAGAGCAGGGCTTAAACGTATGCCTCCAGAGCTGCAGCAAGACCCTTTGCTACCACACTCCACTTAGGATACTAAGGGGAACTATTTCCAGCTCAAATAACCTTCTGTTTAGCTGGATTTAAATACTTACCTATACACAAAGAGAAATAAATAGTAAAGTATGGCAGTCTAAGAAACACAACATTCTGAAAGACAAGAAATTAAAAATGACACATGAAAATATTAAGAATTAAGATTTTAAAAGAACAAACTGAAATGTGGGAAGGTACAGAGATGCAGAAGTAAGGTACTGTAAACTCTGTCCGTGCCATCCTGTGCATTCTCCCCAGCCTATCTGTCTGAAGCAGAGAAGGACCTGTATGTACTAGTCAATCATAAGATGACTCGATGTCAGTGGCTCCCCAACCATTTTAGACTCAAGGCACCCTTCAGAGAATGCTACCTTTTAGCTTTCACTCATATTTTTTATTACAAATAATAATAGAGAAATTTTCCAGTTGCAAACAACTCAGAAAGATCACAATGGGTGAGAATGTTTTTGACATTATGGATTCCTATTTGAAATCTGTTTCATCACACCTATCAGTGCTAATATTGTCTGGCAACACCCCGCCAGCAGTTTTAAAAAAAAAGTCCTGTGGTACACTAGTTGAGAATCGCTGCTCTAAATTACAAATGTGTTTTAGCTGTGAAAAGGGTTCACTGGATGCATCAGGAAAGATATTTCAAGTGGAGATAGGGCAGTATTAGCACCATTGCATAAAGCAGTGTCGTGACCTCATTCAGAATGCTTCATACAATTCTGGTCATCTGTTTTCAAGGAAGATGAAACTGGAATTGTTGCATAGATGGGTTATTATGATGACCAAAGGAATGGAGATTCAGTCTAATGAAAGGAGATTCAAAGAGCCTGGACTGATTCATCTAGTGAAAGGATGGCTGGATGGGGATACGACTGCTCTGTAGCTCTATATAAATACAGTGGGAACATCCTGACAAACATGCATGTGCAGGGGCAAATAGCAGCAGCACATATTTATGATGCTGATATTTGTCCCCAGGCACATGTGTTCTAGCATGCTGCAAATTGACCTAGGGTGCTGGCCCCAGCAGCAGCACGGAAGGGCCCCAGCCGTAGCTGGGGCCAGCACCTCTGCTGGCTCCATCAGCCCTACCTAAGGTCCTTGGGGGCCTCCTGGGGCAGCAGCGGCACTGAGCTGGCTGCTCAGAGCCTGGCCAGCAGCCAGAGCAAGGCTCTGGCTAGCCAGGCTCCATTTCTTGCAGTGAATGCTGCTGCCGCATGCACCATATTGCTTTTTTTTCACCACACCGTGATTTTTTTTTATACTGGGATCTTTTGGTGTCAAAAATGGGTGCATGTGTGCCCCAAACCATCCATGCGCACTCGTTGGGATGTGCCCGTTGAAGACAAAAATTAAAGAGGAAAAAGGACTAATTAAACTAAAGGACAACATTGGTATAAAAACAAATAATACTGTTCCCTTCATTGAGAACTGTGGGGACAAAACTGTAGTCAACTTTTAAGATGGAAACTGAGGGGGACTGTATTGTGAAGGGGACTGTATTATGCTTGCAATACCAGATGGCTGCACTCGGTACTCAAGTCCTCTCCAGCCCTATGCTCTTGTTTTCATCTATCTTGACTTTTGTCTTATACTTTACATGGTAAGCTCTTTTGGGCATAGTTCATCTTTTTATTCTGTATGTGTACAGCACTTAGAATAAAGAAATGCTGATCTTTAACCAGGACTCCTGAAGTAATATCAAAAGAAATATATGCATGTATAAGTGTCTTAAAATTCAGAATGAATCTAGTGGGTTTTTTTCCCCTCCTCCTCTCCCTAGTTTGGCAGGAACAAATGTGTAAATGCTTGTCACAGGTTAAATGCTCTTTGGGTTCTCTGCATATTTCATGTCACTGCTGGCAAGCATTTCCATTTGTCAGGAACTGACTTGTTCAACATCACATGAAAGTTTACTTACATTTCCAGTAATCTGGTATATTTTATTCTTTGCAGGAAATGCCCAGCCATTTATAATGGAGAGACAGGCAGGCACCTTGCTGACTGCTTGAGAGAACACTTCAGAACTGAGATGGAGAAACTGACAGATCTATTGTGTCCAAATTCACTTCCAATAACCATAATTCCTTTGATCTGCCTTGGGTTTTCAATGTGCCAAACTGTTAAAAATCACTGACAACAAAAGTATCATCTATTTTGGGTTCCCACCAGTCCCAAGAGTAAAGGAAGGGGCTTTTAGCCTATTACTACGAACATTTTCTTTGGTGGCTTATACTTGATACTACTCATTTTCCTGCTAAATGCTACCTTGGGTCCTGTATGACCTCATCCATTTTTGGAAAACTGTTGTAATTACCTATGACATAAATTGCACGTCTTGTGTATCTTGCATATTATTAAGCTGGGAAACAAACACAGGATGTTACAATTGTATTGATATTAAAGGACACCAGTACACCCTATTAAGATGCAACTGTTACCGCTCCATGATTATGTAGTAATTAAAGTGTAGCAAAACAACTCCACTTTAACCCTGCTTCATTCAGTGCTGATGCTAGGACAATTTAGCTAACTTTTACTGCTATAAGATTATGCAGGTGACAGGTAGATAATAATTGCTGTGGCCTCCCAAGTAGCAGCTTCCCCTGAAAGCAGATCTTGTAGCTATTCTACAGACTATTTTTAAATCGTTGCTGATTTAGTTTCTCTTTTCTATTTTTATGCACTTTCTATGCAGTTTTACTGATCTAGGGTGCCTGTACAAAAACAGGGAGGCTGTTCTGATGCACTGTAATACAGAGCATTGGAGCAAACTCAATTAATTGAGTCTGCTGATGAATGGAGTCTGCTGGAGCATGGTAATTAATGCCCTTCAGCAGCCTACTGCATCTTATGTATCAGCATACCCGAGCTTCAAAATGGCGGCGGGGCGCTCTGTCTAAAGCTCATTTGATGCTGATACACAAGATGCTCTCAGAGCCTCTCTAATTAAAGTGTGCTCCCCACTCCCGGACCTTGTGTATAAATGTCCCTATAGGGTGAATTCACACATGCAGGCATGTGCATGTGCAGCAGCTCAAATAGCAGAGGCACAAATTTGTGCCAGAGATTTGTGCCTCAGCATACGTACTTTAACATGCACTTCGGTGTGGCGCAAATTGTGCCACTTGGAGCAAACTGACTTTACCCAGATCCTCATGGATCTGTAGCCAGGGGGAGCTAGAGCCTGGGGCCAGCAGCTGTGCTGGCCCCAGCAGTATAAAAAGCTGCCCTGGTGAGCTCAGGGCTACTTGTCCTCAGGAGCTTCTGAGGCCTGGACTGCTAAAGAAGCTATAACCTAAAGTGGCCACTGCACACTCTACCCACTGCAGCAGTCTGACACTGGGGGCTGCTGCCTCGCTGTGACCTGACTTGTGACAGCATCTGCCCCCATTGTTGTGCACCTGCCAGATCCAGGTGGGGACCATACTACTGCCTGGGCTGTGACATGGGCACTATAACAGAGCCTCCTGCACCTCTGAGCCAGCTGTCAGTGGGCCATGGCTCCACAGTTGGCCTTTGGGTGGCACTGCTGTCACGTCTTCTGGTGCCCCTGCTTTGCCATCTGGGTAGCTATTGCCTGGAAGATGTGCTTGTTGCAGTGGCCCACTTTGAACTGTCAAAACATGTCCTCCTGGCCCCAAATGGCCAGGAGGTCAGCCATCTCATCTGACCTCCAGATGGGTCCCTGGTGCTGGCCCTGGGCAGGCTTCTCTGCCCGGGTCTTGCCACTTGCCTCATCAGCAGAAATCCTGGTGTTCCCTGTTTAAAAAATGCAAATTCACTGATAACCCCCTCCAAATTTTCTCATTAAAATACCCCAAATCCATGTTCTTCTGTGATTAAAATGAAATGTCACTATATATAGAGAGATTAGTTGGGCAATGTTTTATTGATATATTTACAATTTTAAAGCAGTTTGGAAGCCTACCAGTGCCTCTATCGTCATAACAAAATGCATTCTAAATATCTATACACTTTGGCAATTGCTTTTGGTTTTTATCATAGGAAAGTCAGAGCTGCTCCTGTCTCCTTTGCTCACCTGGATGTGGAGCACCGAGCAGCACTGATACGCTGGTGTCCTGCTCCTGCCCGTTGCCCCTTCATTTCGGACCCGCAGCCCCTGCCTGCCCCCAGTTAGGTCCCTCTGGCACCAGCTCTGTCCTAGTACTAGGACACTGTCCAACTGGCTGCTTTGTAACTCTGAGCATTGCCAGCCCTTTCTGTTCTGCTCCCTGCACTTAAGCCCATACTGTTCCTCATACTGTTCTTGGGAAGCCTCGACTGGGGCTCAGGGACTGGGCTGGGCAAGCCCCTTCCCTTCTAAGCTGGCCTCCCCCTGCACAGGCTGCTCTAGGGAGGCAGAGTGGCTCTAAGCCTGGCTTTGGCAGCCTCTTCTGCCTGGAGCACTCCCCCATCCCTGACCCCCATGTCTCTGACTCTCTCTGTCACACACACACACACGCGCGCACACACACACCCCCCCACACACAGATTTCCTCCGTGTCCTCCCGAGAGGAGCGGACCCCTTAAGTGGTTGCTTAAGGAGACAGGACCTGACCCAGGCTAAGGGTGTGTGGCTTCTGCAAGTGCTGCCGGGATCCTGGGTGGCAGCAAAAGCATCCTGGTCCTACTTGAGGGCACATGGGAGTGGTCTGGCCTGCACCATATGCAGCTGCTGCTCAGAGGCCATGCTGCGCTGCCAGGGGTCTCTGCCAGGAGTGGGCATAATGCAGCCTTGCCCTGCTCCTATTTGCTCCAGCATGCTGAGGCAGTGTGCTGGGGCGGCAGGTAGCAGAGGCTGCAGGGCATCCATAGAAACACTCTGGTCGGGTGCCAGAGCACCTCTCTGGAGGACCCAGCCTTCAGTTGCTTCAGATACCACCTTTTTCAGCGTTTTGCAATATGCAGTGCAGAGAACATTTTTCTAATCCCAGCATGCCTCTTGCAGCATTTCAAACTGCTTTGAGATGCCGCAACAGGCACATGCTCACTCACCTGGATGCAGCCCTAGTGTTTATTTGACTTTAATGGCCCTCTTCATCTGCATGTTTCCATGCTCCATTCACTTTAAGAGAACAAAAATTTGTGTATTAGCTTGCTTCCATTTCTTTTTTTTCATGTTTAAGACTTGCATCTTATTAATTTTCCTCCAAATATCCACACACTTTATTTTCATTATCTAGTAGGAATCTTTCTTTAGCCATAAATAGTCAGCAAGACTGGAATTAACACAAAAATAATTGCAGGCACATAGGAAAACTTCATATACATAGTGATAACTCCTATGCAGGCCAAGATCTAGTTTCAAAGACAGAAGGCTGTCAAGATCATTTGGATGTCTTTTTCTAAAGGAGTACAGTGAAATTTAAATTTCTTCCTAGGTACCTACTAGACTGAACCAAGGGTAAAGATAAAATATGAATGATGCATGAGGCAAAGATGTTTGTGGTTGATATCTTTTGTTGGACCAATTGAACAGATGGGATAGAGTTAGACAAGTTTTCTTGTCAGATGACCTGAAGAATGCATTGCATTTGAAAAATTGTCCTAATCAATCTCAGTGGTCTAATCAATGTAGTTGGTCTAATAAAGATATCACCCACAAAAATTCTTGCCTTCACATTTTCCATGGGCTCTCTCATCTATAGCATCACTCCAATACTACCAAAATATGAATCATGATATCTCTAACAGTGCCATATTGTAGTGTCAGCAATGGCTAAGAGCCTGAGTTCCACTTGCACATCAAAACCATTTTGGACTTATGTAGCTCAAGATGCAAATAATATAAGTTCACTACTTACATCTACAATTAAGCCAATACTACCTATATCCAGTCTCCAAAGTCCTCTTTAACTCGCTTTCAGCATATTGATGAGTCATGCTGATTATCAGTTGACCCCAGATTATCCAAAAACATTTAGCTTGCTGAACCAGTGCAGGACTTAATTTGTAAACAATTTATCATGTCTTTACATGGTATAGAGTATAATGTATTCAGTGAATTTAACTCAAGAATATGTTGTATTTTTTATGAATTTGTTTATTAATTGTGATACTGTGCAAACAACTTTTAGCATCTTGTGGAATTTATTCATAAATTGCTTAGCCTGAGTATTTGCAATGTATTATTCACATCATAAAGATTAATCATATAAATCAAATGATGTTTTTTCTGTTTCAAGACCAAATGATCTAAGCTTTGTACACAGGAAGGATGCCGTCTCTGTTAATGAATTATTCATGATTATTCACAATTATTTGAAGAGTCTATGCATGGATTGTAAAAAAAGCTCTTCAAAATGGCCACCAGTGCCTTTCCATTATGAGTACACTGGTAAATATTTTTTTTGTGTTCATTTTCTTTAGTGTTTTAGTTTTTACTGCTCATGAATATTCTTGTGCACATAATCTCCCTCAATGGGCGTGGACAAAAGGATTTGCAAGTACTAATGAAATTATATATTCATGGGAATATTGCAAATAATTTTATTTTTGCTGGCTACATCATTTCTAATTTAAAATAGCATATATCCAGTATATATGACACAAAATCATGCATACAAACAGATATGCGTATTCCTACCCCATCCATTCTGGGCAAAGCCTAGAATGCAACAGCTATGAGGCATTTCAAGATTCTGCTTTGAAAAAAAAACAATTATTATTTATAATTTGCTTAAAATATGTCTCTCATAAAATCCAAAGAGCAATAATGCTAAGAGGGAGAGCTATAAAGTGAACTTAAAATGTTTTAAAATATGTAATTATTATGCCTGCAGCTAAAATAGACAGAGGACACAAATACCCATGCTCTTTAAAATGTCAAGTTGAACACCTTGCTGTGAGCCAGATTGCTTAATGTATGGGCCTTTCAGTTCTAAAAATTTAATGCATAACTGACAGTATGACTGAATCTCATAACTTTATAAGGATAAACATTAGAAGTGAAACATTTCATTAAAATTAAATCATTTACCAACAGTTGTGATGAAATACACTTTTGAAGTTTTACACTTGAGTTCCTTTCATCAATTAACAGCAAGTCAAAATGTCACATGCCAGAGCCCACTGCTGTGCTAAAGGTCTCAGTTAAAGATTCAAACTCAGGTTTCTTTATGCTAAAAAAAAAAATCAAAGCAAATTAAAAAAAAAAAAGTCTGTTATTTGTTTTGCAACTTGATTTTTTACCCTTTGTCTCTAGCTTCTAAATTTCTTGTAAAATGTGACAAAAAGTACATTTTTTGTACCTCAAATTCTGGCCTCAGGCTTCGGGTTTTGGGTTTTTCACAAAAATTAGTGGATGGTTAGTTCATGCAAATGAGGACAGAATTTTACCCATTATGGGACACATCAAATTCACTTTACTGATATTTCTATTTTTAGCTAGAATGTTTAGTGTTATTCAAAAGAAGTGGTGCTTTTCTTCATGACTGGTATCACCAAAAATAATGAGGGCAATCAAAATTAGGGCCCCAAACTTTCCTGAACTTTGTAACTCCTATCTCCAAATTTAGAATTGATTCAGAGGTGATGGAAGCCTGTATAACATTGTTCCCTCATTTGTTCCAAGGATAGTTTGATAAAAGTAATCAGTTTAATACAATGACCTTGCTTCTAAGTCCTAGGGTACTGGAAATTATTTAGTTTGCATATGGAAATGTAATTATTTCCTGGCTGAATAGCAGACAGCCACAAAACAGACCCTTGTGTGCATTTAGGGCTTTAAGAGAGATTGAAGAAGCATCTGTATAAATATCATCTAGAGCAGCGGTTCTCAACCTTTTTAAAATTGAGGCACCCCTTATTAGACTGGAGGCATCCCTTGGAAAATGCCAGCTCTTAGCCTTGACTGTTTTTTTGACAACAGAAAAATAATTGAGCAGTTCCTCTGTTGCAAATAACTCAGGAAGACCACAACAGGTCAGGATGTTTGTAACCCTATGGATTCCTATGGAAATCTCTGAGTTTATCTTGCGAATAATGTTTGTACATCTAACAGTGTTAACATCTCAAGGGACCCCAGGGTGCTAGGGCACTGGCTCAGAATCACTCATCTAGACTCCTAGAAAAATCACTTCCGCTAGTTCAGACAATCAAGCCATCTTTTAGGACAACACTTTTTATCATTTTATTCAGTAGCCAACAAAAAATAGGAGTAAGCCTGTGAGGTACCGGGCACAAGCCACCTCTGTTTAGATTAAAAGGATTAGAGAATGCTTAGCATCTCAGAGAAAGCAGTTATGCTCACAGGATTTAGTCAGGCACCACTATGATAATTTTGTCTGATCCCTTGTATAATATGGGACATATAAAATCTTTGCAACAACCCCAAGTTCATAACTTCTTTGGGGTTAGCATATCTTGTAAAGAGATATCGAGCCTTAGTCTAAGGACTTTAAGTAACGGGGAATCAAGCCATGTTCTTAGGTAAGCTGCTCTGAAGGTTAATCTGTTATAACCAAAGGTCAAACTGTTATACCTATTTACCTAGGTAGGCTTCTAGCCATTAGAAAATGCCATTTCCTGTTAGATAAAAGGCCCACAAATTACTTCCCTATAAAGCTCCTTAGATTATGATCAGAACACCTCTTCATCTTCTCTTACATACATTAAATAGATTGAGCTTTTTAAGCATCTCACTATATTTTCCTGACTTCTAATCATTTTTTGGCTCTTTTTTGAAGCTTTTCCAATTTTTCAGAATCTAGAACTGGATGTAACTCTTGAGTAACGGTTTCACTAACAAGGTATAAAGGAGTATACTAGTGATTATTCCCCCTTTACATTAACCTCCTTAAATACTGTATTAAATTGGGAGATCATGTTCCCTACTTTACAAAAGCATTTCCAGTGTCAATACAGTCCAATGCACCACCTCCCATCTAGCGAGGACAACTTATAATTTCTGTTCTGGATGTGTGACCTTACGTTTGACAGTGTTATAACACACTCAGTGGGTGCATCTACATGAAACATTTACTGTGCAGTAGACTAATTAGCTCCACAGTAAACATCTCGCAGCTACATGTGCAACCTTATTAGGGCACAGTAAACTAATTAACTCTGCAGCATAGAATCATAGAAAATCAGGGTTGGAAGGGACCTTAGGAGGTCATCTAGTCCAAACCCCTGCTCAAAGCAGGACCATCCCCAACTAGATCATCCCAGCTAAAGCTTTGTCTAGC
The DNA here is from genome assembly GCF_000455745.1 of Alligator sinensis. Classification (NCBI taxonomy): domain Eukaryota; kingdom Metazoa; phylum Chordata; order Crocodylia; family Alligatoridae; genus Alligator; species Alligator sinensis. The sequence goes on from NW_005842227.1 coordinate 436,506, forward strand.
CAGGTTTTAAAAACCTCCAAGGATGGAGATTCCACCACCTCTCTAGGTAACATTTCCAGTACTTTACTACCTTCCTAGTAAGAAATGTTTTCCTAACATCTAACCTAAACTTTCTTTGCTGTAATTTGAGATCATTTCTCCTTGTTCTGTCATCTGCCACCACTGAGAACAGTCCAGCTCCAACCTCTTTTGAACCCCCCTCCAGGTAGTTGAAGGCTGCTATTAAATCCCCTTTCAGTATTCTCTTCTCTAGACTAAATAAGCCCAGTTCTGTCAGCCTATCCTCATAAATTGTGTGCCCTAGCCCCCTCACCATTTTTGTTGTCTACCACTGGACTCTCTCCAATTTGTCCACATCCTTTCTGTAGTGGGGGGCTCAAAACTGAACTGAACTGAGGCCACAGCATATGTGGCCTCACAAGTGCTGAACAGTGGGGAATAATCACTTTCCTGGACCTACTGGCAACACATCTATCAGCGTAGCACAGTATGCCATTAGCCTTCTTGGCAACAAGGGCACACTGCTGGTTCATATTCAGCTTACTCTCCTAAGTGGAGGAATTTGCATTTGTCTTTGTTGAACCTCATGCGATTTCTTTTGGCCCAATCCTCCAATTTGTCTAAATACAAGTACTACCCTGCTCCCTGATGACTAGAAAATGGTATTTAGAGGTTTGTTTTTGGGGACTGGCTTGTAAGTAAAGTAGATATGCATTATCTATGTGCCCACAGCAATGGTCCAGGGCAACAGCAAGGCTTAACTAATTTCTAAAAGCCTGTTTGTGACAAAGTTTCCTTCATGGCCCACTGTTTAACACAGGAAAGCAGCAAGCAGATACACAGGCTGAGAAAATGAAGACATGAACAGAGATAGGGGACTCTTACAACCTTGGCACCAGGTCACAGTGCCCACTGCAGAGCTCTTGGGATTTCTGGTTTTGGGGAGCAGGCCAATTGGGAGGAACTGGTAAATAACCAAACTAGGATGTGTGCATGTGATGGATTTGTGAAACAAAGGAATATGCTGACAGGATGGGATGCGGACAGTAGAATGACTACAGGGAGACCAATTAATTATGTCCAGGGGTGAAGAGTCAGAGGAGAGAAAGAATACAAAAGGAGGGATTTCAGAGCAGCAAAGGGTTCCTGAGATGGGAACCCAAGGCCACCATGAACAGAGGGCATACCTCCAGCTCATCTCCCCCATCCCACTGGGTAGGGGTGGGCCTTGGCCTCCAACCTCCAGGCTGCTGACATCTGACATTCAAGAGAGAACCTCAGGGTGAAGCTTGCATACTGGGCAGACATACCTTCCCTCTGATGACAGCTCTGGAAATGGTAGATACACAATTGTTTGCATTATTCTTATTCTGATCACTGTGTATCAATGAAATTCACCTATTATCAAATGGAGAGGTCGTGGTTGGTCTGAGGGTTTGGGTCCACCTGGAGCAAGGTATCTGGGTCATAAATCCAGTGCCAACGCTCCAAAGCTTTTTCATGCGCAGCAGTACATGTATAGATGCTGATGTGGCTGGTTGGGGCATGAGAGTGCTTCAGTGCAGAGGCTTCCTGTCAGATAGCCCTGCATGGAAGCACCTTTATGCCCCAGCCAGCCTCTCTGCAGCATGTTGAGATGGGTCAGAGCAGCCCAGGCTGGCAGGTTGACGCCCCCTGTGCCTTCTTCCAGCCAAGGCTCCTCCGACCCAGCTCAATGTGCTGCAGTCCCGGGTGCACATGTAAACGCAGCACCTGAGAACAATAAACTCTGGTGTGAACTGCACCAGAGTTTATTGCTGCATTCTAATAACATGTGTAGGTGCACCCGGTTTTGACAAATATCTCAGTGTCATCAAGCAGTGCAGGTTGCTAGCAAGATCACTGCCCTATCAAGGCAGAGAGCTGTCAGATAGGTATGCTTTATAGCTGATGATGGGCAGTTTTCAATGTGCTCACCTGTGAACCCAACAAGAAGTCAGGCAGGATTTCCTTGGAATCCTGTTTTAGATGCAGCAAGGCTTTATTGAATCCAAGAGCTTTTAACAGAAACATTTTGGGTTCAAGGAGCCAGACTTTTTAAGGAAACTTTATTTTGTCAGAAAAATATCCAACAAATTCTCTTTACTCATCTCACCGACTTTTGTGCTATCTGAAAATCTTAGCAGCAATAATTTTCCTTCACATAACTGCCAAGGCATTGAATATCATTGGACCACTGTTCCTTGTAGTATTTCCACCAGAAAAAATAGTAATTTGCACAAACTATTCCTTATGTATATATTTTACAGATGTAAAGAAACAGGGATGGTTTTTCTATTATTACACTTAGGGAAAAGCAAACTGAGCTGTATTGTCCCAGAGCCAAATCCAAATGTCAAAAACCTACAAGTCATCCACATTCAAATTTAGAACTGTCATCCAAACTTAAAAATGCAGGAAACTCAAGCAACTATTGTTCTCTGCCCTCCAACCCTACTTGTAGAATATTGATCCTCTGAGGACATAGCTAAACAAAGTAGGCCACTCCACCACTCCTACCCAGGGACTATAAGCAACAGTACAATACAGTTCCCATTGTTCTCACATTTGAGTTACAGATACAAAGATGTAGCTAGGGAGTTTGGGGATTGCTAGTGTAAGAGGCAGCACCAGTGACAGAGTGTACTGTACTTTGTATGCATTTGTGTATAAGAAAGAAGTGCCCTTGTCCATGCAAGACAGTTAGAATGGAGTGATGGCTTTGCCCCATACAGAAAACATAACTATACTGACAGCTACTGCTCACGTTCGAAGTCAGGCCACTATAAACAGCAAAATATATGGTATTAATGTATGTCTACTCTGGTGGTCTTATTTGCCTTTTCTGTTTTTAAGATGTTAATGATTCACATTTTTTACAACCTCATTTATATAGGGCTATATGTCCACATTTGCACATTGGTTAAGTCTTACAGTGCTCATTCATAAAATTTATTCTGCATTAGAAATTCTTCTAAAGCAACAAATATAACTTGTTTCTTTCTGCGCAAAAATAACGATTGCACCATAGCTGACTGGAAGAAACACTGTATATTAACCTCTGCTTTTTTTCACTGCTGAAACAGCTTCATCTAAACTAAATAAAACAAAATAAGCTCCGGCTGAAGTAAATGGAAAGATGTTTTATCAGGTCTGATATACAGGTTTGCATTCAGAGAAGGTCATTTAGGTCTGACAATGAACAAAATTGTTCTGTTGTTGTTTTGTGACATGCCCTGGCCCCAGATGCAGTCTGGGTGCATCTTTGAGACATACTCCTGGGGTGCTTCCACAACTTTGGGGTACACTTCTGCTCCAAGATCCTCTCTGTTGATAACCGCTTGAACACAGAGCTAGTTGAGGTATGCCAGAGGCCAGCTCCTTGACTTTTGGTGCCTCAGCATTACCTGTCTCATTCCGGCCTTGCCAGCCTTCACCAGAAGGGATTTTTGCCAGCTAGCAGGATGACACACTTGTCTGGTCATGCACTCAGAAAAGCCAGATCCCCACTTCTTTGGAATGGGTGTGCCTGTATGATTATCAGATACTCTGCAATCACAAGTATCATTTACAACAAATAGTTTGTAAAAGGCAAAGAAAAGGGATTTATTATAAAAAACAAGAACCAGCATAAGAAATCAATAACCGTATCTCTGACTGTATCTCAACATATAAGAATAAAGAAAATATCAGAACAATAATCTGTTCTTACCCTGCACCTTAAATCCAAGGATGTAGTCATTAGCCAGTTTCAACAGGTTAAAAAGCAAGCCCTGTCTCTGACCTGTTTGTCAAGACCTCCTGCAAGTTCTCTTCTCACCTTGTTTTCTCAGCCAGCTTTGGCTGAGGGACCACAGGCCCCCTTGCACCCAAGAAGAGGTATGACAAAATCCGTGGTCTCCAGGCACGCTAAAGTACAGACACTTATCTGCTATTAACATACATCACTTCTATGCCAGTAACTTTCTGCCCCCCAAAGGTGCATGAAATCTTTTCCGATCCTATTAAGACCAGGGGTATGTTTCAATGTGTTACTTCATGCTACAGTTTTTTCCTGTACGTTCGTAAATCCACAATTGTCTGGTCATAGCCTGGCGCTCACGTCTCCGAGCACATAGACAAGGGTGATGATGCGTCAACAAATCCCTGTCAAATGCTAATTAACAGCAATTACCACTTCTAAGTGTGAACAGGTGAGGGCTACTTAAGTAAATCACTGCCTCACTAAAACAGGTTTGATTATAATAAAAAAAAATCTCAAAATTACATTTATATCAAATACTACAATTCATAGAAGCATGGGAAGGATAAGGTTGATCACAGTTTGACATTACTTGTACTTAGAGCCCACACATGCTATATTAGCAAAATAAATGTGAGAAAGCATACAAGATACCCCACAAACCTCCAATATGTCACATGTTTATTAAATGATTTTCTTCACTAGAGTTCCTTCTCTACAATATAATAATGTTTCCAATAATAATGTTTCCAATGATAGAGGATTAAAACAGTTAAGTGGAAATACATGTATCTTCATGCAGAACTATGTTAGGGAAGCTGTGGCACTGCATGGCATTTTAAATAATGTTGTGAATTACATGGGTCATTAGTGTGCCACAGAAATATTCTATGGAGGGTTTTGTTCTATAGTGATATGTTTTTTATTTTACTACATCCAACAGCTGACAGGAGCTTGTTAACTTAAAAGAAGAAGTTGCTGCATCTCGCTGAATCCAGCTGTATAAATATTTTAACATCAGAGATGTTTTTTTCCTGAATGCTGCCACACAAGGCTGTTTTATTGTCTAGGCACAGAGAGTATTATCCCTATTTGAGCTAAGGGAGAGAGCAAATGTCTTCAGTGAGTAAGGGAAAGTGGGTGAGGTTCTGTTAGATAAGTAAGTAAATGATAATTATTTAACAAGTGACCAGCTCAGTCCTTTAGCTAATTTTGAATTCTCTTGTTTAAGTCCCTCAAGGGTACGCTTTGGGACGCAATCTTAAGAAACATTAGTGGAGCCTATTATTATTATTACTGTCTGCAAGTACACTCGGTCCTGAGTCATTTGTGTAATCAATGTCCATTTATGCTGAAGAGAAGTTATGCAAGCCTGAAAATCCATTACAGAACTTGCTTTCACAGTAAGAAATCGCCACCAGATGCCCTTAATTTCAAACAAGGCATTTAAATCCATTCTTTGTGCACAAATCAGACTTCATTGTGGTAACAGAAGAAAAGAAGCTGAAAACTTTTATCAGCTCATGGGTAACTGGCACCAAGGCAGATGTCACTGTACATGCAAAAGTGAAATATAGTATAGGAAAAGGCTCATTCTGATACTTTATACATTTATAGCCAAAAATAAAAGAATACTTTCAAGCCTGCCAAGTCCAAATTGGAGCTGCCTTTTACAGTAAATTCTTCGGCTGCCCATTGTTGGACAATATTTCATTTCCAAACCAATTGTTCCTTTAGAGATAACATGAATATTGTTGCCATTTACCATCTAGGGCAATCAAAGGGCATTTTGTTTTCCACACCAGCTTGATATATATCAAAGAGCAATATTTAGTGGTATTTCTGGCATATGTAAGTTAAATTTTTTTATAAAGTAGGTCCATTTGGATTCACACTTCACTAATCTGCACCAACTGCAGATCCTCAGTTTATGACAGCCGTTTTGAATTGAAAGTTCATTAATTTCACAATATTCATAGAGAGCATTTACTATTGTACTGTGAACACTTACTATGCCTCCCTAAAATTAAGTATTGCTACACAGATTAATAGGGACCTACCTAAATCATGCTGGACATTCATAGCGCAGCGGTATCTTTAATCTTGCTCTTTTTGTTTTGGGCCCTCGACCCCTGCTGAGTGGCTGAGGGGCAATTAATGCCATGGCTGTTGCCTCTTGGCCTCTCAGTGGTACGGGTGGGGGGGAGCTGGCACAGCAAACAGTGATATTAAAGGCTTTGCTGCGCTGCTGACTTCTGCTGCAATTTAGTTAGGTCTATAGATAAGGTCTGATGCTGTAAGTCAAGGCTGTTCAACTTCTGAGGCTGTCCACCTTTACCCAACATCACTTGGAGTTTAGATAGCATTTCAAATATTTCAGAAGTGTAGTGTAAGCACAGTAAAAATTCCTTTGGGAATTAATGTTAGCAGTTGGGTCAACGTCTTTTTTTTTTAATATGTAGGGTATTTGTTAGAGTTGGGCACTGCATTAACCTGCACAGAACTTGGAAAGGGAGCTCAGATTACAGGAAAGAGTAGTTTGGAGAGAAAGCCAGTCTACATGTATATTGCTAGACTGCTTGCTGTAGTTGTACCACATCTTACTGCACAAGGAAATACAGACTAGATAAAAGCACTGTAAGGTGGATACATAACTGGTTGGATCATCGTATTCAGTAAGTAGTCATTAGTGGCTAGATGTCTAGATAGTAAGAGGTATCAAGTAGGTCCAGTATTATTCCATATCTTTATTAATGATTTGGATGATGGGATTGAGTGCATGCTGAGCAAACCTGTGGATGACACCAAATTGGGTAGAATTAGAGGTTGTCTATACACGTGACGATTTTGGCCAGTTAAAGTGTTTGAAAGCCATCACTTAATACATGTGGGTGATTTTAGAACACTTTTAAAATTGTGAAAGTTGCCTTAATAAAACCTCATTGTACATGTTTTAAATGTAAGGTGAACTAGGGTAGTGCGCCTCAGCCTGCCTAGTTCACCTTTATTTCATGTGTATTTAACTGGGGCTTTTGAAAGTAGTAATTTGTAATTGCTACCACCAGGTGTAGCTAACAGAGCCAACAAATTGCTCATTATGAGCTGTGGGGGCAGAGGAAGGGGTATGGAGCAGGCAAAATGATTACAAGCTGAAAAAATCAAGAAGCAGCAGCAGCAGCAGCTGATCCAATTACCTGTGCTGAGCAGGAAACAAAAGGCACTTGAGTGCCAGGGGTCATTGTGGGGAGAGGTGGGGCTTAGTCCACACCTCAGTTCTTGCCTGTCTGTCCACCCCCGGCCCCAGAAAGCTGGATGCAAGCTTCCTTTGGCAGAGTGGAGACCAGCAGTCGCCCCAGACAACAGGCTGTCCCCTCATTGAATGACAACTTAGCTCCTGATCACAAAAGCAGTGGGGGCTTTGTGCTGGCAGCACACAGGACACCTAGGAGACAGCACCAGGAGGGGCATGGGGCTCCGGGCACGGGGACAGTAGGAAGCTATGTAGATGCTGCGTCCTAGCATAGTGGTGAAACAGGGCCTGGAGGTAGTTCAGCCAGCCTGGCCCCTTCCTCAGCAGGGCAGGAGCATCCCAGGCTAAAGCAGCGCACATTTGTGGGAGCAGCCTCACATGGGCTGCACCTGGTATGCTCCGGGGCTTCCAGCCCATCTGGCCCTAGGCCAGGAGCTGTGGGACTGGGGAGCCCAGCACTGCAAGTGTGGCCACACAAGCACATGCACACACATAGACACACAGGCACATAGATACATAGGCACACAGACAGAGGCACACCCCACTCGTCTCTCAGGTTGCACGAGCAGAACAATGGGTGCTGTGGATTCTCTGTGCACAATGGGAGAGATGATCCAGATCTGGGGCTGGAAGTGGGGGTGGGAAATGGCCATTTTTGCAAACAAACCATCTCTGGGCCTGTTCTTTTCTCCAGGGCAGAGAAATCCTGCCCTGGTTCAGCTGGCCAGTGGCAGGGGGAAACCTCAGCAAACCTGGGAGCGGGGGCAGCTGAGGGCATGCTGCCAAGACCCTGAGCTGGGACTGGCCGTGCACAGTGAAAGGGTTAAGATCCTCCCCGCCTCCCTTTCCCCACTTCCCCATGTCCTCAGGAAGGGGGATGAGGGGAAGGGTAGGGTAGGCAGCACTGAATGCACTAAATGAACCAGGGCACTGAATGCAAGAGTCATTATCAGCCTGAAGATCCTTTGCACATGTGTAGGTTGTAGCCAAGTTGGTCTGTCTAATAAAAGATATCAAATTCACCCAATGGTCCTTTGCAGCTACTTGATGGCTCATCAGGAAGGAGCTGTTTACAATCAAGCAGGGCCGCCTTGATTTAGAAGCCTCACTTCCCATGGATTTAATTGTTTTGAGGAACGTAAATTTCAGCTCTCCCATTCCTTGCATTCATCAGTGGGCAAATGATAAAGACAAGCCTTACTCTTAACTGTTATCATGATCAGCACTCTGCTCCCATCCCCATCCCTCTCCAGGTGCTTGTAAACCAACCTACCCCAGTACATGTCTCTGTATCTCATGGCATGTTGGGTCACTCAGCCTGGGGCTCCAAGTTCCTAAATGGGGGCCCGCGTGTTTAAGCTTCACTGAAGTCAAGCAGCCCTACTTAGTCATGGGTTCGCAAGCCCCCTTGGAATAGGCTTGCTTTTGAGAGAGACCAAATGGAGAAGTCATCAAGATTTCATAGAATCATAGAAAATTCAGGTTGGAAGGGACCTCAGGAGATCATGTAGTCCAACCCCCTGCTCAGGGTAGCACCGCCCTCAACTAGATCACCCCAGCCTTTAAAACAACAACAACAAAAACCCCTGAGGAAGATGACTGCTGAAACTAAGACACTGGATGCTGGAAATGTTATGCTGTTGAGCGGCTTTGTTCACTGGCAAAGCAGGAGGCTGAATTAATTCCTGCAGTGGTGAGCAAATACCTTGCCTTGCATTCCCACATATCTGTATTGAAGATTGCCATTGTATGGCAGCCTGTCACTTAAATATTTTCTAGTCAGAGGCTGTAACCTCAGACATAGGCAAGGAGGAATGTGCACACACACGCACACACACACACACACACACACACACACACACACGCACGCTCATTGCAATTAGAATCAAGGGTCACCAGCTTCTTCTGACCAAGCATTCGATAAATAAATGAATTACACACACCTCGGCTGGGAGGTTTATGATGCCGGGGGGCGGGGGGGCAATGACACGATAGAGTCTTGACATGAGGGGAAACAAGAGAGAGGCTGCAATCCATTGACAAAGCACGCCTGCAATATGCATCTCTGATATCCAACCTAATTGATAGGTGAGACATGAATCATCCTGTTGGCAATCCACGTGAAAGAATGGGTGTGAGTAGGTAATGCTGGCACAGCTCTTTCACCAGCTTTTCCTGCTCCAACTTCCCTCTTGTGAGCCACAACATGCCCCACAGGTGCATGCAACCCCTCAGCTGAGTGGCTCTTCCCCAGTGCTGCCCTTCCAAGCCCCACTGGCCTGGCTAGCATCAGGCATCAACCAACACAGCACAGTTCTCCGGACCTGTGTAATTCATCTCACCATGTCATTCTAGACTCCCCTGTGGTGTCAGCCTGCATTGTGTAGCGTCTGGTGCCCCCTGCTACCTACTCTACAGAACTACAGCCAGGCACTGAACTCACATCAAGCTGTAGAACATCTATTAAGTTTTAAGGCACTGTACACACTTTAAATAAAGAGCAAAAGTTACAGCATCTTTGGAAATTCCTGCCCTGCATGTGTATAGGCACCCACAGATACTCCAGACAGTAGAGCTAGGATCCAGAATGACTGGATAGACTGCATAGACTGGAGCAATGGTACACAATCTACCAGATGAGATTCAGCCAGGACATGTGCAAAGTCCTGTACTTGGAACAGAATAACTACATATACAAATACAGATTGGGGAATGGGTGGCTAGGCCACAGTCCTGCAGGGAAGGACTTGAAGGTTAGAGTAGACCATAAACTGAATCTGAACCAAGTATGCTCTTGTTGCGCAATCTCCCCCCCCCCGCATAAAACCCCCCACAACCAACCAACCAACAGAAAACAAAACAAAACAAAACAAAAAACAGTATATTGGGTTGTACTAACAGGACTGTCACTTGTAACTCAAGGGATGTTATCTTCTGCTCTATTCCAAACTGGTAAGGCCTCATATGGAGTACTGTGTCCAGTTTTGGGCCCCACACATCAAGAAGGATGTGGGCAGTAAGTCCAGTCCAGATGTGGTCCAGTCCAGAGCAACAAAATGATTAGGGGTCTGGGAGGAAAGACTTATGAGGAAAGGCTGAAAGAACTAGCATGGAGAAGAGAAGCTTGCAGGAGTGGGAGGGGAAATTTGATTATGGTTTTTAAGGAAAGGCAAGTAAAGAGAGAATGGAGATGGGCTTTTTTTCTGTGGCTGTAGAGAACAGGAGTAGGAACAATTACTTCAAGATGCAGCAGGGGAAATTTAGGTTGGGGATGAGGAGGAACTTTATGACTATGAGGGTGGTCAAGCATTGGAATAGGCTACCTAGAAAAATTGCAGAATCACCATCCTTGGAAGTTTTCAAGAGCAGGTTAGATGGATGCATGGTCCTGCCTTTAGCAGGGAGCTGGGCTAGATGACTTTGTAAGGTCCCTTCCAGCCCTACTTTCCTATGATCCAATGATTCGTAAATAGTTCTCTTAATTAATGACCCGCTCAGATTTTATATAACATGGTGGAAGCATGTTATACTGACACCCACAGCAAGGAAGAAGGCAACCATTGATCCTCTGAATCATGGTGTGCACATAAGAGGTCTAGTCAGGTACATGATGAATTGATTTATGGCTAACAAGCCCAATCCAAGAGTGACACAGCTTGTTATAAGTTTCACAGATCCATATGTTTTCCAAATTTACAGCATGCTGCTTCCTTCTTTCTCATTTTGCTTCCATCCTCTGGATCAAAGCCACTTCATGTTGAACTGAACCCAGCGCCAGATGTTCCCTGCAGATCAGGCAGGATTCTGCATACCCCTCCCAGCTTTCTACGTTGATGTGGAACAACTTCATATAGTTTTTGCACATATTGTGGTACCACCATAGAGGGTGACCCTACTTTCTAGAGCCATCTCAAATCTAACTATACAAAATATTCTTGGGTATACTGTCTTCTCCCATTCTCCTGTCCTGGCCGATCCATCGCAAGCTTTTCTTCTTGAAGTTGGAATTTCTAAGTGGAGTCAGTCATGACTGCTCCAGTACCTCTGTGTTTGGTATTCTGTCTTCCCACTTTATTTTCAGGATCTTATGAAGACATTTCATGTGGAAGATGTTTTAAGATTTTGCAGGAAAGATTCAGCGTGGGCAACCAAGGCTGCATGGTCCACAAACAGGAAATCTCTCAGAACCAATTCTTTCACCTTGGTTTTCACTGTAAACCTTGCAATGTTGAATATGCCTACATCTTGTCAGGTTTGAAGATAAATGCCATCATTGCTGAATGTGTGAAGAAGTAGTAATGAAAAATAGATGCTAAAAGTAGACCCGTCTTCCACTCTGTTGTTGATGTCAAAGGTGTTTGATTCTTTGTTTGCATACACTACAGTTGCCTTCATACGTTGATGTAATGAGCAAATAGTGTTCAACGGTTTGGGGAGGACAACGTAGTTGCTTCAGAATAGTAAATAGGCCCTATCTAGCTGCATTAGTGTTTTGCATTATTTACTGCTCCTATAGATCCCACAGGATGCCAATCCAGTGAGCCAGGAACATAGATACATATAACACTTTTGTAGCATTAATAGCTGAACACCAGAAAAAAAAAAATCACTTGATGTATCCTACCTAATAGCTAGAAGAGCTGTCATCTTTGATGACAAAGATCAGAGAAGAGACAGAATTGATACAAAGTCTTTGAATATTCCATGTGTCCATAGCATCTGTCATATCTCAATATAATACTCTGAATATTCCATGCTTCCAAGACATCACATCCGTTACAAAGGCTGACATCCATTCTACTGTCATATTTTGTAACTGTGCTGCTAGATCAATGACAAATTTGATTCCAGCTGTATTCTGGAGCCATCTGCAATGTTTTCTCAGTAATCCTGATAAGCAACAATATTAGACTGAAGAAATGTGACCAAGTGCTGGTTATGTAGAACAAAGCTACTGTGCAAGGCTAGTGGGAAAATGCAGTCTGTCAACAAGAACCCCCAAAATAAGACACTTTGAGTTTGTAGTAGTTGGCATGCAGAAATGTGAACTAGCACTGGATGGTTGGGCAATGCAAGCTATATTTGATATAGGACATGAGTGAGAGAGGAGGGGAAACAGTTACTGTGGGACTTATTCAACCTTCTAACAGAATATAAGGACATATTTCAAGAAGATGGACACCTAAAGGAAAACTAGGTTACATTTAGTATCCCCAAGGCATCATTTTACCTTTTAAAACTAATACAAGGCGAATCAGCAGCCAAGCAATGGTGAGAAAACCAATATGTAAGCTTAGGTTCTGCATTAATCCAAAACCACATAACAGATCACTGAGAATAAATCACTACTTATTATCCATGACTGTGCACTACCTGATGTATCCAGGGCAAAAGTAGCTGCTGTTTGTGATGGTGGGAATGGTTTCTGATATACTGAATTAGATGAGCTGTCCAAATACACAGCAGGCACTATTAAGTATGAAAGCCTAGAGGGATCAGGTTAGCCTAAGAGGTGTTTCAGAGTAAACTAAACTAGACACTAGGGGGACTTTCAGGCATCAATATATGTCTTACCACCTCACACAAAAGGACATGTCAAGGAGAAGGCTGACCAGGTTCATAGTACCAAGCTATAGCAACCAGAAAAGGAAAAGTCACTTTTATTGGGGGGAAGACTCGAGTTTTGACTCTCAATATCTTTTATGTCCTCAGTATCCCAAATATATTTGTTGAAAAAACCCCAAGATATATGGTACTCCTTGGAAGATGAAGACTTGAAAACAGGTTTATTCTTAAGTAAATCAAATTTGGAGCTAAGGGCCAGATTCTATTCCACCCATTAGAGATCTAGGTGGATTTAACAGCGTAAGTGTGATTTTATTCCCTTCAATATTATTATATTATTTTAGTCCCTGAAAATCCACGGTGCATCTATTTTTGTAATAGAAATCTGCCCCTTAAGATTGATTCACAAAAATGCAGTGAGGAGGAAGAGGAGACCCCATCCACCTTTTATATTAATATTTTTCAGGAACTCCAGCAAGGTGCAACAGAATTGGCACCTATGTACATTTATGTGCCTAAGAAGTGGAATAGAATCTGAAACATATAATCCTGACTCAACTGATGACCATGTCTAAACTCCCACTAATTTCATGAGAGCCATAACTTTATCTTAAAACTTTAATCTTAGAGCTAGGCAAAATTTGTGGTTGCTTGCAGAACATTCCAAAAGTGTGGAAAACTCCGTTCTGGTTGAAATGGAAAGCATTTTTAAAATGTTGGAAAAATCAATTATCTGTGGGAAAATGCTGCAAAATTACAGAAATATTGCAGCAAGAAGCTGTTTCACACCAGACAGTTAAAGCACATGTTTTAAAAGTGTCAAAATTGGCCATTTAAAATGAGTAGCATAACTTGGAGCGGGTGGCAAGCAGGGCACCAGCCTTGGGTGCTGATTCAGATTGGGGGCACCAAAATGCCAGCCCCTATAGAGCCTGCATTGCTGCTGCAGCCTGCGTTGGAGGAGCCTGGGCCCAGGCAGCAACAGCCCAAGCTGCCACTACAGGCTGCACAAGGAGATAAGATCTCCTTCCCACCCCTTCCCCAACCTTGGTACAGAAGAGGGTCGCAAAATCTAAAGTTTTGCCTCTGTTTAAAATGTTTCAGAATTTAAAAAAAAGGAAAATAAACCCTGGTAAAACTGAAAAAAATTGTGACGTTATAATCCTGAAAAATCCACATAGTCTTTGCTTAACGTGTTTTATATAAAAAATGTCACCCACCTCTATTCTATATTTACTTAACCCTACCTGAATCTCTGTAAGCAAGTGGTGCTCGACCTCTGGTTCAAGGCCTGAATCCAGCCTGTGCTACTCTCCAGAGGTCTTGATATTAGGCAATGAGGGAACAGTGGCAGCATTAATTGCTATGGCTTTAGATAAAGCTCACAGGGGCAGATCCAGGGGCAGTACAGTGGTGCAATTGAACCCTTCTTTGATTCCTGGTCCACCCAAAGTTTAAAACCAAATTCCTGGCAGTGGCAGCAGCATTTCTAGTCAGGCAGTAGTAAAGGAGTCACATGACTTCATGGATCCTTATAATCTACCTGATTCCTTCTAAACTCTTGATTCCATGGGTGTTAACAACCCCTCTTATTTTCATGGTTTTGATGTTCTACCGATCAAGCTATCTTTTGTTCTTCAATTCTGCTGTCTGTTAGCTGCTCCTGGTAATGAAGCTCCAGTTGCAAAGCCCTTCAAATTGTTTTTAACTCACTCCAATGAAGTTTATTTGCTTTTGCTTCAATCTGAAACTGAATAATACAACCCTAGACCCCTAGCATATTAGTAAAGCTGCCAATTTATTTTTTAACCAGAGAAAAATAAGTGTTTTATGTATGATGATTCACCTCACCATCTGGAACCTTTTTTCAGAATTCTAGATGTTCCCATGCATCCTCAAACTTTTAAAACAGACTCGAGATAACATTACTCTGAAAGTAACATAAAAGGTTACTATTTTAATCACCAATAACATTTTTCATAGCAAAGTTAGTGAGACACCTCATATATGTAATGGTAAGCACATATGCATACATATTTATAGAACTGCAGCGTCCCCTAAACTTCACTGTACTCAAGACTTTACAGGTAAAATAATTATTGTAAAGTAGAAAATACTGGGCAGTCATTGCAAGCTGTAGAGAACAAACACAAACATTTTTTTTTGCTTCATATCTGGCCACTGAATCCATTGCAACTGCAGTACATGGATATGTAATGTGTATCAGGTCACTACGATTCAGACATATATCCACTAACAACAGTATGGTGCTGCAAAGAAGTGACACTTCAAATATTTTTTCTTGAACTCAAGTTCAAGAAATCCATGGTTCAGAAAAAGATGCACTATCATTGGTACACTCTAGGGCAAGTACAAATCCCAGAGAGTAAGGTGTAGTAGTTCCCTTCTACTTATTTGAGAAAATCATGTAAAAATGTATACAGAAAGCAGTTTTAGATCTACTCTAAGTGAAGCTTTAAGGTAGTGCCATTCTTTTTTCCACTGACCTTCTGATTTCCTTAGTAAAGCATAGCATTTTAAAACTATCCATCTCTTTTTTTCCATCTTAGTTATTGAATTCTAGAGAAAAAAGTGCTAGACATTAATATCTCAGCTGGAACAACCAAGACTGCATATTATTGAGTTTTCTTATTAAAAGTGGCATTTTCATTAAAATCCCTTTCTTCCTCATGAAAAATCATGATGGTATATTATCTGTTCTGATAAAAAACGTGTTGCAGCAAGTGCCTACGAGGTAATAATGCAGTTTAGTAAAAAATTAAATATGATGGCTGGCCAAATGCAATTTTCACATTTGTTTTCTTGTTGGCATGTTGTATTTTTAGCAACTACTACTTTACCTGAAGTATCAGTGTATTGCTTTCATTGCAACACAAAGGAAAGAGAAGTCAGCTCGGTGTAATCCCATGAAGGAGGACAAGTTAGAGAGCCTGTCAAGAGCTACTAAAGTTGGATATTACTGGTAAATTCAGTGTATTATCTGGCTAGTGTAAAAGCCACTTCAGTGATAATTAACTTGGAATAAGTAGTATAAGTGGCAGGAGTAACTGGAAATTCAGGGTATCATCGCAGTGCAGAACTAAAGGGACACTTTCGACTTGAAAGTCCTTTATTTGTCTGGAAAAAAAATTGTACTTCATGTGACGCATATTTTTTCCTATTTGTATACTGTGTACATTTGATTATACTTTTTATACAGTCATTTTCACTGCTTCCCTTTTTAGTAACTGATCACTAGATCAATAAAGGAATTTAGATGCCTTAATGCCAAAGAGGTTTAGGAGTCTAAATTCAAAATTTGGAGCCTAACAACCATACTCAGTTGTCCTTAGCACTGGAGGTATCAAAGGCCCTGAATTTTCTGCCACTGGCATACATACAGCCTTGCAAGTCTTGACACTGCTGAGCAGTTAAGCACTTAAACCACGGCGGGATTCAGAAGCTAGGCATTGCCCCAGGGCCAGGCCCCAATTTGGCAGATATTCTCAGAAATCTTGCAGTGGATCAGGTCTTACATAACACAGAGTAGTGCACTCTTACAGGTAAGGGTGAGGTTACATGTTACAATTAGACCGTATTAAGGGCACTTAAAATGTGATTATCTGAATATTAAAGGTTGTTAACAATGCTAAATGCCCTGTAGCATCTTAGAGTTATGCCTCTGGCAAGGATTATTTTTTGAACCCTGCTACCTAGCTTGAATTACCTTCACTTTTGGCTGCTCCACTGATATAAAACAACCAATTTGCAGTCCCCCAACATCCCAGGAGGCACTGCTCCCAGCATGGGCTAGCTATCATCAAGAACCTATCAGCCCTGGACTGACAGCTGGGAAGAAGGTGAGTGGGGAAGATGAAGGGGTGAAGGCAGGCAGGGAGAAGGGAGGAAGGGGGACAGTAGTGGAGGGGCAGGGAGAGGGGAAGTGTGGGTAGGGTGCAAGGGTGAAGGGCAGGTAGGGGGCAGGGAAGGGGGAGAGAAGTTCAGTGGAAAGGGGCCATGGGGAAGGGAGAAGCAGATTGGCAGAGAGCTGCTGGGCAGCTGCAAATACAGGGCAGGTGGACCCAGCATCTCCCTGTGTGCCTGGATTGAGCCTGTACTACCCTGCCATGCCCCTTAAAGTTAGTGCATAATAATTGTAAGGTATAACTATACCCTAGTAGTCTAGTGCAGTGATTCTCAAGCAGGGTGCCACGGCACCCTGGGGTCTTATGTGTTCCTTTTAAGCGGGCTATGGGATGCTGTGCAACATGAGTAGTGTTAGAGGTGCAGGCACCTACACATGATTCATAAGACAAACCCAAAGATCTCAAATAGGAATCCATAACATGAAAAATATACTGATCTGTTGTGGCCTTTCTGAGTTCTTTGCAAGAGAAAAAAAGGCTCTGCCATTTTGATGTAGTTTAAAAATGAATGAAATCATTTTAAATGGTGTGCTGCTAACTTCAGAAAAACTATAGAGGTGTGCCTTCAGTCCAACAAGGCTGTCAACCATTATTTGGAATGCTCATACCTGACAAGGGAAACCCGTGTTCAAATCCCTTCTCTGCTCGATTTGGAGCATGGACTTCAACTCAGATCTTTCATGTATCAGGAGAATGCCCTAACGAGAGCCACAGAGTGGATCACTCAACATTTTTAACTATTCACTGGGCCAGAGTGAATGAGGATGACTTTTCAGCCTTGGGTTAATGCAGCCACCAATGACTGAGGCTAAATATGCACATTCAAAAAGCCTGAGGTGGAAGTGGTTTGTTTTGCACTTTACTCTAGGGGCCCTAGGTTAGCTTGGGAGTGAACAAAACAGACATTTGCCCTTCAATGGGGAGCAGCATGGACGGTGCCTACACTAGCTGAGGCCAGCAGGTTAGGGATACTCCTGCAAATCTCCCAGCAGGCTGCTGGAGAATGCCAAGCCCAGTTGAGCAGCCAAGCAGCTGGCCACCCCTGACTGGCCAGCATGTCCCCTCTCTCCAGTGTTGCCCCCCTGCCAGCAGAGCCAGCTGTCAGCAGCAGGGGGTGGGGAGGAAGTGGAGGCCCCTGCCCTAGCCCTGGTCCTCCCAGACCCAAACAAGCACAGCTGGGAGGGCCTCAGGGTGGTGGCCTCTATTCCCCCTTCTTCCCCCTAGATTGCTGACAGCCAGCCATTGGTGGGAGGGGTAGGGCTGGGGAGAACAGCTGTGCAAGCTAGCTGTGCTGTGCAGTGGCATGGGGGGGGGGGGAAGCCCTGCTGTGCAGCCCCTCCAGCAGTTGTTCTAGCTCAAGTATAGGAAGGGGCAGGGCTGGGGTAGGGGCCTTCACTAGCTCCCCCCTCTCCCCGCCACTGACAGCCAAACACTTATGGCAAGTGGAGGTGGGGGTGGGGGTGCAGGTGGGGCTAGGGAGAGGATCCTCACTGGCCAGCCAGGCTGTGCTGGCTCAGGCCAGGGCCAACCCCACTCCCCCATCCTTCCCCATACTGCCTGGTCCAGCTGACAGCTGGTGCTGCACCTCTTCTGTACTGTTACAGGTTTAGACCAGTTTTTGCTCATTTATGTGTAATGTCTGTACCTGGTCTGAGTTTCAATCACTGTTCCAATGACTGCCCAAATATTTGATACTATTAATACTATTAATAGAGAGTCCCCCAGCTTGTTGAGTGGCTGGGGGAATCCTGCTTCACAACCAGCTGCTGAGGCTACACCAACCAAAAAAGGTTGAAATAGATTCAGCAGGCAAAAAGTGAGGAAGTCCTAGCCCTGCCATTAAGGCATCCTCTGGCACTAGTATTTTTGCTGGATGATTGATCTGGACCACACACCTCAGTATGGTAAAGGGTTCAGGGATGTGAAACCTAAATGGAGAGAGCAATGTTTCCCTTGGAATTTTCAACCTGTTAGTTAAGGTTGCTCAGCGTGTTGGCTTTTTTATATCCTATTCTTAGGTGCTTAGCTTGCCCAATGTATGGGACAGGGAGCCTGAGTGCCTAGTGCAGAGGTTGTCAACCAGGGGTACGCATGCCCCTGGGGGTACATGGGAAGCCCCTAGGGGGTACGCGGCAGCAGCACGAAGTGGGGGGCAGTTCCAGTTGCATCACCGGCACTTCCAACTTCACTGCCAGTGCTTCTGGGTTTGCTGCTGGTCTGGTGCTTCTGGTTTCACCAGAAGTGAGGGGGAGTCTCCCCCTCCCCCAACAATCGGCTGCTGGGGGACCCCCCTCCACCCCACTTGTTGACTGGCCAGGGGACTCCCTGCTTGTCAACCGGCCACTGGGGGTACACCAACCAAAAAAAGTTGAAAACCCCTGGCCTAGTCTAATAGTGTAGATTCCATTATGCCAGTGGGCTCTTAAAAGGTAGGCATTGAAAAACCGAGCCAAAGTCCCATGTGACTTTAGCTATTAGGCCTGAATTCCATAGCCACTTATGCACATGCTTAATTTGAAGACATGAATGGTGTTACTGATTTCACATACTTGTTGGATCAATAACATTTCAATATTTCTTTTGCTTTAAAATCATTATAAGAAATAGGGAAGAAAGAAAACTACCCAAAACAAAACAAACCAACCAAACAAAAAAAACCCTGTAATGATTTTAAGGAATTTTAAGAAATTAAAAATAATCAGGACGTAAAGAGTGCTCTAGCTTGCCTCAAAAGCTGGGTGTTTTTAGAAGAAATGAGCTCATTTAAAATAAAACAGGTTTATGATGTTTTACCATTGTAAGTTAAAAACATGCTTTATGCACACTATAAGATACCGTAATTTAACAGAACACTCCAGCATCCTCTTTCATGAGAATTTACATCCAATTCTGAACACTCCTTAATAATATTACATTATCACCATAGCAATATCCTTTTTTCCTCCAAAATCAATTGTACAAAATATATATTTTAAACCAGTAAGGCTCTGATCCTGCAAATAGTTATGCATATGCTTAATTTTACTCTTTATTCATTTGAGTTGTCCCATTGAAGTCAATGAGGCTATTCTTATCATAGTGGCCTAATGTTGCATATGTGAGAACTGGAACTTAAGATTGGCCCCAATTCAGCAAAACACTTCACCATGTGATGAAGTCCCTCCTTATCCACCAAATCACCATAATGGAATTTAAGTGTGAGCTTAGGAGCTTTACTGAATAGGGATGGTTCGTAGAACTGGGGTCAAAGTGTATAAAATATATTATCATCTAGATATGAATAACATTTCTTGCATGTCGATTATACTTGAAGTATTTTTCTTCACCTTACCACTGCTAAATGCAAAATTGCCTCACAACGCCTTTATGCTGCAAAAGTAACACTTTTTAGTCAGTGGCTCTGCCTGTTATTAAATAAAACTAGGAATAACAAAGAATACAAGAAAAATAAATATATTTTATACACAAAATAATTAGGGGAAAAAAGATTTATCATTTCAGCAGCCAATACATAAACACTGCTTCATGTCAATCCAAAAATGAACTTTTTTTTACTTTTTCAGCAAAAAAAAAAAAGCTAAAGTGAAATATTTTGTTCAACCAAAACCAACATGTTTCATTTCATTTTCAGATTATTTAACACTTGAAAACCTTGTTTCTTTTTTCCCCCAACTGTTATATTTCAATGAAACTTTACATGAAAGATGCCATTTTGAAATGGCAAGTTGAAACCTTCACTTAAGAAAAGTTGGGTTGTAATGTTTGGCATTTCTGAAACACACACTTCATTTTGAAAAGGATAAAATGAAATGTTTTGAACAAGTGCCTCTTTTTGACCTAACTGCTAAATTTAAGCGGCATCTGCAAAATTTTTTGATCCCACAGAAAAGCAAATATACTAACTGCTGAAAAAAAATATAGCCCTGCTCTAATTTCAATTATAACATTTTTCAGGTTTGTATTTGAAGACAATGATGAAACAGGCTGCTCTTTAAAAATCACCACGTGTCTTGATGTTAAAATGACAGGTCAGATCTCCATGTAGTGTAAATCAGGATAGCTGCTTTTCACTTCAATAGCCTATGCCAAATTGTATCGGTAAGGAACTTGGGCCTGTGTGTGCTTTGTGTAATGTGTAATGTGTCACTGAATGAAGTGATGGAAAATCCTAGGGCAAGATTTTCAACTCCTTTGACTTGTTAAAGTGTAAAGGCACTTTTACATGTATTCTGGGATGGGGCTTGAGGTGGGGTGCTTTAATTAGAGCAGCTCTGAAAGTCATTCTAATTAAAGTGGCACAGTGTTTCATGTATCAGTATCCCCACACTTCAAAATGGTGTTGGGGTACTTGCACTAAAGCTTGTCTAACACCATTTTGAAGTATGGGGATGCTGATACACGAGATGCGGGAAGCTGCTGGAGCGCGGTAATTGCCACACTCCAGCAGAATGGATTAATTGAGTCTGCTCTGACACTCTATAATTACAGTACATCGGAGCAGCCTCACTGCTCATTAACAGGCATCCTAAGTGCCTCTGTGAGCCATTAATGCAATATACTGCGTGCTTCTATATGCTCCCTAATACTTTACATCTATTATGCAATTAACTGGTTAAGCATGCAATGTATTTAGATAAGCCACACATGCAAAGTAACCATGACACCATAAGAATGACTGTATCCAGCTATAAAAAGAGCAAACCAGGTATGAAGTAAGTGCTTGAAAATATGTAACAGCTCTCTAGCTGGTTTCCATCCAGCTTTAATTTAAACGTGTGGCAGTGCCCTGATTTAGGATATCCCAAATCTTGCACGAGAAAGCATGGGGAACTTTCTGGGTGTGAAAGCATGGCTCTGTGCCATAGTTATTTACGTCAATCCCAGCTTGGAAACATTCAGGGTTTTGTTTGGTGTTTGCTCTGGGGTTCCCAGTCACTCTTGCTCTCTGTATTTCTTCTTTCCTTTTTAGATCTTTAATTAATGAGGGTTAAAATTATTCCTGCTTGAAAGCTTGAAAAAAGTTTTCCTTAAATAAACAAACCAGCCCAACCCTTTTTGTATGATTTATTTTTGCAGCTACTGCTGCAGTCTCTCCACAACAGAGAGGACTAGTGCTGTCATGCCTCTCTCCTTTGAAAGTATTCAATTTGCTTCCCTGTCTTCCTTCTTAAGAAGCCTCTTCCCTCACTTTCTTTTCCAAAAATTATCTTTTTCTGTTTCTCCAAAACAAAATCACACCAAAATTAGTTTCATTTTTAAAAGGCACTCCCCTCACCCAAGTAACTCCCTGCCAAAATCTTGGTAGAAACACATTTCTCTTAAACTATTTTCATTCTTAAATAAGCAAAAGCATTTCTTAGTAAAATCAAGCCCTACACACCTTTTATTCTTCTCCCGAGGAAAAGTCCATTTATTTCATTTAACTATCCTCCCTCCTCTTTATAAAACTGGTGGCAGCAAAAGAGACTATCTCCTTCCTCCCAAGTCTTGGAGGAAAGGGGCAGAGACACAAAAAGGAACTAAACCAGAGATTACAAATCTGATAATGGTTTATAAATCTAGAGACATGCTTCCAGCCCTCAGCAATGAAGCAGGAGTTTCATTTGTTCCATGCACTGGGGAATGGACGTTTCCAAAGCACATGGATTAGTTCTGATTGAGGGCCTTGTTACACCTTACACTGTGAGCTGCACAAATACTGACTGGTGTGCTAGCTTGGAGTTTGGAGCAGTTGCATACCCGTAGAATAGAAAACTTCTGCCTGTTCCCCACCTATACAGCTGTAACTTGCCACTAGAGCCCTATTGAGCAGGGGCAGGACTAGGAGTTGTAGTTGTGAGTTGCCACTAGAGGACTGGTGAGCCAGGACAGGCTTCTATCCCTGCTCCATGGCAGGGGTGTGAGAGATCCTGAGATACTGGTGGACTTCAATTTGGATGGCACATCTGTGGAGAGTGGCCACACCTTAAATGAACATGAGCTGGGTAGTGTAGAGCAGACATAATCTTGCCCTGGAGTGGCATAACTTGGAACTGCATAATGGCTGAAACTGGATGTGCAACAGAAGTTACACATGAACCAGTTCAAGTAACCAGAAACTGGTTTAAACCAGTAACAGAACAGAAGCTCAGTGCACATAAACCAGTTTCAAAATGGCTGAAACTGGATTAAGATAAAGCTGGTTGAATGTAGTAGGCCTGTGTGAAGCAGCTAGTATTCACTTCAGATTCAGATTTGGCTGATTCAGGGGACAGTGATTTGATTTGGTGATTCAAATCACTGTCCGCGATTCGGCTGAATCTGATTTGGAGATTCGGCTGCTGCTGAATCACCCAAATCTCTGAATCAGACTGGCCCCATCACCTGCCCGCTCTCCCAGTCCCATCAATGGCTGCCCCGCCCAGCATCAGCATCCTGGCTCTTAAAAAAAATAAACCCCCCCATTTACTGGCTCCTGACAGGTAGGGGGGGAGGGTGATCCTTGCTGTACCCCGCTGCCCCATGCTGTGTGGGCACTCTGACACAAGCGCCTTGAACCCTGCCCACTCTCCCAGTCCCCCCGCCCCATGGCTGCCCCACCTACCCCAGCTCCCAGCTCTTAAAAAATAAAAGGCCAGCACTCACTGGCTCCTGTCAGGTGTGGGGGGGGCAATCCCTGCTGCCCCGCACTTCATGAGGGGCTCTGCCATGAGACCCCAGAAGCCCTGATGGCCACTGCAGTAGCTGGTGAGCATAGGGTTTGTTTTTTCTTTTTAAAGAACTGGGAGCTGGGGCAGGTGGGGCAGCCATGGGGGGGGGCTCAGGGAGCAGGTGGGGGATTGGGGCTCATGGCAAAGCCCCCCATGCAGTGCAGGGCAGTGCGGGGGCAGCAGGGACTGCCCCCCCAGCCTGGCAGGAGCCAGTGAGTGGAGGCTTTTTTTTTAAAGGGCTGGGAGCTGGGGTGGGTGGGGCAGGCATGGGGCGGGGGCTGGGAGAGTGGGCAAGGGCTCCTCCACCCCCCCCCCTACTTACTAGCACCGAGTCTGGGTCCAGCTTCCTGTGGCAATGAGCGGGGACTGCTGAAATCTCTGAAGCTCCCCAAAAATCTTCTGAATTGATTTGGAGAGCTTCAAGTTGATTCAACCCTTTTTATTGGTCTCCTGATTTGATTCGGATTTTAAGATTCAGTCGCTGAATTGGGCCGAACCTCCTCCAAATTGAATCAGCACCTGAAGATTTGCACAGCCCTAGAATCAGACTTAACTGATTTCAGTCAAGCCAGTTTATGAAACTTCTGCCCCAGACCCCTTCCTGGCTCAAGTTAAATCACAGTCCCCCAGCATCCCAGCGTGCTTTCCAGCCCTGGGCTGTGCTGTGTTGTCTGCTCTAGCAGAGAAGTATGGGGGGGGGTTGGGGTAGGGACTGCTCCCCTCCACCTCGCCCCCAGACAAACACCTGCTGGTATCTGGAGCCAGGGAGGAAGGTTAAACACCCTTTTCCCTCCTCAAACTTACTGCTGGTTGTGACTGTGGACTACAAATTCCTGAGGCACTGGGAAGCAGCCCCTGCCTGTGCCTGGAAGAAGGAAGAGTGCTGCTGTTGGACTGCAAATCCTAGAGTCCTCAGGGGCACCAGGAAGAGGAAGTGAACACAAAGCCCGTGCTGGCTATGTACCAGACAGCCAAGCTCCAGAACCCCCTGGGCTTCTGGCTTGAGCCATTGCAGGCAAGTGGCTGCATTTCCTGAATCAAAAGTAAATGTGTGCCCAGTTGTTTCTCAGTTTAATCTCTGACACTGAGACTATCCTGCAGAGACTGAATTGATTCAGCTCCAGGCTTTTTGACTGTCTGTACTTAGCCAATCAGTGCTTAAAAACACTTTAAGGTGTTGATAGGTAGACAATCCAGGGATCAAAAGCTCCAGGAGTTGCCCAAAATTACTATTTAACAAGGCCCTGACTGTCCTTCTCCAGGAGACAAATGAATGGATTTGGCAGCCAGTGCAAAGAAGATTTTTCCATAGGCTATGAGTTTCCTCTGCAAATCAATAGCAGTTCTTGAACATTATTACACTACAGAGACATCCCTGAGAGTTGACAAGAGCAGATTTATTTTATAAGCATACTTATTCCTTAAACAGAAGAAGGTACACATGCTAAATGAAAAACCAGACATTCTGCAAGTAAAATGCAAGGACAAAATAATGGACTCTCCTCTTACTGATTAGGTTAAGGATGCTACCATTTTGTATTTAACATCAGATAAATGTGTGCTTTTGCCAATTTACTTGTCTTTCACACCTGGTCTAAAATATCAATTAAACTGATGTGAATAAGCTGAAAGCATACTTGAATGATGGCTGGACAAGATCTTCAGTACTGACATTGTTCTGAATTCATGTGCCAAATTCACATCTGACTTGAAACTTCAATTATATTGACATGTTAATTGCCACACACCTTCCTTTTTTACACACATGGTTTAGAAACTGCACCTATGGTAACCTGGACACTACTATTCTCCCAGGTTTGTTTGTTTTTCAATAGCATAATGAATAAAATAGGAGTTATTTTTTCAATTTTCAGATAATTTTTCAAGTAAACTATCATATGTTAATATAATTGTTTGTTTTTTTACAGCTAAATTAAAAAAAGGACTTAGGCACCTTGAAGCTCGGTGTTGGAGTACCTGTCATTTAGGTGCCTGGGGACCCATTCACAGAGTACTCACATGTTTAATTTACCCTTGAAGTTAGTGATAACTTAGCTGCCTAATATCTTTGTGAATCTGATTCTTGTTCCCTAGAATTTGCGATGTATTGAACCAGAGAGAGGTAACAAGAGTGCCTAGTTTAGTGGTAAGTGTACTGATTTGGAGGCCTGCTCTGACAACTATTTCTGCAGTTTAGGCAATGGCTGTTTAATATAAAATATATAAACAGACTCTGGAGCTGGGACTGGAACCCAGAATTCCCTTTTGCCATGAGTGCTATCACCACTTGGCTACTGAGTCATGTTCGATTGCTGCTTTAAATAGGCCACTTTGTACTATCTTGAGGGCAATACCAGCAGAAAAGAAGCCTGTAACTTTCTGACCAACTTCAAGTTATGCCTTTCAGTTATTTTTATGGCATAAGCACAGATTGATCTTTGCCATATTTTGGATGTTGGAAATGAACAAAGACTCCTCCTGAATGTAGCAGATGCTGAAATGCTGCTGGGAGGCCTGAAACAGAAGCATAAATTATCATTGTGACTGTATTTCAATGAGGATGATGACATAAAAATGTCTCATTTGCAGGATCATCAGACGCATCAATTTTCTGCTCTTCAGTAGACAAGTTTCAGTCAATGGTATATTTGATCTTGAAGAATCCAAAGAAACTGATTTCTCCACTCTGAGATGAGCACAAACAATTTCTATCTAACTATTTAATCTTAAAATAATGATCTCTACTTATTATTTCAGACCATTATTTGTTTGTTTCTTTCCGGCTCTTTCAAATTTAGGCATGTTTTGTTGGATAAATTCATGTACCAGTGTCTGGTAATCACAAATCACTTGTTTATGATATTGGCTAGAAGCTGTTAAATTTAATACAGTTAGCATTCCCAAATTCAATACTGGGAAGATTGTCAAAAAACTTAGCATATATTAAATAGAAACACGACATCAGTTATGTTGCTCAGGTGTTAGCCAACTTTACCACATCTGATTCTTCCACGTGTCTTGACAGTGGATTCCACCCAATAGCATACTCTTGTCTCCAGGCACTAATGGCTGCATCCATTTTCCTAGCTACTTAGTTAACTCTGTGCTTCATTTATTCTTTTGGAATAAATATTTAGTCTAGTGGAAGAATTTTTCAACCTGAAATGATACTTAAACAGCAAATCTGCTATCATACTCAGAAACTCTATTAGGTATAGTGAATGTCCCTGGTTTTAGATAATAGCTAGGAAGATTCTAGTAATAGATTAAAAACCATGAGTTTTGTTTCCATTTCCTTCTTTTTACCTTGTTATTTTAAACTTATATCACTATTATTTTGTCAGTAACAAATGAAAATAAATCATTTGACTGAGGAACACAACCTCTGCTTTCAATTCCTTATTTATCATCTGAACAATAGTAAAACTGCCTTCTCTGTGCAACTGATAGAATTCATTTCACACTGTTGCCAAAAGCAAATCCAAATGAAATGATCAACTTACTAGGAAAAGAATTCTAATAAGGAGGGCATAGCAGCTATAAAGCAAGGTTTTATTTACAAATGTGTCCAATTCCTCCTAGAAAGGAAATATTGATAGCAGAGATCCTGGTTTTCTCTGTCAAAAAAAAAATCCAAAATTCTCCAAATAAAACGCCCCAAAGCCATGTTTTTCTGTTATGACGATGAAATACTGCTATATATATAGGTATCAGTTGAATGCAATGTTTTATTGATATATTTACAGTTTTAAAGCAATTTGGAAGCCTGCCAGTGCCTCAATCATTATAATAAATTATAAATACCTATGTACTTTGGTGTTTGATTTTGATTTATCATGGAAAATCAGAGCTCCTCCTGCCCCTTTTGCTCAGCAAGAAATGGGTCCAGCTGTGGCTGCTCCCCACCCCCTCTGCTTTGTGGCACTGAGCAGCCCTGATATGCTGGTGACCTGCCCCTGCCCCTACCCATGCTGTTGCCCCTCACTTCCAATTGCCAGCCCTGCTAGTGCCCCTCACTCCTGACCTGCAGCTCCCTGGCACTGCCAGTGTCCCTTACTCCTGACCCACAGTCCCTCAACCTTGCTAGTGTTTGGGGTACATGTGGAGGCACATGCCCTCCCAGATTTCTGTGCCCAGTGCAGGGCATACAGCTGCAGCCTGGCCAGACTAGCACTGGGCAAGAGCCACCTCCACGGCCCAGCAGGCAGGACCTGGAGCGGGACAGATTGCTGTGCTGCCATGGCTGCCAAGATGGCAGCAGCAGGGCACAACACTATGCTGCTGCTTCCAAGAGCCCCACACCAGTTGTGCCACCATGGTTGCCAAGATGAGGTACCACAGCAGTGCAGAGATTTGCCCCCGTTGCTGCTGGGCAGGCAAGGGGCACCTCACCTTGGCAGCCAAGGCAGTGTGTCACTCCTGGCAGCAGCAATGGTGGTGGCAGTACTGAGACTCTCCACTTCACCCTGCTCTCCCATGATGGGTCACTGTCACTGGGCCATGGAAGTGGCTCCTGCCTGGTGCCGGTTCGGCCAAGCTGCAGGCCCGTGCTCCACTGTGGGTGCAGAAATATCAGCGGGCCACATGCCCCCCCCTCCCCCCCATTTCCTCCTCAATGCATTGCCTATGGGCCCAACCCCTCCCTGCAAATGCATATAGTGGTGGGGAGCCATCCTCTCCCCCATGCCACCCGTGCCTCTGTCCAGCTGCCTGGCCAGGCCCCACGGTTCTGTCTTCCTGCCTGCTCCAGCTCCAGGCCCCAGGCCTTGGACACCACACACCCCCAGTGTGGGCAGTTCCCCCAGCCCCAGCCACCTCCTGCCAAACCTGCCCTACTCCCTCCCTCATTGTGCAGGTTCAGTGCAAGCTGTCGCTACCACCTCAATTTCACCATGTGTTCCCTATGCTCTCCTCTGCCCCTCACATGATGCCTATATCTGCCACCATCCCACATGTTACCTATGCCTCCCCCCCTGTAGACTTACCTGCAGGGAGCTGCAGGAGCTGCTCTCCACCATGCTGCCTGGTTGTATAGCTGGCCATGTGCATGTGTGCCTCTGATCGCCCTTCTCCTGCTCCCTCTAACCCCAAGTAGCCCCTCGCAGGCTGGAACTCTGCCAGCCTGCAAGGGGAAACCCGCCATTTCCCATGTTTTCTTCCTTTAAAGGAGAAAATCCATATTTTTCAATTGGAAATGGAAAACCTGGATCGCTACTGATAACAGAAAAAGAACAAAATTGCTGGTAAGTGTGGTTATGCTACCATGGTTAGGCTACAGACAAAACTCTCACAGAAAGGTTTGATACAATCAACAAAAGGTACAAACAATATGGTTCTATCGAACCTTCGAAATTCTAAAACTTACAGGGTGATATTACCAACCCTGATATAGCCCTTCAGAGAGAGGAGTAAAAAAAAGAGTGAAGAGGTCCTAAAAGCTCTGGATTGGGTCAAGGGAAATCCCACCTGTGGAGGTAGGGAATGAGGGGCATGGTAGCAAACTACTCTCCCAAGATCTTTACCCAAGCCTTGGCCCTGCTAGGAGTGAGGCTGACAGAAAGAACCTTTCAAGCTGTAAAGATTCTTGTCCGCCAAGAGAAGCTGCTGATGTCTCTCTCCTTCCCCTGGGACGGTAAATCTCCAGGTCCAGTAGGGCATAATGAGCAGGTTCCTATGAGCGGGAACATGCATTCCCCAGGAACAAATAGCAGTGGCAAATATTTGGGCCACTGCTAGTTGTCCCCATGGGATGCATCTGCACACACACTCTGGCACAGCAAGTTGCTCTGGGTGGGGGAGGGGAGGCTGGGGTCAACACCTGGGATGGCCCCAGCAGCCTTACCTGGGGTCCTGGGGGCCTCCTGGGGCTCCAGCAGTGGTGATGTAGGCACGTGGAGCCTGGCCAGCAGTTGAAGGCTCCTGTTTCAGGCAGCGCACACTGCCGCCACATGCCCTGCCCTGCTTTGTTCTGGAGCAAGTTTTTTTGAAACCCGGTGTCCAAAAAACCCACTGCACTGCAATTTGGTAGCACAGCAAACACATATATGTGTGACATGCATGGTTTGTGGTGCCCCAGATGGGTGTGCGGTGCTATAAACCACACATGTGCACTCATCTGGACATACCCAGTGTGTCTTAAAATCACCTTAGCCTCATTCGTTTTAGGTTGCAAGCGTAGTACAAAATATCACATAAAGAATTTACCAGATGATTGTTTTACTACAGAATTTTAAACCATCCTCTAGGATTCTGGAATTCTCTCACTGTTTTTGTTTTTTCCAGTTTAATTGTATTATTTCTATTGGGTGAAATGGCATTACATACTGTTTGCAAACAATACAGTTTGGATAGGGATTTCACATTTTCTAAAGTGGGAGGGTTGTATGGATTGATTAGTTTTGGTTTTACCTATTTTAAACGTGTATTATTTGAAACATTTGAATCTGGATCTTGTTTCTGACTGTGAAACTTTGCCACCAAAATTAAAGAGACGTCTGCTTTTGGAAATTTGCTTCAGTTACATCTCCATCCTTTATAAATTGGGACGTATTCAAATATTTATATGTAAAAGATTATCTGAGAGGGTATCTGCTTAAATATAGCAAACATATAGTAGCGCTAGAACAGGTCACTCTTTAAGTAATGAAGCAATTGTTGAATATGTAATTCAGCAGCAGAAGAACTGCCTGAATTATGGTTTGTTAAACTCAAGTAATTTCCCTAGTAATCCAATCTTTATTTCTGGAGAGAGGAATGGTGATAAACATACCTGGGCAGTATAGAGCAGTTGAGTCTTTGACAGCATCGTGTTTTTTAACCACTACAATTAATTACCCAAGATGCTGGCAGCAGTCCCAGGTCCCCTTCTTGAAGAAGATAAGCATCAGTAGAGTATTCTGCTTATTGCTAATGCATTTCATTTTCTGTTATTTGATAAAATCAGACTAGGCGTATCTGGTGTAAAGCATAAAGTATAGAGCATCCTAAACAAAAATCTTCAAATTAACCTCTTGTTTTGGCATGTCCAATGACAAGAAAAACAAATACTTCATCATGAAAGTGACTTCTTCAGATTTCTGTGAGAGGATAATTAATGGCCTAACTAAAACCCTTCTAAAAAGCCTTCCTTCTTTTTTCCCTTGGTTTTCATGCCGTTGTTTCATTGCTAAACTATAAGATAACGGCTGTTAGCATCAGCTTGCTGAGGCAGAACTGAAGCTAAGGACTGGAGCAATACAGACTACAGCCTACAACTGAAATCCTAGGATAATTTATTTTATTTTATTTATGCAATTTATATGCTGCCCTTCCCACCAACAACTCAGGGCAACTTACAGTAGGGAAGAGTGGAACAACTTAGAAGGGCAACTAGAATAAATAAAATAAATGTCAAAATACAACAAAATAAAGCACAAACCCACAAAACAATGGCCTAGCTTTGGTTGCTAAATGCCTGCCCAAGTAGGAAGATCTTGGAGTCCTTCTACATTCCTAACAGCATGGGATTGCTGCAGCAGCTCCACAGATTCGACTCTCTGAGTGCTGTCCCATGTGCCCCATTTGCTTCCCTCCTTTCCGATATGTTGTTGCGTGCAGGGCTGCACCAGCTGTTGGAGCGTCTCCAGGGAGAAGACATTCCAGTCCCCCCACTCCTCACCCAAATACTTTACTTGTTACAGGGCTGCAAACTGCCCAGCTCCTAAGGCTGGACAGTGCTGGACTGTCTGCTGTGGCTAAGACTCCTGAAGTCATAGTCATACTCAGCATCTGGAATTGGTTACCCCACCTCCTCATGTTACACTACTACAGAATGGGCACAGGTCCAGGACACAGCTTGTTGCTCTCACTCCTCTAAGCACCCCCTCTGCATCAGCAGGTAACAACAAATTTAAATGATCCATATAAACAGGACAAGACTGGGCTTCCTCAACCCTAAACTCTGACTCTGCAGCAAAGTGGAGGTCCCAAAGCCATTCTGGATACCAGCAATTAGGTCTACAAATTTATATTTACATTGTCCTCTGAGTATGCTGCAAATCATTAACAGACAAAAGAGATGCTTTAAAAAACAAATAATTGTTGAACTGCTGCTAAAAGCAACATGTGCTTAGTAATGAAAACCAGTTATGAAGTTGATTAAATGAAGCTGACACTGAGTACGGACCCATGGGCTGCATCCAGACGTGCTTGGCCATGCAGTATGTGATGCCACAAACGGCTGCGGCGCCATATACTGCACATTCAGATGTTCTCCATGCTGCAAAGAAGTGCTGTCCGTGCGCGTGCTGCTCGGTTTTTTTCCGTGGGTTTTTTTGATCCCTGGATATCCAGAGATATCCCTGGATACCTCTGGATATCCAGGGGCCAAAAAAACCCACGGGAAAAAAAGGTGGAGCGGCACATGCACAGGCAGTATGTGCTGCTCAAAAGTGGAGCCATGCTGTCCGGAGCTGTGTTGTGGCTGTTGGCCCCAAGAGGCCCTCAGGCCCCCAGGTAAGTTTGCTGGGGCCAGCCCAGTGCCGGCCGCAGCCTTCCCTACCCCACCCAGGATAACTTTCACATGCTCAGGGAGAGCAGGGTCTGACAGTAAGGAAGTAGGGGGGGAAGTGGCTGCAGGGGGGAAGAAGTGTGGGGAGGGGAGGGCAGAAGGCAAAGGTGCTGACCCCCACCCCAGACATATTTTCCCTGCTGTAACAGTGGGAGGGAGACAAACCTCAAATAATTAGATTCTATACCTGGAAAATCATATCAAATTTACAAATATTCCATATATAGAATATAATTATTGGGGTGGTCAACTTAGAATCAGGGTTGTCTTATATTTGAGTAAATATGGTAATTCAGCAGATCAGTGATCAAATGACCTATTCCCACCTATTGGTCATCTAAGACAACATTCTGAGTGGCTCAGATCCTCTCCACTAGAAGAAAAACCTACCATTCACCTCTCCTGATTTCTGACCTTTCATAAAAAGGTAGATTCCCCCAGATGTCTGAAAATGAACATCTGGAATTGGATTGGCCTTTTACAAAGTATCTTCAAGGCAATTCACTACATCCAATTTTCAAAGTAGCCTATAACACACAATGCATATTTGACTTGTTTATTTTTCCCCACTATTGTTCCTGTATTAAGCAGGCAATATGATTATAAAAACAAAAGTGCAAATACCTTATATTGCCTCGTTAAGGTTATGGTCTAAATTTAATTATGGTAATTTATGGCCCCATTGCACATGGTTGTTAAAATAGGGAGAAAAAACATGCATATATTGCACTGGCCTATAGGTTGACACAAACTGGCAGTATACTTTTAACTAAACTACCTCATTAAATTTTAGGAGTCTATTATTTCTTGTCTTGTTATTATTCTAAATACAGTACTGTGGTTTCTGTGACTCATGCATAGTAGCTCAGGACAGATTTCTTTTTGATGCATTAGTCATACTTTTCTCTGAACAAAAATGATATACAGTGTAACCTCTGCACTTCCAAATGTATTTAAGAAAAATACAACCAGATTATTTGGTGCCATAATTAACACTGGATTATAAACCAGTGTCACTCCAAAATAGCATTTGGGATTCAGACAGGGCTTGGAGTAGGGAAGAACATTCTCTTCTTTTAAATTCTTTTATGGATACTGCTGAGGAAAATTCATTACCGCTTGTTATTATTCTTCCATTCTTCTGGATATATGAGATGAAAGGGGAAAGTATAAAGGGCAGAGAAGATTGTTTCTCAGTAGATGAAGTTAAGCACCATGAGCAAATGCTTATCATAAACCTTTTGTTCTAGGAAACAAAGGACACCCAGACACTGGCACTCACTGAGAACCACTGGATTTCAAAATAAAAAGATACGGTTCCCTATCCTTTCACTTGGGCCAGATTCCTATGAAGTCCTCATTTATTTGTGGCAGGATCTGGCTAGCCTATATTACTAGGACAGCTGTTACAAGAGAAATCTAGGCAGCTTCTGGATAGAGGATGACAGAATTACAGCATTTGTGCAGTTGGTAAATTGAGTACCAGCAAGGACTCTGAGAAGAACTGATTATTGCTTTGGTGACTGAACTAAAATTTTGAAAAAAAAATGAAAATGGAATGGAATGGAATGAAATGAAATGAAACAAAACATAAATGAAGGGCTGGACTGAGATATCATTTAGAAGTACAATTATACAGTAGGCCATTTATATTCAGTACCCCAGTGGTTGAACACTTATCCAGGATGTAGAAACCACGGGTTCATTTTCTTTCTTTGTGAGAGGTGTTTGAACCCATGTCTTCTAGGTGAGTGCTCTAACCACCATGCTACAAAGGCTAATGGAAATTAGTTATTTCACACATAGTGGAATAGCTTCAATAGGAGAAAATTAAAGCAGCACACCAAAGAATATCTGATAGACTGGTAACTAAGGTATTCTGTTGGAACATATCCAAGCCCTCTCACATAAAAGGGCAATTATCCATGCTATGGAAGTCAGGGATTCATTTCCCTTTTCTCTTATCTGCACCTGACAGGATTTGAAACTACTTCTTCCTGGGCAAGTGCTCTAAAAAGCAGATTAAATAAAAGCTGCAGTTCCTTTTTCCTAAATAGGTCCTGATTTTTTTTGTCAGCTAAAAGAATTTGTGAATTTGTCCAAAAAATGTGATTACTTTTATATGGACTGAAATCACACTTTGGGTGAATTTGCCAAACCACCCCCCACCCGCTAAAATACTAGGCCCAATAGCAATCAATGTTCCTATCCCAACAA
Source organism: Alligator sinensis (assembly GCF_000455745.1). Lineage (NCBI taxonomy): Eukaryota > Metazoa > Chordata > Crocodylia > Alligatoridae > Alligator > Alligator sinensis. The sequence goes on from NW_005842227.1 coordinate 470,461, forward strand.
TACTTATTTGTGATGAAAGGTATCAGAATGGTTAGTTAAGAATTAACTGTAAATTGCTCTGAAGTCATTATATAAAAATCTCACTTATTGTGAAAATGAAAAACGCGTCCATATAGCATAATGCTGAAATGACGAGATACTTTATTAAGTCAGTTTTAAGGATCTCCAGTCTTAAATCTTTTGTGAGATATAGGGTCATAAGTCTGAAAGGGATATCAATGGTCATACAATCCAACTTCCTGCACTAATGCATGATTCATTATTCCTCATCTATCCCACATATATGCATATCTAGCCTCTTGAACGCCTTTACTGCAGGAGATTACACAACTTGCTTGTTCCACTGCTATTTTTCTCTTACAGTTACGAAGTTTCCCTGTGATTGGATAAAACTCTTCTGTAGTTTAAACCAATTGTTTCTTGTCCTGCTCTGTGAGAATATGGAAAATGATGTTTCTCTCTCTTCTTTATGGCAGGTTTTCATGTATTTAACATTTTCAAATATTTGAAAGACTGCTGTATAGAATAGGACAGTACATGAGGCACTGAGCTTGAACTGTATCAAATCTCAGGAGAAACTTTTTATATATAAAAGCAGTAGGCCAATGGAACAAGCTGAATTGTGGAATCTCCTTTCTTAGAAGTTCTCAAGATAATGGTAGGTAGACATTTGCTTAGCACAATTTAGGAACAGTGAATCCTACCTGTCTTCGAGGGCTTGGGGTGGATGACCCTTGACATCCCTTCCAACCCTGCGACTATAATCTCCTAAGAACATTTATGGGAACTATTTCTTATTGTAATCAAAATTATTTTTAGAGAATTTATGACATTTAGCCAAAATCTTTCTTTGTTTAGGTTCATTCAGTCACTCCTAGCTATTCTAAACAATTCCTCCCTCATTTTCACTCTTAAAGTACTTTTAGATATCCAACTCTCTTTCATTAGTTGCTATTTAGACAAGCGCTCCATATTTAGCTCTTTTATTTTTCCTCATAAATCATTCCTTTCCAGAGCCTTAATCATTTTTATTGCTTCTCTCTTAACTGCTGATAGTGCCTGTAAATGAAGTGTCTACAACTGCAGAAAGTGAGAGAAGGGAAACAGGAGAGCAAGGCTGAAATGGTGCCCTTAAGATTTAAGTGCTGCAGTGACAGTGTTTCTGTTAATATATGAATTGATGAGAAGGTGGTAGTACGTGGGTTATTTTAGTATATGTACATATATTCTTATTTGGAGGTTTTAATATTCCATACATGTGAGAAACTCTCTACATTCAAAATTGTATGATAAAAATAGACTTCAAGCCACTAAGATTGTTTTAGAACTCAGAATATATCCACAATAATTCCTACTATGTAGCAACACTCTGAGCCTATATATCTAACCTTAATTTACAGAAAACTATTTCATGGACTCATTTTCAGTATTTGAGATCTGTTATTTTTCAAAATTAGTTATCAGTTTTCTTCAAGATAAATGCTCAGTTTTCTTCAAGATATGACTTGGTAGACATACGTTGCATTTTTGACCCCAATATCAATAATGCCCTAATCTAATATCTTCAATGTTAGAACAAGGATGCTTCTTTTCTCCCCGTGAGGGTAATGAATATTGGAAGCCTGGCATTTAAGGTTTTATGGGTCAGATGTAAGTTTTAATGAAACTATTCATAAAATGGGTTCAATGTCTCTGATGAGAGATAGGACTTACTACTTACTATCTTTCTCATAGAGATGGCTTTATAACAAATACCATTTTCAAAGATTTAGCATATAAGTGGCAGAAAGTCCCCTGAGACTTCAAGACAAACATCTTGTCTTGTAGTTCACTGAGCAAAGCACATTTACAGTCAGTCAGTGAGGTAGATGGATACAACTCAGGTATTTTCTGTGTGCATGTGTATAAAGGAGTACATGTACATCCCCACACAGACAGAAAGTGGAGGCGCAATGAAGAACAGATCTGTGCAGATCTATTATTAGCTTGTGTTATTGTGCATTTGTTCCACAAGTTATAAATAAAGAGAATTATAATAACTAGAATGTTAAGAAGGATTTTTCCCCTAAAGGAAACTCATTAAAATGTGCTAAAAATAATCCACTTCAATTTATGGTAAGTTATAATAGTGTGGTTTATACTAGCTTTACTCCTTTGTTAAGGGCCTAGCAGGGTCTTATTGCAGATCCAGTTTTCTGAGGGGTTTAAAACAGTAGGTTTACATTTGTTTTGGTATGAAATCACAAAAGGTTATGATTCTGGATTAATTGTTTTAATTTCACTTAAGTGTTTTGCCTAATGCATTAAACAGCCTTTTCTATTTACAGACTAAAGGTGTGTAGAAAAAGCAGACTTCTCAAAGCTTAAAATGTGTAAAAAGATAAAACAGATGCATATATGGAAAAATATAAAAGATATCAGATTCACCCAAAGAACCTTGTCTGTCTATGTCCTTAGACCAAAATGGCTACAACCTATACCCCTATATGGAAAAACAATATTTTTTCTAAATTAAATATTGGTCTCTTTGAGATCCTTTATTTCTACAAGATTTGTTGCATTTACTTGACTTGTGGGAAGGTAGAATTTTTTAAAATGAACATTATATACACTTTCCAGGAACAAATGTAATCTAAAGTGATGTAGAGAGGACAGTGTTTATAACTATTTAGACCAAAATGAAATTCTAACTTGATCTTAGAATTACAAAAATTTCACTCCCACCCTATCTTGTAACAAGTATCTTTAGACACAAGATCTGAAATCTGCTTGATGAAGTGACTGCATAAATGGCAAGCAGAAAGAGAAAAAGGAACACTTATATCCCTTATAATTTCAATTGGAAGTTACATAAATAAGTCTGTATAGATATATACAATGGATTGCCAAGGAAGAGTTCTCTATTTGTTTTTTTTAAGCAGATAAATGCACAGACATCTTTTAAGCAATGGGCAATTCTTCCAAATGAGGTTCCTAAGGTTGCCCCATGAGCTTTCAAAGTATTTGCTTCTGGACCTTTTGTTCAATATACCATGAACACTTTCTAGAATGGGTCTGACAAGGATTTTATGACTCCTAAAGTTTCAAATGGGATAAATGAATCCAAAACCTACAAGAAGCGTAACAATTACAACTTTGTGAATTTGGCAGGATTAACTACTCCTAATTCATCAACCTTTTACCAGTCATTCACTCTCATAAATGAAGAAACAAAGGATACTGAAAACTGGCATAGATTATGTGAACCTGACAGAGATAATCTGAATAGTGCAGTAGACATGATATTCTGCCAGTTTTCTGAAGAAACAGCTATGCTTCTGCAAATCAAGGGGATCACAAGGATAAAGGGTTTAAAAAAAAACACACAATTCCTCAACATTTGAAATGAGACACCCAGGAAGATATCAGCTTCAACCCAGGG
>NW_005842227.1:473982-487079 GCF_000455745.1 Alligator sinensis
AAGAGTAATAATCCCAGATGCTAAACTATATGTGAAATGATTTAGATTCAGATAGTCACGTTGTTCCACAAGCAGGAACGTCACCACAGGAGAACACTGAATAAATAGCAACGGCCCATCTAATAATAGGTCTAATGGAAAGAATTCCTCTTAACATTCAGGAGCAAAAAGTTGTCCTATATCCTGAATGTGAAGATTTTATCAAGGTTTCTTCTTCTTGTTTAGATAGGTGTCTAATATAGGAAGAGAGGACTGGCAGGGTCATCAACTCTAGTCCCTTGAAATAACAGACAGACACAACATATAATTGTTTTCGTAAAATGATCAAGATCTATTTTTAAACTACTATAGTCAATCAAGAATATACAACTGCATATTTATAGAGAATGATCATACCCCTTTTAGCCTCTGTATTCCCAGGCTAAGTAAGCCCAAGCTCTTCATTTTTAGGCTCTCTACTCCCCTGATTATCCTAGTTGTCCTTCTCGGCATCTATTCCAATTTGAATTTCTTTCTTTCAAATGATTGATCAGAAATATGCATAGTATTCTAGCTGAAGTCTCACCAGTGCCTTGTGCCATGGCATTCATACTTTCCTATCTCTACTGAAAACGCATTGCCTGATGTATCCTAGGATATCCCTTGCCTTTTTCATGACCACATCTCATTAATAGCTCATAGTCACCCTGTAATCAACTAAGGAGATGTCCTGCATCAAAAGAGAGATGAAGGTGCTTTTTAACTTTGCAAATTGAGATATTTCTGTTTCGACACAAAGATACGGATTTTCAATCCAAGCTTAGGTCACTGAGGTTGAAACATTTGGCCAGAAGCTATAGAAATGAAAAATCTCAATGAACATTGGTAAGACATGAGAATAACAGAAGCCAAAAACATTGTGAGGTAGAAGATTTTTTACTGTTGTCTAAAGTCCTAAAATGTTCAATCTTATTACTCTTCCCAGGAATACAGTTTATAATTTCAATTTCTTGCATTTCTTTGTAAACAAAATCCTGAATTTCATCCTCAACACATCTAGGACCTAAGTACCAACCTCAAGTAAAACAACGTAAATCTAGAATAAAGTATTTTGCTTTTGTGGGGTAAATCCACATTGTTCAAATGAGGGCAGAATATGGCCTATTTTTTTTCCTATACATTTCAATAGATTGGGCAGCAAAAGGGCATTATTTGAGTGGCTGAATTTTTTGCTCTTAAAAGCAGACATGTTGTAATTATGCTTAGCACCCAGTCACTGAATATTTTAAATTCTGAATGAAATCTCTCTCACTGTATTGTTATACAGCAATAACATGAAAATACTTCACTTGTACTTGATTGGCATATAACAAGGTATGAACAATCTCTGTGCATTGTAATGAAATGAAGCATGTGACCTTAGAAGCTGGAAGATGCTGCTAAAAATTTGAATTGTATCCAAAATAAGAATGTCTGTTTTCCCATACAATCTGCTTTATACAGAATATATTAGTATCTCAGCACTGCACAGCTGTGTTTTTCTATCGAAGGAGGATAATGCCTGCTTTCAGATTTGAGGCAAAAAAAATCCTCCTAATTGGGTTTGGTACCTTTCTCTGCATTCAAGCTGCTACTTATTTATTTTTAAATAACTGCATTCTGGCAACATTTTACATGCTTGAATGGAACAAATGCTGTTAAGAGGAGTTACAAGTTCTGTATCAACTTCCAGCTGTGGTGTTCCAAGAAAAAAACATTCTAGAAAAAATGGTTATAAAAGGATCTTGCTGCTTCTTGACCTTTTAGTTTTAAGCTGTGTCATCAAGCAAAATTACCTCTTGATCTGAAGAAACCATAACCCAGTGCCGAAAGTAGTCTGGATTTTTTTTTCCATTGGCTGAAATAGCTTTTATAACCCAGGATGCTCCTCCCCTTCATTCTCACGGAATACTCTCTTGCCTAAACCCCACTCATTTCTTACTTACCCATGTCCTTTCCTACACTCCCTGCAGGATGCAACACAAAAAAGTTCTGCTGAACTGAACCATGCAGCACATTCAGTTCAGTCTACCCAGTACATTCAATTCACATGCAAAATTGACTGGATTTCTGTCTCCCTCTTCTGCTGCCAAACTGGGCTTATTTTGTCAAGGATGGATCTTCCTTACCCATGGAGGGAACCTTATGCAACCTGCACCTGCAGACAGTTTGAACTCACAAAGCCCAACTTCCTTTTAATTTACTCAGGGCTATAGATCAGGAGAACTCCACTAAGTTAAATCAGGATAACAGTACTAGAATTCAAAGCCTGTGCAAAATGTCAAGAAGCACTTAAGTACAAGTGTAAGTCTATCCATAAATCTAACCATATTCTGGAATTCAGTTGGACTAAAGCACATGCTTAACAAGAAGCATTAGTTTATGTGCTGTCCTGAAAAGAAATGTAGTCCTAAGAAAGGATCTATAGGAGAAGAGAATAGGCTTATATTTTGAAACTCTCAGGCACCAGATTCCCAGCTCGTATAAACAGCCTTGACTTCAGTAGAAGTGAGGTATCAGCCCCTGTAAGATGAGAATGTCTATCCAGTGTGTTCTTGCCTCTCTTGCATTGATAGAGCTGCTTCCTTTTCACAGTACTGTGTATGAATCACAACCTTACAGTTTCTAACAAGATTTATTTGCACTCTTAACTCTTGCAGTTCTATCTTGTTTGATTAGTTTTATGCTCTGCCACTTTGATATTCCAGTGCTTTATAGCAATGTACAAAATGATATGGGTACCGTCTGTCATGTGTGGCTCCTTTTCCATTTCTCTACCAAGGAAATGTTCAAACACTTTTTTTGTTTTTGTCTTTTTTTTTTAATTGAATGTTATCAGTTTAGAATATAGAATCATAGAAAATTGGGGTTGGAAGGGACCCATCTAGTCCAATGCACTCTCTCAAGGCAGGACCATCCCCAACTAGAACATCCCAGCCAAGGATTTGTCTAGCTGGGCCTTAAAACCCCCAAAGATGGAGATTGCACAGCCTCTCTGGGTAATCCATTCCAGTGCTTTACAATCGTCCTAGGGAGAAAGTGTTTTGTAATATCTAACCTAAACTTCCCTCACTACCACTTGAAACCATTGCCCCTTTTTTGGTCATCTGCCACCACTGAGAACAGTCTAGTTCCATCCTCTTTGGAAACCCCCTTCACGTAGTTGAAGGTTGCTATTAAATCCCCTCTCAGTCTTTCTTTCTCCAGACTAAATAAACCCAGTTCCCTCAGCCTCTCCTCAGAAGTCATGTGCCCCCAGCCCTCTAACCATTTCCATTGCCCTCCGCGGGACTCTCTGCAATTTGCCTGCATCCTTTCTGAAGTAAGGGGCCCAAAAATGGACTGTCCTCCAGATGTGGCCTCATTAGTGCTGAATAGAGGGGAATAATCACTTCCCTCAATCTACTGGCAATGTTCCAACTGTTGCATCCCAGTATGCTATTTGCCTTCTTCACAACAAGGGCACACTGTTTGCTCATTCCTGAATATGAAGAATTAAGTTATTTCCTTATACTTTGTTTACATAAGGAAGCAAGAAAGGTGCTTTGGTTTAAATTATATATTTAAATTGGTTCATATCCACAAGCAAACACCTAACTTGAGTGGCTAATTGAGGTTTAAAACAGGTTCTTAAACAACTTAAGATAAACCAAAAAATGCCTGGTTTCAACCAAAACATGGGATTGTATTACCTTATGCACTGACTTATCTAAATTAGCTTAAAATATACCTTTAGTTGAACCAATGCAACAATTTTATATACCCAAGACCTAAATTAAAGCTAAAGAGAATTTCATTGTTGTTTTATGAACCAGAAACAAGTTAAAATACTGTGGAGAAGCTACCTTAAAAGCAGCAATTTATTCTGAAGGAGAGAGATAGTTTAAAGGATGTGCTTTTTATGAAGGAGAGTTGGCTTCTCACTAGCTTTTTTCCTCCTGAAGCATTCCCTTTTGAAGGAGCACAAGTTGAGAAAAATGAACATTATCTCAGTCCATTAGGCCTTATCTAAACTCCTGACTACACTTTGGTCTAAATCCTATTTCACCTTTATGGTTAAGTACAGTGGTTCAAAAAGCCAGAGGTGGAATTGATTCAATCTTTTCAGGTTTTTCTAAGCTGGCTAGATAGGATTGATAACAAACTGAATTGATGTTCAGTGTTTCAGCGGCCAAAGCAAGTAGAAGTCTCTACTGGCCCAGGCCAGGAGCATGCGGTATTCACGTGCGCCTCCTGTCTTGCCAGCCGTTTGGCAGTCCACACCTGTTTGGCTGCTGGACACATGATTCCACCCCCTGTTGTCAGCCACAGGGAGGGTGAGAGGCATCAGACAAGTCTCTCCCCAGCCCCGTCCCCTCATCAGCCACCCACCTCTCAGAGGAGCCAGAGCGGGGCATGCCGTTGGCCCAGAACCAGTCCCCCAGTAGGGGCTTGCATGGTGCAAGGGAGGGGAGCCCCCATGCAGAGACTTTTCCCGCTGCCTGAAGCCTGGCAAACCAGGTTGGACCCAGCCCTTCACCAGCCACTAACCTGAGAGGTGGGGATGGAGGAAAAGCAACCCCTGGCCCAGGACTGGCCTCCTTCCCTGGTGCCAGGTTGGAGGGTGTGTTCCCCTGCTTCTCAGAGAAGCCAGTGGCTAGCAAGGGGATGGGACTGGGGCTTTCCCAGCCCAGGGAGCTGGGCTGAGGGTGGGGAGAAAAGCCCCTCCATGAGAACTCCCCCCATGCAGACCCTTGTTAGCGGGGCTGATGCCAGGCTGTGGGGGTGAGTCCCCTCCTCCCTCAGAGAGGCTGGCAACTGGTGAGGAGGTGGCACTAGGGCTGGGGCTTTCCCAACCTGGCTCACTGGCTTTGGGCAGAAGGAAAAGCCTCCCCACCATGGGTGGCTGGTGAGAGGGTAGGGCTGGGGCTTTCTTACCTTTAGGGCTTGGTGGGCTGGGGGGGGGCTTCCCCTCATGTTATGCAGACCTGGACTGTGGGTCCCAGGGCTCCATTCCTCCACCCTCTCATCCCACCAGGCTGACAGGACACAGAAGCTTTACTGCTTTGGCTCTGTGACAGCTGGGGGCAAGGCTGGACTGTGGCAGCTGGGGCACAGCCCATGGCTGCAAAGCATCCTGGGATGCTGGGGGGCTGTAAGGTAACTTGAATTGGGAGGGGGATCGGGGATGTAAGTTGAACAGACTGATTTAACCTAAATCAGTTAGCTCTGATACTACGTGGAGGTGTAGCTCTCTATGTCAAGGAAATCTATGCGTCCCTGCAAGCCGACATTGGCACCCATGGTGGACTTGAGACCCTTTGGGTTAAAATCCATGGAGAACATGGCACAGGGGATACTATGCTGGGAGTCTACTACAGACCCCCATGCAGGGTCAAGATCTTGACCAGGAGTTTTCCAGGGAATTGGCTGAGGCCGCATGCTCCCGGTGTATGGATGTCATGGAAGACTTTAACTACCCAGACATCTCGTGGGAGAAGCGCTCAGACAAATCCGAGTGGGCACAAAGCTTTCTCTTGTGCGTGGATGACCTCTATCTGACACAGGAAGTCTACGGGCTGATGAGAGGTAAAATGCTGCTTGACCTGGTACTAGCAAATGGGGATAACTTAATCAGCGATCTAATGATTGAAGGGAAGCTGGTGGCAGTGACCACAAGCTGATCACCTTCACCATCCACTGTAAAGCTGGCAAGTCAGTCAGCAATACAGAAGTCCTCAACTTCAGGAAAGCTGACTTTGACAAGCTCAGGAGGCTTGTCAGTGAGGCCCTAAAGGACCACAACCCAAAGGGGAGGGGAGTTCAGGATGAGTGGTAGCTCCTCAATGGAGTGATCCTGGATGCGCAAGCAAAGTCTATCCCGTCTTGGAGGAAAGGCAGCAAAAGGGCACAGCAGCCCCCTTAGCTCTCCAGGGAACTAGCGGACCTCCTGTGTCTTAAAAGGAAGACCTACAAAGGATGGAGAACTGGAACCACCACCAAGAGGAATACTCTGCTCTGGTCCGGACCTTCAGAGAGCAAACCAGGAAAGCCAAGGCTGTGATGGAACTCCAGCTAGCCACAAATATCATGGACAATAAAAAGTCCTTTTTTAGATACGTGGGGAGCTGGAGGAAAAGCAAGGGAAACATTGGACCCCTGCTAAACCAGATGGGACAACTGACAACCAATGCCCAGGAAAAAGCAAACTTGCTAAATGAGTACTTTGCATCAGTTTTTCACCGTCCCATGGGACAACCCTGCCCACTGTGGGACAGGGAGGCCTGGGTGAGGAAGATTCCTTACCTTTCATCAAAGCTGACCTTGTGAAGGCACACCTTGATAGGCTGGCTACCTTCAAGTCAGCCGGCCCTGACAGTTTACACCCAAGGGTACTCAAAGAGCTGGCAGGCATCATAGCTCAGCCCCTGGCATGGATCTTTGAGAACTTCTGGTGCTCTGGTGAAGTGCCCAAAGATTGGAAGAAGGCCAATGTGGTGCCTATCTTCAAGAAAGGTAGGAAAGTAGATCCGGCAAACTACAAACCCATCAGCCTGACCTCTATCCTGGGGAAGGTCTTGGAAAAGTTTATCAAAAAGGCCATCGTATCCAGGCTAGCTGACAGCAATATCCTGAGGGATACCCAACACGGGTTTGTTGCGGGTAGGATGAATCTCATTTCCTTTTACGACCAGGTGGCCTATCACCTGGACAAATGGGAGGAGATTGTCATATATCTTGACTTTAAAAAAGCCTTCGATCTGGTATCCCATGATTGCCTCTTAGCAAAACTGGCTAACTGCGACCTCGACCTCACCATGATCCACTGGATGGGGAACTGGCTCCATGGCAGGACCCAGAGGGTGGTGGTTGATGGAAATCAATTGTCGTGGTGCCCTGTGACCAGTTGGGTCCCTCAGGGCTCTGTTCTAGAGCTCTTACTTTTTAACATCTTCATCAATGATGTAGACATTGGTGTCAGCAGTGGGCTGGCCAAGTTCGCTGATGACACCAAACTCTGGGGTAAAGCATCCATACCTGAGGACAGGTGGGCGATCCAGGCAGATCTAGACAGGCTCATGAAACGGGCAGATGAGAACCTGATGGTGTTTAACACCGAAAAATGCAAGGTTCTCCGCCTTGGGAGGAAAAACCTGCAGCATGCTTATAGGTTCGGCAGTGCTACGCTGGTTAGCACTACAGATGAAAGGGACTTGGGGGTCATGATTGACCACAAGATGAACATAAGCCTTCAATGTAATGCTGCGGATAGTAAAGCGAGCAAAATGCTGGCTTGCATCCATAGATACTTCTCAAGCAAATCCCAGGACGTCGTTCTCCCATTGTACTCAGCCTTGTTGAGGCCACAGCTGCAGTACTGCATCCAGTTTTGGGCTCCACAATTCAAAAAGGATGTGGAGAACCTTGAGAGAGTGCAGAGGAGAGCCATGCGCATGATCAGAGGTCAGGATAACAGACCTTTTGACAAGAGGCTGAGAGCCATGGGACTCTTCAGCCTGGAAAAGCGCAGGCTCAGGGGCAATCTGGTGGCCACCTATAACTTTATTAGGGGTGCTCACCAGGATCTGGGGGAACATCTATTCACCAGAGTGCCCCAATGGATGACAAGATCGAATGGTCACAAACTCCTCTGCGACCATTTCAGGCTGGACATAAGGAAGAACTTCTTTACAGTCCGAGTCCCCAAGGTTTGGAATAGACTGCCACCGGAGGTGGTTCAAACACCCACTTTGAATGCCTTCAAGACACTTTTGAGTGTTTATCTTGCTGGGATCCTATGACCCCTGCTGATTTCCTGCACCTGGACTCGATGATCCTCTGGGGTCCCTTCCAGCCCGAATGTCTATGAAATGTCTATGAAATCCAACCAGGTTTATCTTAAACTGGGCTCAGCCATTTTGAAAGTGATTTATGTGGACTGAACTTCTGTTATATTACATGTTTGAATTGGTTTCCAATCACTTATACAAGGTTATATGCAACCCCTGTCCCTAGACTATATGCCTAAGTGATACTTACATAGCTGGGTAACTGGAACTTTTGACACTCATGTAAAGTTTGGAGCCTACATAGGTATGTTTGTCATGATCTTCCCTTCTGAGCATGCTCAGAACATTGTATTCTGGATGTACAGGTGGAATAGAATTGCCTAATTAATGCATACTACCAGATAAATGTCAAAATTTTAACTGCAGAAAGGGCATGACTACAAAGTGGAGGAGGAGAAGGTGACAGTCCAATCTTTTAGCCCAATAGCTTAGGGGCTAGGGCATATGCTCAAGGAGCAAGAGACCCCGGTCCTTAAGGCCCTTTACCAAGAGGGTTGAACACTAGACTGCTATTGGTCTAAAAAGAGGGAGAATCCCTCCATCATTTTACTTTCAATATATACTTGTATACTTCTGTGAGCTTATCCTGATGTAGGTGGCAATACCCCAAATACCACAGACTGCAGTAACCTTGCTACATAAAGATGAAATAAGCTTAGGCCCTTAAACCTGTAATTAGACAAGGGAACATACAACATTGTTTCAAGTTGCAGTATAAGCAGGAACTGTTTCACCAGAGCTAAATTAAAACATTGTATATTTCAAGATTTAAATTGATCCTGTTTAACTCCATCTATTAATCATGTTGGAGCAGGTCAGTTGATTAGACTATAGTTTAACTGCAAATGGTAAACAAGTGTTGGATTTAATATTAACTCACTCCAGCACTCATCCCACAGGTTATTCCATAATCCATAAACACACACACACACACACACACACACACACACACACACTATACTAGTATATCATGCTATATTCTATGCCATATATTATGGGTGCATCCAGATGAGTGTGCATGTGCAATTTGCAGTACCTCAAAGCTGTTTCAGGTGCTCCAAACTGCATGCAGTGCACATTAACCCATTTACTGCACCGCTCATTTGCAATGTGTTGCCGAAATTTGATAGTGGGAGTTCTCAGTGTAAAAAAAAATGCCACTAAAAGAGTGGGACAGCAAGCCTGGCAGCAGTGTGCACCACCAGAAACAAAGCCTGGCCATCAAGAGCTGCTGGCTAGGCTATGTGCAGCTGGATTGGCACTGTTGTTGCCCCAGGAGGCCCCCAGGACCCTAGATAAGGCTGCTGGTCCCAGCATCCCCTACCCCACCTTAGACAATTTGCCATGCACTGGAGTATGCATGCAGGGGATGCCCTGGGGCACAAAGCAGTGGCACAAATATATGCTGCTGCAATTTATACCATGGCAAACACACATACCTGCATATGCACACTCATCTAGAAGCACCCTATGTGTGCATGCAGATGTTCAGAGGTTAGATCACATATAAATGGACACCCTATCTAACTCAGTTAGCCCACATGTGGATTTTAGACTTAGATCCCTAGTGCCAAACTGTACAGACATTCCCCAAAAGTTAGATTGGTCAAAAAATGGTTGTCCCAATCTAACTTTAGTTCACCTGAGAGGTGCGCTAAGTTAGATCAGGCACAGTTAAATCGATCTGACTGAACATCTACACACATTTGAAGCACAGCTGCAAGTCTGGGAAAACACATCTGCTTGCCTTAGCCCTGGGGCTTGCATTTTCCCTACTCCCCACCTGACATGCACTGTGAGCAAGCTATTTTTAGCTTCCTGACCCCTGCCCCATCCACAGATGAACAACTACTTTAGACTGCAAGAGCATGGGGAGGAGCTTTCCAGATCCTGCCAACCCCTTTCTGGAACTCACCCCTAGAGCCACTAGTCCCATGTTCCCACCAACACTCTCCCTGCAGAGCCACTAGTCCCCCTGCTGACCTGTCTCACCCTCCTCCCAGCCTGATTTACGTTGATTAGACTCCCAGTACTGGTGAATGCCTAAGAAATCAGAACTGGGAATGGTTTGTGGAATCGGGGGTGGTTCAGAGATATTGAAGGGGCTGGGGGGTTGGTGAGTCTGGGGGGTTTGGTGAGATCAAAGAGACTCTCTGATCCTGCTAACTGCACCCCACCCTGATTCAACCAAAACCTCCTTATGAACTGTACTAGCCCCCCACACCCTACTAATGCCTTCCCAACCCCACCCCCCCATAGCCTCCCACTAGCTCCCTGATCCCTCTAAATCCCACTGCAGACCTTGCTATGTCCCCAATTTTGCCAACCACCCCACGGTCCCGCTAGCCCTTTCCCCTGATCTTGCCTGTTCCTTTCCCTACTTTGACTTACCTTAGACCAGGCTCCTGGCACTTATCTAATCACTGACATCAGGCAGCCATCTTTAATCTGATCTAGCCTCCAAAGCTTCCAAGTGTAATGTCTCTATGCACCCTATGGCATGGCATGGCTGTCCAATATCTTGACAGATCAAAGGAGACATGACAAAATAAGTTGGTCAATGGTGCTTGGCAGTGGTGTGTGAGAAGAGCCCAATGCAAAAGTGGCAAGCCTTCCCACAGCGTCTACAGGTCCACTTGTCAGATGGAGGTTGAAGCACACTCTGTTTCTTGGCTTGCCTATGGGCCTCACCCTGGGCTCTCTGATGATACTCTGCAGTGACTGCACCAGCTTTGACTTGGCTTCTCCAGACTGAGGGTTGTGGGCAGGGTTCTCCCAGGTGTCAGTGGGAATGCTGAATTTTTTGAGACCTTCTTTGCTTGACCTTGTTGCTGTATCAGAGCTTTGGCTTTCCTCTGCAAGGCATTTCTTGAGTTGGCCATAAAGCACAGCTTTTGGCAGATGATCTTGAGGCAAGTACTACATGTGTCCCAGCCAGTGAAGCCAATGTAGTCTGCACAGACTGTAGGCTGGTCCTCTCAAGGATCTCATTGTTGGTGATCCTTTGGTCCCAAGTGACTCCAAGGATTTTTCTGACACAGCAAAGATGGAAGCTGCTCGATCTCTGCTCCTGCTTGGAGTAGGTGACCCAGCTTTCACAGCCATAAAAGAGGGTAGTGAGGACAAAAGCCTGATAGATGGACACCTTTGTGTTCATGGGTAGCAGCTTGTTGTTCCAGACACACATGAGGTAAGTTTGCCAAAGGTGGCAGAGGCTTTGCTATCCAGAGCTTCATTATTAACATAGATTTTGGGTGGGATGTTGGTGCAACATGACAACTCATTTCTTGATACTGATTGCCATGCCAAACTTGATGCATGCATCAGAGAACTTGTTCATCATGATCTGCAATTCATCAGGTGAGTTAGAGACAAATGCAGCATCATCTGCAAAGAGCAGATCCCTAACAGTGACCTGGGTGACATACTTTTTGCCCTAAAATTGTCTGATGTTGAAGAAGCTGCCACCCAGCCTCAATTCAATTAGTACACTATATTGTTCATTTCCAAAAGTGTACTTAAGAAGGATAGAGAAAAAGATGCCAAAGCTGGTAGGCGCTAGAAGTCAACTTTGCTTCATGTCAGTATCAATACTAAACTCAGATGATGCTTCATTTTCATACTGGATGGTTGCCTTCATTCCCTCATGAAACTCCTTGAATAGGGAAAACACCTTTTGTGGTATATATCCTATGGTATACTACAGAAACTATATAAAATACATATAAAGATATCTATTGGCAAGTGACAATGGAATAAACTATATCTCCATCTGTGAAAGAGATAACATTAACACGAGTGATGTGAAGATTAATTAGTTAATATCTTTAAAGTGCTCTGAAGAGAAATAAATATTATATTTGTGGTATGTTTTATTAACAACAGCTAAATAACAGGGGAGGAGGTGGTGTTAAATGGGTATTACTTGCTCATTGTTCCACAAAGAATACATTCAAGCTGCTGGTGATATCTGTTTAAGTACATAATTATAAGCATTTTTTAACATAAGCAATATTTCTTCTGTTAGCTATAAAGTTCATCAAGGAGCAGTTACAATTCACCAATTCATCACATAAATACATATTTGGAAAAACAGGTAAGAAAACACCTCGAATAATGTTTTGAGAAAAGTTATGATTGTGCAATGTTATTTACTCTTTAAAACTTGCTATGAAACTGGGATTTTTTTTTTTTTCCTTTTCAAATCTGTGAACAGGCTTTAGTCATGGTCTGGGTCATTCTACAAAATTTATGATTTTTTAAAATAAAATCAGTATTTCTGAGTAAAGCACAACTATCAAATCATATTGAAAATAATTCACTTCTATATTTTACCTACTAGTAATATTTTAAGGGGTAAAAATAGCTTCCAGGTTAAGACTGTGAATCAAATTGTAATATTCTTATGTCAGAATTGAAAGTCATAGCATTTTTAACTACTAGTGGACCGTAAAGAATAATAGTGGATATAATCCTCATTTACAAGTGGCCAGGATATGTTGAACTCATGGTTGGATGTATTTCCTTGATAAGAAACATAGAAATTCAAATACATGCACACACACAGAGAACACTGTATTCCGATTCGAATGTACTTGCAATTATGTTAACTTTTGAGCAGGGATATTAGGTAGTAAAAGCAAAATGAACCTTTTACACTCAAGAGACAGAGCAAACATTAGCAGACTCAATGACCAGATATTTGCTCTGTTACTGCTCATTTTAACAGTGTTCCAACTGTTTTTCAATCTTCCTCACATTCATTAAAACCTTTGATATGATCATGTTCCTATATCTGTCTTTCCACCAAACCTCTCAGCTGCTTAAATTTAGATGTCAGTCAAAATAATCTTAAAGGGGAGAGACTACATTTATTGCCTTGGTTTCAAACTTCGTTTTTTTCAAATAGTTTTTGTTTTTGAAAATATGAGTGCTCTTAAACTTTCCACCACTCAAGTCCGGAGGTCCCGATATTCCATTAACACCTACTTATACAAAGCTGAATGGATCTGATTTGTAGTGGCTGTTAACTTTTTTTTGCCAGAGAATCCTTTTTTCCCATATAAATTATAATTTATAACATAAATAATATGTTCAAAATCTTCCCCACTTTAGTTATAATGCAGCTGTAATAGAAAATGGTCAGATACATGAATAACATGCATTTTCACATATCTGCAAGCAGTCATAGGCATTCATACATATGGCCCAGAAGGCAAATCTCCAAGAAAAGGAGCTGAGAAGCTCATT
>NW_005842227.1:487089-489658 GCF_000455745.1 Alligator sinensis
TGAGCTTTGAAGAAGGCTTTACAAAGCACAAGACTGGGCTGTGAGGTAAATCAAGAACAACCAACATAAAAAATAAAGAACCTGTAAAGTTATTTTGCTTTTTAAAAGGGAAGAGACTAGCTTGTAATTAGCAGAAACTATTAGTTGGTGAGGTCTAAAGAAAGCAAAAAGATCCTTTTTATTCCTCATTTAGTTTGTACTTACTTTTGGCAGAGGGGGGAAACATCTGCAAATTGGAAATTCCATTTACATGCATTTTCATATCAAAATAGGTATCTTCACATGAAAGTCAAAGAAACCTTTCTGAAATATGAGCTTTTTAAGTTTTTCAAAGAATTATTTTCAAAAAGGCAAGCACCTCATCAGCTCTCCCACAGACAAATCTTCAAATACTGGTTCTGAAGAATTGCATTTAAAAGTGCGTTCAGTTATATAGCAAGCAAGAGAAGCTGCAGAAAAGTCTTTGAATCTGAACTACAGCTCATCATAATCTGGTTAAAATTATCTTCAGTACCACCTGTCATTATTAATGCAGGGAGAGAGGTGGAAAAATACCTTCAGCCCAGCCACATTATTGCAAATAGGGTCCATCTGCTTCTTGCTGTTCTGTCATATAATAATAGCAATTATATTTTTGATGGATTTAAGAACTTGCCTGTAGTGGCTGAATGTGTAACTGCTTTTATTTAAAATCCTCTTGGCAGCCTTTACACCCAATATCCAACATAAAATTACTCAGCTGTTAACATATTTTAGTGTTGGGTTAAAAAATGCCTCGCCCATTTGGTCTTTTTTGGTTAAAATGAGTATGTTAGCTAAATACAAGCTTTAAGTAAAATCCAGTAACCAATCTGTACATCAGCATAATGTAAGAGGAACCATTGTTTTCATACATAAAGGGTTTTGAATTGCAAGGTGCTGAATGTTCTCAGTTCCCACTGAGATTATTAGAAAACTGAGGGCTGAGTGTACCATCCTAACAGGACTGAGTGGTTTAGTTCAATATATGGAAAATATTCTTCTACTCAACTTTTTGTAAATTCACATAGGATTACTTAATACGCTCAACAGTGTGCTACTATTACCAGTATGCAGGTTATGACAGAGGTGGGAATGAACTTGCTCAGGGAATAGCACTGCCTTTCAGGCTTGATGCTAAGTGTTTCAATTTACACTAAAGACTCATTTGTCCAATATGCAGGAAGGAAACTCCTCAGATTACCTTCCGTTTCCCTCCGAGTGTTTTTTTCCTTCCCTTCCTGGAGTGTATAGAGAGATCCTTGATGGGTCCCAGCCTTACACATCAGCATAGCTCTTCATGATTTTTATTAGCTGTTATTATGACATGTTTTTTTAAGACTTTCTTCACCCTGATATTTGGGAGTACTTTACAGGATTTAAATCTGGAACAAAATGACAAGTGACATTTTCCTTACAACTGGGATAATATACTGAACTGTACATTGCAGCAAGTGAACTGACTTCCTGAAAGGATCACAGGACTGGAAATAACATCCAGTAATCTAAATGCCAGGGGATGCAAAATAGAAAACCTGAACATAGCTCATGGCTTATCTCATTTTCCAAAAGTGGTGACACATGCACATATTTCCAGCAGGAGTAAATTCCACAAGTGTGAACCTATCACTATGAATACTCGCTGATCCTGACAATGCTGCCCTTGGGACAGACAACTTATCATACGTATTAGCACCGTATAGAGATTAAAAAGCAGTTTATCAGGCAACCTAAACCCATTTAGATTTCTTCAGCACCTCACATTTCACCTGGAAGTTAGTTGGCAGCAGTAACAAAGCACAGCTGCAATCTATGTTGGACATAGCTACCCTGCTCATGAGGCATAAAACACCATTCTCTGTCAGCTGCAGTTTCCAAGTGGAGTTCTCTTTAAGGGTAGTCTAAGGAAGAATACATTGAAATAATTTAGCCTTGAGCTGACAGCAGCATAGTTAGCTTCCGTGGAGAGAATGAGAGGAAGTCTAATATATGATAGCTCTCTCTAAATGTTATGACCACCTTCCATGTATGAGGTGCTGAAAAAATGTGAGAGTAGGATTACTACATTATGGATATGCACAGACATTTGGAGAGGTTAGATCAAGTTAAAAATTGCCGCCTGATCTAAGATAAGTCACAGTGGGGGGCGGGGGCTAATGAGTGCCTTTGTGGGGATCAGGAGAGCAAGGTCCATGGTGGGGTGGGGGGATCTGGGTGGGTTTGGCAGAATGGTGGGGAGCAAGTAGGGCCCACAGGGATGCTTGGAGGATCAGGGGTTGTCAGGGTCTCAGGGCAGTTGGTGGGGTCTAGGAGGGTTTGGCAGGATTGGGGCAAGTGGGGTCTGCAAGGGATGTTGGGAGGATCAGGGGGCTTGAAGTGTCTGTGTGGGGATTGCTGGGATTTCAGAGGGTTTGGCAGGATCAGGGAGCTACTGAGGTCTGCAGGGGAGCTTGGGGGAATGGGAGGAGAGGTATGTAGTATTGAAGAGGCTTTCTGATCCGGACACCCCCCCTGGACTCCTCCAGCCCCCCACCCAATTCTGCTGAACTGC
>NW_005842227.1:489670-508411 GCF_000455745.1 Alligator sinensis
GGGGCTATCTTCCCCCAGACCAGGACCATTTTTAGCCCCTGATTCCCCACTACCCCTAGATGAATAACTCCCTCCCCAGGTGAATAAACCTTCCCATCCCACATGCCTCCCTCACCTGCTCCCCACTTACTTCATTGGCTCCCAGCACCAGCAAACACTGGTAAAACCTGCACTGGGAGTCATTTGCAGGATGTGGGGTTTGGCACGCTTTGGGTAGGGGGTGACTGGTGCACAGGAGGGAGGGTTGTCTGTCTGGGGGTGGGCCAAAGGGCTAGGGAGTTAGTCTGGTGCTGGGTAGGGGTAGGAAAAGTGCAGCCCCAGGGCTGGGTCTGCACTGGGAAATGTAGAGAAGTTCAGTTAGATTTCTTTTTGCTCCAGTCAAAGTTACACTGTCTCTGAGGTAGGGTTAATTAGATCAGGTCAGCCATTTTTAGACTAGTTTAACCTTCCTGAACGTATGCACATTTTATGCTTAAATTGACCTAACTAGGGATCCAAGTGTAAGGTCTGCAGCTAGGCAAATTAAGTTAAATCAGTGGCATTTTTAATGTCATCTAACCTCACCAAATGTCTGTACCTAGCCTGAAAGGATATTCTGACTTCAATATTTCATTTTATTGTGTTTTGCTTTTAAAGTTAGTAGGGTAATCATTTGAATTTCATTACATTCAGGTGTACCAGATTTAAATTGGAAATGTGCAACAATCATAGTTTCACTTCACCAAGAAGCCTGATATATGTCTTTTCATAACAAGAATTGACATATTTCTGGTATACTGTAAATATTTTGAGTAAGGATGAATACATTCCACATTTCTAGAGTAAGAAAGAACAATTTCAAATGATTACTAGATAACATTGTGCAACCCTATTATTTAAAGATTTAGCTTCATTTAGAATTATTGCATCACTTACCTTCTCTTTGCTAATAAACAGTGAATAAAAGAAATAATGAAATTCTATGTAAAACCATAGTGAAAGTTCAATCTACTAAAGATGAAAAACCAGTTAGCACTCTCAATCATAACTGCATAAACCTGAAAAAACATCAGAGATGCTTATAATTTATCCTCTGAAGAGGCAAAAACATTGAACACCTATTAAAATTATTTAATTATTCATGCACTCTCCTACTTGACATGTCATTAGAAACAACTGCAATGCCTCTATCTACAACAGCAGTCAACGATTATTTTTTGCTATTCTATACATTACCTCAAAACCGAAAACCCCAAATGGTAGTCCTCATATAGTTTGGGGTTATATCAAGTGATGTCTTTGATTTGGAGGTCATTAAGGATATTGGTGCCAATAACTGTTGAGCGGAAAAGTGCATTATGTAGGACACTTTTTGAATGACAATAGGTTTCTTTTGTAATGTTACCATGTTTCTATGGAATGATTTTCTGTGACAGCTTTATGCACTGAATTTAAAATGTACTATCTGTACTGAAAGACAGTGAAGCAGTACACTATTTGTGTTTTCATTAGTGTTATTAGTTGATGTAGTATAAGCTCAAAATGGTTTGATGTCCACCATGAATGACAATAGTATAAGACTCATCCAAGGTAGTTTCTCTTAAGATATAATTGTGTGTAGGGGAGGTTGTTGCAAGATGACAGAACTTGAAAAATGAAGTACGTTAACAAGAAAATTCAATTTAATTCCAAACAAAAGACAAAAAGGAAGCAGAATTTATTTGACCTAATTAATTTAATATGATTGTATCATTATAGGATGACATTAGCATTTAAGTCGTAAGTTTGAATTGGTGATACACACACTATTTTTCTACTTCCTTTCATGATGTAAATACCAAAATACAGGCTTTCTTTGGTATGCTTTCAGTAGTATACACCAATAGCTAGATCATACTTTAGGGTGAGCTGAAGAGTGCAGGAACTGCTCCTCATAGAATTTTTTCTTCTAAGCCTGTTAGGATCTTAATTATCACCTAATTACAGCTAATTATTCTCAGTATAGCTATCAGGGAAAAAAAGATCACATCCAGAACAGTCTTTGTCCAATTTCTTTTTAGGAAATAAACTTCAATTTTCTTTAATAATTGCTTATTATAGAGAACAGCTGATTCTGCCATAAGAAGACAAATGCAGCCGCAATGGCTCAGAGCAGCACTATATCTAGTCCAGTATCTTTTTCTTTGAGTGTGCCAGATAGGACAAGAGAGGATACCAAAAACAAAAAAAAAGATATTGTAAAATTGAGGGGAAAAAACTTGTCTGCAAGGAAGGGTTCTTTTGACCATTAAGTAATCAATGATTTCATTCTACCTAGAAGGAAATACTTGGTATGATTTTTATCTCTTTGAATGTGCATATATACTCTCATTATCCACATGAAGGCCTATTCCTTTGTTGAATCTCACCTAAGCCAGTAACAAGCTTGTGGTGAATTTCAGTCATTATGCCCCTAAAAAAACCCTTAACCGGCAGTTTGTACATTTCTTTCCCACCTTAGATGTACAAGTTCAAGCTTTTCTTCTGCAGTGTATGTGATAATGACATCAAGAGTAACAGCAGCATAAGCAGATTTTTTTTTTTATCTTTAGATAATCTCTCTCCACTGTAGTTTTTAAAACTGCATTTTTTAAACCACCCTGAATGAACAATTAATTATTTATACAAATGGAATAGTGCTAACAGGAAAGATTGAAAAAGACCTAGCCCATAACAGTCAAGAGCTTAATTAAGACACTCCCCTAGGATGTGGGAGACCTATGTTTGATTCTCTGGTCTGAATCAAGAAGAGCAGAGGTTCGACCCTGGTTTTCCTATTTTCCAGATAATATTTGAGGAGGGGAAGGGGGAGGTGGCAGAATCAGAAAATCAATATTTTTTCTCATTTTAACCAGAAAATCCATTCTAGAGCTGAGAAGAGATTTTTGAGCAAAAGCTTTGTCAAAGCTGGAACAGCCTTGAAAAGTTTCTTTTTTGACACAGGGTGTGGATCTAACTGTTTTATTGGAAAAATCTTGGCCAGCTCAGGGTATGGTCAGTGAAGAATACAAGTCTCACAATTTGGAACAAACATGATGGACTATAAATACATATTAACATCTAGACAGCTATAGTCTACTGCATTTTGTGCTAATAAGCTAAAAGGATGTAATCTAGATTTTTAGTGATATTCAGAGCTATATTTAAGGATCTACTGGTGCTTAGACACCACAGGTTAGTTATTCAGTAATAGCATGGGTAGAATGGACCAGATTAGAGAAACAATGCCTTTCATTTTATGATCTCAAAGCACTTCATTGGTGAAACCCAGTCTCACTCCAAATAATTTAATGGTCTTGGCTTTTCCTTTCTTTACCTGGTTGTTACCAACTAGTCCATACCCTAAGTATAATATGCATATAACGCCCCCCCCATCCTTTTTTCATGTACCTTTTTTCATGCACCCTATTATATTAATAGATTGAAGTGTAGCAGAAGAAATTAGCTGCTTAGTTCAGAGTCCTCCAGAATTACAAATAGCTGGCCATTTTTTATTGTGCTCATCCCTACCATGGCTTCATTGAAGGTTTTCATCCAGCTGAACAGGAATGGTCTTTAATCACTGCAGTGAAGATAGTGGATTCAATTTTGCCATCTGTGGATTTGTATCATCACTCTGCTGGCTGTTTTTCTTTTCTGACAGGCTTCAGTCACTTCATTTTCTCACATTTCTGGCTCAATAGTTCAGTATGAAGCTGAGCATGATGTAGCTGAAGGAACTCTTCAAGGTTTTTGTTATAAATTTCTTTCACTTACACTCAGCAGAATTAATCTTTACAAGCAGCATTTTTCTCAATTTACTGAAATCATACTACACACACACACACACACACACACACACGCACGCACGCACACAAACCCTTTAGATTTCCCCTTTGATACTTCAAGGTAACTATATTTAAAAGCAACCAGTACACAACCAGTTAAGCTGGTTTTATATTGGAAAAATAGTTGTGTTCATAAAATTTAAGATAGGTCCCTTTAAGAAACTCATAATTCTGCCCTATTGTTCAAGTCCCAGTAGCACACCATTAAAAATATAATGTTTCTATGTCACAACTGAGTCACACAGGTATTTTTTATTTATCATAACAGGAAAAGAATTTGACATTTAGGTTATTCGGCCTTCCTCTGGGGTTACCCTAAAGTGCTTGGAGCAACGACCAAAATATTATGTATTGCTTTTGATAAATCAAAGGTATGTTTGGCCTTCATATGGCAGCAAAGCATGGTATTTTTAACTACTGAGCTATGAGGATTTGTAGGTTTCTTGTCTTATCACGTGCTATTATAGATTTACTAATAGCAGTACAATTCAGCAAAACACTTCTTAGAGGGAAAAACTTATCAAATAGTATATTGCATGATGTATACCTTCTACAATACATTGTTCCTGATATATGAAAAATACTTATGTTCTTATAGTGTTGCAATGTAGAATCATAGAAAAGTAAGGCTGGAAGGGACCTTAGGAGATCATCTAGTCCAATTCCTTGCTCAAGGGAGAATCATCCATACCTATATTATCTTAGATAGGGGCGTGCAAAGCAAGCCCTATTAGATTTGGATTTGGATTCACCCCGAATCAGGGACAGTAATTTGATTTGTTGATTCAGATCACTGTCCCTGATTCAATTTGGCCAAATCCGAATCTGAAGATTCGATGCTGATTCAGAGAATCAGCAATTTGGACATAGACACAGCTTTAAAAGTTTCTTCTACATACCTCGAGGAACCAGTGTGGCTTGTGAACGTTGTGATGCTGGGGCACATGGAGCATCGCACAGGAGTGTGGAGGGGCCCTCCACATGCTTGGCAGCAAACCTGGAAGTGGACCAGAACTGCTTCTGGTCCACTTCCAGGTCTGCTGCTGAGCATGCTAGGGAGCCCCCCACGCTTCTGTGCGATGCTCCATGCACCCCAGCATTGCAGCACTCATGAGCTGCCTGCTACCTAGAGGTATGTAGAAAAAACTTTTAAAGCTGTGTCTGTACCTGAATTGCTAAATCTTTCTGAAACTCTACAAACCAATTTGGAGGGTTCCGATTCTATTCGGAGAGATTCAAGGGTCCTCTAATTTGATTCGGATTTGGATATTTGGCCACCAAATGAGGCCAAATCTACACCAAATCAAATCATGGACCGAAGCTTCGTACAGCCCTAATCTTAGACAAATATTTGTCTAACATGTTCTGCACACAAACAGTCCTGTCACAAATCTACAAGATATGTTGCCCCAGAACATGAAGACCCCCTGTATCCTGCTACACGTAAAACAGAGGAACAAAGACACTGTTCAAATTCTACCAATGCAATGAGTAGTTTCTTAAAATACATACAAGGTGCATGTCCAGATGAGCATGGCTGTGTGGTATGTGGTGCCGCAAACATGTCTGCAGTGCCACATACTGCAAAGTCAGCTGTTCTCTGTGCTGCCAAGGCAAACTGCCTGTGTGTGTGCTGCTCCTTTTTTTTCCCCATGGTTTTTTTGATGCCCCTGAGGCCAAAGTGTGCATGGCATGGGCATTCCCCAGGGACAAACAGCTGTGGCGCAAGGTGCTCCATTGCTACTTGTCCCAGAGAATGAAACATCCGCACTCGTCTGGATGTGGCCAAGGGGTGCATCCAGATGAGTGCGTACATGCATTTCCCCGGGGACAAATAGTAGCAGCATATAATTGTTCTGCTGCTACTCGTCCCCATGGAATGCTTGTCCATATGCACCCTGGCAATTTGCCCCAGGGGGAGGGGAAGGGGGAGGTAGGGAAGGCTCCTAGCAGCCTTACCTGGGGTCCTGGGGGCTTCCTGGGGCTCCAGAAGCAGTGATCTGGTGCGCAGAGCCTGGCCAGCAGCCAGAGCATGATTCTGGCTGTCCAGGCTCTGGTTTCAGGCAGCACACGCTGTCATGTGAGCCACCCTGCTTTTTTCAGGGGGCGTTTTTTTTTTGACTCTGGGATCTCAAATTAGCATACTTGCATATGTGGCATGTGTGGTTTGCAGAATCGCAGATGGGTCTGTGACACCACATACTGCATGTGCGTGCTCATCTGGATGCCCAAGATATCCAAGGAAGAGAAGCATATGCCCTGCTACCGAGGAAGGCAAAAGCCTTCATGCAGTCTATGTCAACCTGACTGTGGGGTAAAATACCTTCTTGATACTAAATTTGGCAGTTGGTCTTACCCTGACTGGAGGAGCAAAACACTCTAACCTGGAACCTACAGGCTGTTTAGTTCCAGCAGGAGCACTGGCAGACCTCAACCAAAGTTCCCAGCCTTAACTGCAGCCAACACACTGAGTAAGGTGAAAAAAATCAAAACAAAACTCTAATATCTATAGCAATAGAAGAGGGCCCCATGTGACAATCAGGAAAGCCCAGAAGCTTGCAGAAAACCACTCTGCTCCGCAACCTCAGAGCAGCAAACACCTCCATACATTACACACCCTAGCTAGAGAGCCTGAACTCCCATTTCTGTCAGCCTATCTATCCTCTCCATAAAATTATCCAAACTGTTTTAATCTAAGGAAGATCATTTTGTGCCTAACATCTTTCCTAACCATACAGTCAGTTCAATAAAATATATTACCAAACAAATTTTATATTTTACATGGTAATGATACTATTTTGGCACTCTTCGGGGAAAACCTGAAAAACTCACTGCTTCACTATTTATGCATTGCAAGCAGTCTGTTCCATTAGGCAAATTTTTTGATGATGTCATCAGGTTAGTCCTGTGCATACACTTGCAGTGTAACACTTAGCAGAATGTATTGGACACTGTTAAGTTCTTTCACGTGCATTTTGTGGCTCATTCATATACAAACTGACCACTGAGAACCTTTCATCACAGAATCTTACTTAGCAGAGGTAATGATGGTAGCCCATACCATATTAGTTGAGCACTTCATAATTATATACCTATCCTCACACCAACCTGTGAGGCAGAACTATTATTGTCTATATTTTCCAAATGGGGAACTGAAGCACACACAGAACTAGGAATACAATCCAACAGGTTTCAAAGACATCTAAACATAATGGGTTTAGGTGCAAAAGCATCTAGTAAAAGGCATCCAGTTTAATTCTGGCTCTGCAGACAAAATTCATACTAGGCACATAGATACACTTGGCACACATATTTTGGTTCTCAAAGGTGATCAGACATCTCCAATTTGGCTTCTGCCTAAAACCCGTTAGTACACTATTCTGACCACCTACGCACTATTACTGCTACTAGTAATAAGCTCTATGATGCTTCAGTTTGGTCCTGAGGAGATATCCAATTTGAATCAACAGTGAATGTAATGAATGTGATTCAGAGATGGAATGATGGTGGAAGTGCCCAAGAGCTTGCTAGTCAGAGCACCCAAGGAAGTGAGAGTCTTCAGTTCTCCAAGTTAGGGAGACTTGGACCCTCTACTTCTGTTTCCCAGAAGAGTACTTTAACCACCAGACTACAAGATAGGCAAAGTGAAGGGGTTCTCCACCCTTCTTGTTGAAGCTGGTCCACTTTGCAGCAGAGTTCAAGAACAAGAGTGCTCTAAGCACTCAGCTATTGTGCAACTGGTATGTACCAGTTCTAGGCTGGATATTCTGAATAACTAGTTACTATAAGCAATAAGAGCCTCTCAGGTGTGGGCTGAAGCATTTGGAAGCTGGTCACCATGTGCTTGTGCAAAGATGCAAGGAAACGCATATTGATTTCTGAAGAGCCACATGTGGCTCTGGAGCTGCAGATTGGCCACCCCTGCTCTAGACTATCTGCAACTCCATCCAACTTGGTGCTAGTTGCAAATTTGTTAAATGTGCACTGAAATTCAACATCCACATCATTAATAAAGATATTAAGCAATAAGTTCCAAAGACAGACCCCGGAGAACCTCACTTGATACCTACTCCCATCTATATGTTAAGCCACTGGTGACTACTCATTGAGTATGATGATCCAATCAGTTATGTATCCACCTTACAGTGTATGTACAGTATGTATTCACTTTTCATCTACTCTGTAATTCTTTAGCTTGCTAATGAGAATGTCATATGCACAGTGTCAAAAGCCTTGCTAAAATTAAGGTATCTCACTACCCACAGAGGCTGTTACCTAACATAGAAGGAAATCAAGTTGGCAGATCCATACTGACTGTTCCTGATCATCTTGTTCTCCTTTAAGTACTTCACAATGGATTCCTTGAGGACCTACTTCAGGATCTTCCCAGGTATCAAGGTCTGACTGGTCTATAGTTGCCCAAATCCTCCTCCTTCCTTTTCTTGAAAATGGACACTATATTTGCCCTTTTCCAGTCATCTGGAATCTCACCCAACCTCCATGAGTTCTCAAAGAGGACAGTCAATGACTCTGAAATTACCTTAGCCACCTCTTCCAGTAAGGCAAAGGCTCCAGTGATATGTGAACATAGAAACCCCTATTTTACAAGGCCAGCACACTAGCCCTTGAGATATGGAGCTATACAGTAAATCTGAAGAATTGGAACTCTCAGAAGAGAAAGAAACTTAAGACTCTGAGGCCGCAGCCTGCCACCCTATGGCCAACTCTCCCACTTATTGTACAAGGATCATAGGCACTTAAATCCCATCAAATTGGCTCATTCTCCAAGGCCAAAGAGCCTAGATTTTAGGAAATGGAATGTCTATTGGAGACCCAAGACCACATTAGATTCTTCTCTTAATGGTAAATGGTAAAAAATAATGCTTACTGACTTGTCCCAGCCTACCACCAGAATTACAAAAGTTGTGTTTCGTTGATTTATATATTCTGGCCAGGCTGCCAAGATTGCTGAAATGGTTCTAAACTTTCCACATAGAGAAATTTTAGATAACACTGCTATGCAGGAAGTCACTTGCTCATATGTAATGCTGCTGAGAAGAAACATTTGAAAGAATTTTCAAATTATTTTCAGCAGCAAAATGTCTCCTTTAA
Source organism: Alligator sinensis (assembly GCF_000455745.1). Taxonomy (NCBI): domain Eukaryota; kingdom Metazoa; phylum Chordata; order Crocodylia; family Alligatoridae; genus Alligator; species Alligator sinensis. The sequence goes on from NW_005842227.1 coordinate 498,628, forward strand.
GGTTGCACAGAAAAATAACATTTGAAGTGTTTCCCAGTGAAACATATCTGGACATGCTGCAAAAAGGAAACATTTTAGATAGGGGACATGCATGTGGCTCTACCTTGGCTGGAACATTTCAAAATTCCTGCAGTTGCATGCAACTGCATCTTTCCAGCCAGCCAGGAGGAGGCAGAAGGTGTTTCTGTAAAGAGTACTCCCCTGGATCCCTACTTCTGTGATGCTGACTTTCCAGCCCCATGGGAGCAGAGATATAGAAGGAATTAAGGCTGAAGAGCTCATCATAGTAGCAACTCCCTAGCCCTGTCACTTTCATTTCCAATCCTCTTTCCATCTCTGCTCCCCCTCTCTCCACAGTAGAGAGATAGCGGGGACTGGGGCTGAAGAACCCAACATTGGCAGCCAGGGCTGTCCCTAGTAGGGGGGCAAATTGAGGTGACTGCATAACAAAGAACAAAACCCTACACAATAGTACCTTATTTCAAGAGGTATTATTTTGGAGCACTTTAGCTGTTTTTGAAACATTTAAAAAATATATACATTTGGACAGCTGGCTCTATGAAATGTTTCAGTTGTTACTTCTCTCCACACCCTAAGTGTATCTTGATAGTAAAGGGTGACAGGTCTAATACTGAGACCTATATTTTGAGATAGGTGAGTAAAATGCAGCAAAAAAATGAAGGTTTATTTAACAGGGCCGTTACATCTGGTTTTTACTCACATACTAGTTAATTTAAAGTGTGTCTGTATCCTATTTTAATGTAACAAACCAGCATAATTACTTACATGTTTATGGACAGTATTTAATATGAAAAATAACACTGCAAGTTCATCTTATTTTCTTTCTAAAGACATAATTTAAAGTTTACGTAGTCCTAAAATGAGTATTTTTAGGCTTTGGTTGTGGTGATTATGCCTTCTTTTAAAAGCTTCTTTTTAAAAGTGAATTTAGAAAGAAGAAAATTGTGGATTTGTTTTGCATGCTAAGGAAAGCCATGACTAGTATCTGAAGGCAGTGTTTGGCATAAAACACTTTCCTTAATATATTTTGGCTCATGTATACTGGTTTTCATAACAAGCACAAATTTTACTGGTGTGTCTTTTTATTATGGTTTAATGCAGACTAATTACTCGTAGCCTTTGGAGCAATTCTATTGACACATTTAAACAATTTGTATAAAAAGTTTACTGCTTTTGCTTTAATGGTATGAAAAGTGTACTGTTTATTATCATTCAGAGAATTTCAGTTACTTTCTTCCTTATTTTTCTCCCAAACAACCTTGAAAAAAATTGGATTTGGGCTAGTTAATGGCAATGTCCTTCTCCTAGTTATAACTAGAAATCAGTCCATTTAGGTAGTTAATCCATGTGGTGTTATTCAACTCAGCTTTTACAAAACAATACTTTTTTATCATATATGTTACAAATTAAATTAAGGATGTTGCATACTTATAGTTTTAAGGATCCCATCAATAGTGCACAGACCTGAACCATTGGTTTAAACTACCTGTGGGTTATTTCCTGGGGAGAATATTCTCTGGGGTTTCCTCTGTTGTAGACATTTTAACCTAATCTGTATTTCTATAGTTCCTGGAGTGGCAGCAAGTAGATTCCAGAAGTCCTGTGGGAAAATTAATCCACAGTAACGCAAGTAACTTAGTCATACTTTGGCTTTAAAGGGATGGAATATGATTTCTTTGTAAACCTTTTTAGAAAAGCCATACTTAAGGGAAATTAAAGAAATATTGTATATTACTAGTTTGGGAGTAAAACATGGTTATTTTTCTATTAAAAACTAAAAAAACAGCCCCCCAAAACTTAAAAAATGTTATAAACAAGGGCTGAAACTGTTTGGCGAAAAAAGAACAATTCATTACATTTAGAAGAATTATTTATTTTCTGAGGGTGGTTGAAGGGAAACATGAGCAGGCTAGACATTTATTCAAAAAACACCCCAAAATAAGGCAGTTAAAATGTAAATAATTTATCTTGGTCCAGCTGATGTGATTCGTAGATCCCAGTAATACTGAAGCTTGAAAGGGCTTTCTCCTTTCATTTGGAGCAGTGTAAGTAGACAACGGCAGGTTTTTATTCTTTTCATTCCACACAGGTGTGTAGATTTGAATCAAGCATACACCTAATACTTAGTTTACTTCTATAGTACAGTCTGTCGTCTAGGAGACCTAGACAACATTCATTTTTGCCTTCACCACACTAGAAATTAGCCACAGCCAGTATGTTTGATATGCTGAAAGATCACAGATAGGCCCCCTGTGACTCTTTTGAGAAAGATGCTGTATAAATGTATTTTGTTGTTACTACACTGAAGAAACTGCTGTTTAAATTCTCCTTTGCTCATAGGTCAGAAGCAGTACATTTAGAGGCATGGTCTTATATCTCAAGTGAGTGAGTAACATGTTGATACTTAAAAAAATATTTTCCCCTATATTGTAAGCAGGAAACAGATTCTTTCTCTCCAGTTAACATAATTCTGTATTCTGAAACAAAAGACATCCTTTGCATCATAATCTGTGAATTTTCTCCATGTTTGTATCTGTGTATGTGGGGGTGAAGGGGGTTTGTTTTCATTTTTGTTTTTTGGCAAAAAAAGCTTTCCTCAGAGGCACTGGGTGTTGGCTGCTACCAACGCTGGGGATTTTGACTGGGGTGTGCCAATGCTTCTGTTAGGAGTTAGAGCTCTTTGCTAGAGGGTCTTGCATGTCCAATCAGGGTTAGACTGATCACCATATTCAATGCCAGGAAAAAAAATTATCCCATGGTCAAGTTGGTATGGACTGTGGAGGTTTTTGCCTTCCCCTGCAGAGGAGGAGGCATGGTCCTTTACCTGGGATCTCTTGAGCATATATTAACAACTTTTTTACAGAAGCAGGACATGGGCTGCCATAGTCCTGCTGCTTTACCTGTGGCAAGTTCAGATGTTGAGTGTGATGAATCGGACATGTTCTCTTACACTGTCTTGTCTGATATCTTACTGAGCAAATGGATATGCAGCATTTGAAACAGGTGATGCTGGTATTATGGAAATATATTGGTAGAAAGAATAATATTCAGTAGTGGATATTATGTTTAACTATTAAAACAAAATAAGTACATGAATGTTTTAAGAACAGAGTAAAAATATGAACAAATCCACCTAAAAAAATCAGTCGGTCTCTACTGCTCAAAAACAGCAGTAACTCTAACCAGCAGTAACTTCTAACAGGCACTAACATAAGAAACAGAAATTACTCTGAAATGACACAATATTGTACTTTAGTCAGGCTAGGGCAGCAAAGTGTTACAGATAGCATTAAAAGAAAATAGAATCATTAAGGGTCCTGAAACAGTGAAATCACACCCCTTATTTTTTACATGAGCTGATATTTGGCCATTATTAGAGCTATATTCTTGGTAGGTGCTTGCTATAAAATAACTGACTGTTCAGGTGACCCCTGATATAGCTCTGGATAAGGATATAGTGTAGTTATGTTGCACTTGTGACACACTTCCTATTTTTAAGCAGACACACACCTACATACCACACTATGGCTAGGGACAGACATTCAAACAGTCTGAGCCTGAATTGATTCAATCTTTGCATGTTAGTCTAACCTGCCAAAGTTGCACTGGTTTGCAACTGCACAGACATTCCCTCTGGACTGAGGAAAAGGCAACATGTGTCTGCAGTGGCTCAGGCTAGAAGCTGGGGAGTGCTAGAGCAGCCCTCCCTTCCCTTCAACAGTGCTGAGCAGAGGGGGGGTGTGGCCAGTCCCTGGTAACACATCTTACCCTGCTGGCAACCCCTACCCTGCTGGCACTACCCCATATTTTTCCCCACTCACTGCTCAAGGGGTGGGAATGTTGCCAGACCCCAGCCCTGGGCTAGCACTCTGAGGCAGATGGGTGGGGGAAAGGGTGTGTGCCAGGCATGCATCTGTTGATGATACTAAGCTTTTCAGTCTCCCTCTCCCTGCTTCTTCATACTGTCTGCAAACCTGACAGGCAAGGGAGCCAGCTGGGGGCTGATAACACAGCATTTATCAGCCCATCAACAAAACAAAAGCCTATCTCATTAGTTCAAGCTCTTCTTAAACAGTGTTTTTCCAAGGAAGGATTGGAGGAACATTACCAGCTGAACTGTCGAATAGCTCCAAAAAGTCCTAAGCAGATACTGTTCTGTCTGCCTGTCCCAGTGAAATTGGAGACACACACACACAGACACCTCTCAGCGTTAGCTAGCATGCCACATGCCTAGGGTCTGTGGGGCTAGGGTCTGTGCTGTGGGAGATGGCGGGGAGGGAGGATGAGGGGATCCCTGTATGAGCAGAAAGGGGGCAGGGGGAAGACAGGCAGACCCTGCTGCACCTGCAGTCTCTGCCACAGCTCTGGCTAGGGAGCAGAAGGGCGGGGCCAACCCAGCTCTCTGGAGTAGAGAGCACAGCCCAGCCCAGCCCAGCCCAGGGCTGGAAAGCATTTGGGATGCTGGGGGACTCTGATTTAACTTAAACCAGCAAGAGGTCTGGGACAGGCATTGCATAAACCGATTTGACCCAAATTAGTTACGTCTGATATCTTAACTGAGTTTCAGCCATTTTGAAACTGGCTTATATGCACTGAACTTATGTTCTGTTACAGGTTTAAAGCAGTTTCTGATCACTTAAACCTGTGTATGTATAATGTTTGTCCCTAGCCTATGCCTTAGGATTCCACCTGTCTACAATGGCCATAAGCAGAACCTTTTTAAATGTAGAAAAGAGGATTTTACCCAAGACGGGGATGAAATTCAAGTTTGCTCCTGTACCTCATTCTTTTCCTTTTCTAAGGGGGGCAACCATACAACCAATAATTGTCATTTACTATCCTGTACTAAGCTGTCCTATAATGCATGTTTTTACTCTGAATATTCTTAATACTCTCATAAAGGTGCTGGCAAAGTTGAGCTTCAGGTATGGTAGATAACCAGTGTAAACTAAACACAGCTGATAGGAAAGGATACCCTCTGTTACCCACAAGTATATTGGGGTCAAACGGATTGTCTGTGCATAATCAACAGCACCACCACACTTTAAGCAATGTGGCAGTAAAGGATTTCAAATATTCCAAGAGAAAAAAATGAAAGCATGAAAGTTGTTACAGCCTTTCCAGAAAAGTAATTTGAATGGCGGTGAGAGTTTATGCAATACTGCAGATCATGTATAACTTTTCTTTTGTTTTTTTACCTGTTCAAAATTTGTCATCCTAACAGTCAACAGAACTCTTCAATATCAGCTTATTTATGTATGTAAATTCTGTTCGGGCAATTTACTCTTAAGGCTCCTCACTCATCCAGGGGTGTCAAATGCTGGGTTCTGACTGGTTTCTCACGAAACCAGTTCTGACTGGTTTCTCATGACTGCTACCTGAAATGGCTTTGAATATATATTATTGGGGGAAATAGGGTGAAGAATGTGCATGTTGCTGGTCCAGAATTCAGTGATGACATCCTTTATTTATATATTTAGTACTTTTAAGGGAGATTTGCAGAGTATCTATCATTGAGATTGGCACAGCCCTAAAGAAAATCACTTTTCAGAATGTTGAGAAGGGAGTCATTGTCCATTCTAGTTCAGTACTGATCTTTTTCTGAGCATGGCCAATTAAGCCTAATTGTGATAAATTATGTGCTTTTTATTAATTTTAATAGGGACTATTGCCAAATAGGTAATAACCCTATACCGCTATCCTAATTGTGGTTAAAACCTGAGGTCAGATTTTAAATGACCCTGGATGTGAGAGGCCAGTGCTCTATCTTCTATGCCATTATTATAGCATTTTCATTTACATATACAATTAATTTTGTGACCGTGTATGACGTTATTATCATTAGCATATGGTTAACTAGGCCAGCCCTTTCACTGTATTGTTAGCTTTCATTATACTATAATTATTTTGTCACTCTATTGTTAAAGAGACTCAGACAAGGTTTTAGATTTCTCTACATGAGCTCACACTTTTCTGTGTGTATGCGTGTTCGCTTCTGTCTTCCTTTCCACCCTGTTCTTGTTAGCAGGCAGATACTGAAATTTGCAAGAACTTGGAATGCATTCAAAAAGTAGCCAATTATATTGTTAATACTGGGTACTACATGCATACTAGATATATATAGGTAACAGACCCAGGCAATGAAAGATACTGGAAGATTGCTTAGCACTAGGGGTCTTTGGAACCTGAAATAGTTTTTATATGGAATTAAGCCTTTCACTAAACAAAAATTCTAGTAATATTATCAGCTTTTGACCAAAGAACAAATGAAAAAACAAGACAAAAAAACCAAAACCATAAAACAAACATTTGGAAAACCGAATACCCCAAATTTTCAGTTGAAAACCAGTTCCCAATATGAAATTATTTTCAGTTTTTCAATGAAAAGTCAGAATTTTCTTTTATTTTCATTACAGTTTTCCATGAGGAGGAAAAAAAATACAATTGTATCTCTTTACTTTGCACTTTTGAAAATCACATTCTGTATATAAATAGTTAATTGTGGATTTAGGAGCTGAAACATCCATTTTGAAAATCTTGGCAAGAAAGGTTTAAGTAGTTTGGCCAAGGTCATACAACAAAGTGATCTTTAAGACCTTTATAGATTGTGCAGTAATGTAAAGTTTTCTGAAATATGAGAACAGAGACACTAAAATGAGGGGTAAAAATCTAAACTGTTAGTTCTACTTATATCCAAGATGATCTCCTTAGAATGAATATAGATAAGTGATTTCAGGTAGACGGACCCTGTATAATCATGATTGAATTGCTACACAGAGAAGTTGAGGTTGCGTTAGGAGATACCATTATTTTAAGTGTTTTTTCCATTTCTGGTTTTGCTGATGCATATTTTAGCCATCTTGAAATGCTTCACAGCTGGGTTAAGTCTATTTTTTATGCATCATTACTGGCTCTTACATTGTCTTCCTAGGTGGCAGATTTCCAAGCCTTAAGCAATTTGAAGCATATACGTCTAAAGTTTGCATACTCCATAAGGCAGGAGAGGAATGCAATTCAAATAGAAAGGGTCATTTGGGAAAGCACAGTGATATTGATTAAAGCTACAGATAAAGTAAATTAAAAAATATGTTCTCTGCAAGTATCTCTAAATTACAGAAAAGGTGGTATACAAAATTGGAAAATTGAGTGCCTTAGCAGCAAATTCACAAATTAGAACCACAGAAGTTTTAGTTCTGTTTAACAATCTTTTCTACAAAAATAATAGGCAAAAACCTTTGAGCAATCACGTCCTCCTTTTCATGCTTGGTTCTTTGCTGCTAATGAACAAAGAATATTAACCCTGGAGCATTTTACAGCATTATATTTAATCATGTAGTTGGACAGTAGTTTTGATATTGGAGTTTTATCATAAATATACATCTCAGTATTCAGAATCTCAATTGTTTAACTATTTGGTGCAAGAGAAACAGATACCTTTAAGCAGTCTCTGTAATAAATTTTCCATTAATACATTTGTGTAATTCCTTGTAGAAGCCTATGAACTGATTGGAAAATATACTGTAGAGGGTCATAGTTTGTTGTAGATTCATATATTTGTAATGAACATTTTGTCTTTGGTTTCATTGCAATTGACTAAGAATAGCCATAGATATTCAGCTCATAAAAGTACAGAATTAGATTTAGGTTTTCCCTTACATTCTAGATAGTTTGAGTTAATGATTATGCTTTCCACTGCAACTTTTTTTAAGAATAATATTTTGCAGCTGTAATTTCAGAGCAAATGGCAACCATGAACATGCAATTAAAGCTGGTTTAGGTTATGTATAATGTCTGCTTGTACTTTGTTAATTTCCCTAAACAACTTCATAAAAGTACATCATTCTCAACTTGAAACAACACTGCTCTTCTTGCAAGTTATCACCTGCTGAATATTTAGATACGAGGACCCAGATTTTACCCTCCTAAGTGTGGGAGTACTGCACATTATTCTTGTATGAAAGATACACTGTTCAGTCTGCTGGTGAAACATGCTTATCGATAAGCTCTTTTTCTGCTAGAGACACCAAGACCCATGTTCCACTTAGCAGTAGAGAGAAAGTTAAGCTCTTTCAATAAGAGGATGGAATATGGGCTAGAGACAAAAACAAAAAAGGGAGAAGTTTTTATCTCACTTGTGCTAAGGTAAATCTTGGAAACACCACTTACTTCACTGATTTTTGTCCAAACTCACAGCAGGGAAACTGAGACCAAGATCTGATTTTAAATCTCTCCTTGAAAAAAGGAGAATTATTTCATGATTCTATCAGAAAAAGGAGTAAAGATTAATAGAAAAGAGAACAAGCTTTATTTGATCTTTGAATCAAACAGAAACTGTAATTCAACTCCTAGATTTCTCTTGTACAGAAGCTTGCCAATTTTATCAGGTCATGCAGTTAGTATAACATGGTCAGATGGGTACTAGGATAAAAACATGTCTCATTTTAACTTGTGATCTGAGCAAGATTTGAAGACAGTTCTCAAGTGAGAGGTTAGTACACTAAGTCACTGTGCCACATGGCTAGGAGGTACAAAGCATATTTAAAGGAAAAAAAAACATTATTTTTTCTTTTATTAAAGCTTGTCACAGGCATCCTTCCTTCCTCCCTTCTTATGGTCAGAAGCAAGGTAGTGGGAGGTTCAAAAAACATTGAATTAAGTCCTCTTCTTGCCAGCATAAAATGAACATAAACAGATGCATGACACTTCAGCTTCTAGAAACCAAGCATATTAAACAGCCAGAGTTTATCTTCCCAATACTGTTGCACTGATATTCCTGACCAACTGCTAGGACTCAAGTTTGATCCTTTAATGAGGAAAATGGCATAAATAAAAAGGAGAGAGAAGGACAGAAAGAAAAGTTAATTGCCATCCAGGGTAAACATTAATTGCTATTTAGGGGAGCTATCAAATACCACAAAATTAAAAAAAAAAAGAATAAACAGGAAACAATGAGAGATGAATGAATAGACCTTTAACAATGTATGATAATGCAGGATTAAAAGCAAAAGTAAAAGAAGGAAAAAGAAAAATGGAGGGTACAGAAGAAGGGAACATACATACAAGAAATCAAGACAACCTAAATAATAAAGCAAAACAACAACAACAAACACATCACAAAGAAATCAATAGAAGGACTTTGATCACAAACAACAAACCCTGACAAGGAGAGATCAACTGGAATACATCAACAGAAAGCGTGTAAAACCAGATTAATAGAAAGAAGGAGCCAGAACTTTCATGCCATTCTGGTATCTTCAAAGCCTTGGCTGCAAGGTCTGAACAGAACCAGAAGCTGTCGTCAGAATGTCAGAAAGACAATGTGGGAAGCTCTGAGAGGCCTGAGAATCATGCCACTAGATGTGTGCAAAAGTGATTTCTAAAGCTGAACTTTCATTTTGAAGGAAAATACTGACTTGCTGAAATCAAAATGTTCCATGGGAATATGTTGCTTTAAATATCATATTGTTTTAAAATAAACCCGATAGGAAAAATATTGATAGTTTGATTGAAAACAACTGTGTGTGTCAGAACATATATTATTTTCTATACCTTATGCATTATAATATACACCAAAGATGTTGATTTCAAAACAAAATGTTTCCGCTGACCCAAACAAATTTTACAGGAGAAAATACTGTTTCACAGAAAATTTGAAAAAAAAAAATGTACGCTTTGGAGCAGAAATGAATTAAAAAACAACAGAATTTCCTTTGATTGCCAATTTACCAACAGAGAAGAGACAGAAGGTATAAAATAAAATATG
>NW_005842227.1:508421-511622 GCF_000455745.1 Alligator sinensis
TAGTGGAATGTGCTTTTTGTTCTGTAGGTAAAGGCTACAAACTGGGTCCCATCTACACCTTCAGAAAATTCTCCAAAACAGGTGACAGGGAAGCAAGTGCACCATATGTTAGTAAAGCCAAGTGTACAAGAGAAAAACCAGAATGATGGTGAAAATCATTTAACACAGTTGCCTAAGAATGAAGTTTAGTGGAATAGTTCAAATCAGAGTTAACAGACTGGTGCTACATACAAATAAGAAGGCAAGTTATTCTAGATCTTGTCTGTTAAAGACAGAGTATATATCTGAGAGAGAGCTGGAAGCTTCTGTGCTTTCAGTCATTTTGCAGAGACAGAGATTCCTTAAACCTCATTTTTAATTACATATCATTTTCTAGGAAAGAATAATGAAATTGTATGCGTTTCTCTGCTTCCTGTACATCTCTGTATGCTAACGCACAATGAGTAAATTGTAAAGTTTTTGTAGCTCTCGTCAACTGGATTGTTGTATGTCCTGTGAAACAATCAGCAATCAACAGTCCTTGCTGCCAATGGACCTGAAAATTTTCCATTTATAAATGGTTTGGACAGGGATTTGGCTTCTCAACATATTGTTTTTTTCACTATCTTGTTGAGGTGTAGAACTAGTTGAGAACATTTTCTGTTTTGGTAGAATTAAAACGTTTGACAGGAACATGGCTTTTCCACTGAAACTTTGAACATAAACAAGGCAGGCCGGCATGCTGGGAAGCTGGTACTTTCCAGATTGAGATTCTGGGGATAGCCAGCTCTCTGGTGAAGAGGACCCATGATCTACAGTACCTGACTGCCAAAGCTCCAGGGAATCCCAGGTTTTCTAGGTGGCTAGCTCCCAGTCTGTTCAGGTTGGCCAGCTTCCTTGCTGCCTGACCAACAGACAAATACAGCAGCTGATGAAGTGAACTTGGGTTCGCAGAAGCTTGTGTTCTCTCTCTCTGTATCCTATTGAGTTAGTCTATAAAGGTGCATATCTACCCTTCCTTCTGGCTGACTTCAGACTAACACAGCTAACTAGGAGAAGCTAAAAAGGAGAAGAGATTGATGTCATATATCTTGACTTCAAAAAAGCCTTCGATCTGGTGTCCCATGATCGCCTCTTGGAGAAACTGGCCAATTGTCGCCTTGGGTCCTCCACGAGCCACTGGCTGGAAAATTGGCTCCGGGGTCGGACCCAGAGGGTAGTAATCGATGGAAGTCACTCATTGTGGTGTCCTGTGACCAGTGGGGTCCCCCAAGGCTCTGTCCTTGGACCCATACTGTTCAACATCTTCATTAATGATGTGGACACTGGAGTCAGAAGCGGACTGGCCAAGTTCGCCGATGACACCAAACTTTGGGGAAAAGCATCCACACCAGAAGACAGGCAGGTGATCCAGGCTGACCTGGACAGGCTCAGCAAGTGAGCGGACGAGAATCTGATGGGCCTGCAATGCGATGGGGCGGCTAGTAAAGCGACCAAAACGCTGGCTTGCATCCATAGATGCTTCTCAAGCAAATCCCGGGACGTCATTCTCCCGCTGTACTCAGCCTTAGTGAGGCCGCAGCTGGAGTACTGTGTCCAGTTTTGGGCTCCACAATTCAAAAAGGATGTGGAGAAGCTTGAGAGAGTCCAGAGAAGAGCCACACGCATGATCAGAGGTCAGGGAAGCAGACCCTACGATGACAGGCTGAGAGCCCTGGGGCTCTTTAGCCTGAAAAAGCGCAGGCTCAGGGGTGATCTGATGGCCACCTACAAGTTTATCAGGGGTGACCACCAGTATCTGGGGGAACGTTTGTTCACCAGAGCGCCCCAAGGGATGACGAGGTCGAATGGTCACAAACTACTTCAAGATCGTTTCAGGCTGGACATAAGGAAGAACTTCTTTACTGTCCGAGCCCCCAAGGTCTGGAACAGCCTGCCACCGGAGGTGGTTCAAGCGCCTTCATTGAACACCTTCAAGATGAAACTGGATGCTTATCTTGCTGGGATCCTATGACCCCAGCTGACTTCCTGCCCTTTGGGCAGGGGGCTGGACTCGATGATCTTCCGAGGTCCCTTCCAGCCCTGATGTCTATGAAATCTATGAAACTACCTCTCTCAGAAACTCTAGGAAATCAGCCAGCTTATCTGCCCACTAGTCTGGTGATCTATGTAGCCCAAACTGGTAGGTAGTTGGGCAACTGAGAAATGCCATTTTGAATCATACAGTAAGGGATTTGTTGTTCCCCTCCTTTTATCCAAAAATACAAAACAAAAAAAACCCACACGCACAAAAAGAAAAGAAAAAAAAAAGGAGAAAAGCCCTAGTCATTCTGAGTTGAAATATGTTTTATTTTCCCCTTCAACCAATAAAACATTTACATGGAATGGACAATCCGGCTCCCGTGCTGCTCTGTTTAGGTGGTAGTGAGATTAATGATGAAGGATTGGGAAAATACATAATACAAGCACAACAGCCAATAAGTTTAGTTGTTCAGATAAAAAATCAGTACAGAAAAAAAGCCTGTGTGTAATCAGCTTCTTGAGTGTCCAGGGGGATATGGGACATACTGTCTTTCCTCCGAATGCGACCAGTCTGCTTTGTAATATGCAGACTTTTTGTAAAATCGCTGGAGAAACTTTTATTTATTCTATATTATCTGAAGGTGCCTATCCATGTACATTGGGGCTCCTCTGCCATGCTGTAATTGCAGCACGTCAGAGCAGACTTAATTAATCAAGTCCGCTGCAGCATGGCAATTGCTGCGCTCCAGCAGACTCCAGCGTCTTGGGTATCAGCATCCCCATGTTGAAAAATGGCGGTGGGGGTGCTTTAACTAAAGCTCATTCAACGAACTTTAGTTTTAGTGGGCACCCCCACTGCCATTTTTTAGCATGGGGACACTGATACACGTGATGCTGTGGGTGCTTTAATTAAAGTGCCCCTCCCCCGGACTCCTGCAGCATGTGTATAAATGCCCTGAGGTTTTTATATAAAACCTATTACTGTGGTATCTGATTGTGGTGTGATCTTCACTGTCAGAAGGTAGGGAAGTGGTATTACATTATAATGAAAGACTGAGGGCTGATCCCCAAAGAATTCAGGTAACACTCTAGCACCTTAGTTCAAGAGTGATCCTTTGAACTCCTGCCTAATTTTGCAGGTGCCTGAAGTCCATAAGCATCTATATTTCCAGTAGAATTCCCCAGATACCTACATTCCTG
>NW_005842227.1:511653-522092 GCF_000455745.1 Alligator sinensis
GCACATGTACAGAACAGTCTCAATCTTGTTAGGGTTGAGTGGTTCTTTGCCCATTTCATGCCCAAACAAGGGCCCTCAAAGAAGGCATTCTTCCTCCTGGTTCATTTGTTCAGACCACACCTAAAAGATTGGGCTCCACATGACACAGAGGAAAAGCAGCAAGAAGAGGTGCCCTCTTTTTATACAGGAACCAAATAATTAGTACTCCAAAGACCATTTATGTCATTCATGCAATGACTTCTTTTAAAATGTAAAATGCATAAAACATTTCTTAGAGTGGAGACTGCAATGAAGGCCTTTCCCAATGCAGGTAAGTTCCCTAATCAATGGTGCAGTCACGCTTACTCTCTGTCTACCCAAATGGATCTTGAATTCTATTCTGCCAAGTGGAATGACTTAAACAGGTGAGGTGGAGAGCATGTCTCTGGGGACATCCTCAGGCAGAGGGGCTGGAAATCCTCAGGTAGATGGGTCACTTCCTACATGAATATTCTAACAAATGAGATGTTGCATAAAAAGATGGCACTGCGGTACTCTTTTTTTAGTTTTTTTCCAAGGGACTCATCCCACACATTTCATGGTTTTAAAAAATTAACACTGTAAATCCCCACCATACAGGAGAAGTTTAGGGTTGTGATCCTCTCCTGATAGAGGCATCTCCTTGCAACCCAGAATTTGTATGCAGTTCGTCATTGCAATATTTAAGTTCCTCTGTAGATGCAGCCACAAGTGACTTACCCAAGTGTATAGACACTGGTAGAATTCCTCTAAAATAGTTTTCTATGAGGAGAGAAGTGGTTGGCTGTATTAGTCTGAAGTCAGACAGAAAGTAGAGTAGGGTGTCACCTTCAGCTAAGTCCATACAGTGAAAAAGCTCGAGGTGGAATCGGTCCAATCTACACAGGTTTCTTTGCGTGGATCAGACTGTTAATGAACAGAACTCACGTTTGCTTTTTTGTTGGCCAAGGCAGGCAGATGCTTGCACTGGCCAAGGCCAGAAGGGGGTGGACGCTCCTGCATGCCTCCCAGCTCTGCTAGGCCGTGAACGCCCCAGTCCTGCTTACTTGCCAGCCTCCTGCCTCTCAGATGTGGTGGGGCAGGCAGGAGGGAAACAAAATGCACAGTGCATTGTGGGAGAAAGCTCCCAAGGCAGGGCCTTTCCCTCCCGTGTAGCCTGGCTGCACTGGGCAGTGAATTAGAGCACCCAAAGTGTCTTATGGATCAGCATCCCTGCACTTCAAAATGGCAGTGGGTTGTTTTGACTTTAGCTCATCGAACAAGCTTTAGTTAAAGCATCCCCATTGCCATTCTGCAGTGTGGGGATGCTGATACACAAGACACAGAGGCTGCTGGAGCACGCTAATTATCACACTCCAGCAGACTTGATCAATCGAGGTTGCTCTGACATGCTGTAATTACAGTGCATTGCAGCCTCTCCACAGTCTCTAGGAGTGCCTGTAGACATAACTGGTTCAGAGAGGCATGAGCTTTCATAGGTGATGATGCATCTTGTCAGATGCAATGAAGTCACCTATAAAGGGTCATGCCTCTTTAAACCAGTTAGTCTCTAAGGTGCCACCCTGACCTGTTTTAAAATAGTTTGAGAGTCTTTCAGTAGCACAATGACTTATATGCTTCAGAAACCAAAAGAACCCTGCAGGAACAATGTGTATATACACTTGTACTGCAATACATGTTATATATTCCTTTTCTTTCTCCATATGACTCTCATATTTTATTTGTTATATGAAGGGCAAAATATGGAACAAGAACCATCCTTCCTCTTTGTAATATCTAATGCAACAGAGACAGGGAAGGACTGTAGCAAAAAAGTAGCCCTGTCAAGCGCTGAAAAAATGCTTTTATAAATATTAGATATATGAACAACACAATTGCTCCTATGTCAGCTCTCAAGTTTGCAGCCTTTAGTGGCACAACTTACTGAGGAGTGACTTTCACCCTGGGACAGATTTAAATCAAAATCTAATTTTTATAGCTTTCTTGTGAATTGGGGTGGGGGGCAGGACTAATGGCCTTAGTAATCACACAAAACCCCTACTGGGGTCAATGACAGTCTGGTTAGCGTGGGACAGTCTAGTTAGCTCCATTATTACTTGAATAAGAATCCTTTCTCTCTATTTAGTCTCTCCTCCTGTGTGAATATGAACACAGAATTCAGAAGAGTAAGGTTTGTGCTTGCAGGAACGAAGCAAAATCATGGCCACTGTGGTTTTCTCGTTAACTTTATCTGGACCATGGAATTGCCCCGTCTTTTGTATGTTGTAAATTGACCATAATGACTTTAGCATCAGGTAGAAAATAAAGGTAAGCTGTGAGAGATCCTTATTTAATACTTTATATTTCTGGAAGCTGTGGAAACTGTTAAGAAATTTACAGGGGTTGGTTGGGGGTTTGGGGAAGAATCTGAAGAAGTAAATTGATTTATCGTTGAGCTAGATACATTTAAAACATTTTTTATTCTTTTTTTTGGCAGGTGTGTCACAAATTAGCCCTAAACCCTCCCTGAATCCTCCCATCTCCTTCCTCTGCCTGATTACCTACTCATTTTTCTGGTCCCTGTGCTGTGCCCCAGAGCAATCTGTTGCTCTGCTTATTGCTCCCTGCCCTGTGCAGGGGCCTGATTTACTGCTTAGCTTTCTGCTCCTTGCCCTATCAGCCACTCTGTTGCCTGCTCCCTCCCCAGTCTGCTGTATGCCACACACAGAGGCTGCCTGTGCCACTTGTGTCACATGTGTTACTGGTTGGTCACCATTGTCTTAATCTATCACTGTACGTAAGTATTCTCCACATATGCTCTTGCACAGTGACCATTACAGGAAAGTGCTACAGATAATTGCTCTACTACCTTTCAGATAAGTCCAATATGCAATAGTTGGACAGAATGCTGCTAAAAATCCATGAGAAGCAGCAGTAGCATATCAGTTCCACATCCAAGTGCTTTCAAGAGAATTTTGGCCAAAGAAAGTGGGTTTTCCAATCATTTTATCCATTTCAGAGCAAAAAAACCAGAATGGAAGATTTGACCCTTGGAGAACAGAATGCTCATAAAAAGTTGCAAACCGGTGCCAGAAAATGTAGGCAGGCACTGTGGAAGTTGCCCCTGTACAGCAAGTTAGCTGTATATTTATCCTGTCTTATATTGCTGTTCTTCTCATCTTCTACGGTTACTCATGCCAAATTGCATAGTGGTGTTGTGATGGGACTGGATTTAAAAAATGAGCTGTAAGCTGAAACCAAAAATTCACTCTCACATGTAACCTAACCCATTTGAACCTAGACTCTCAGAGGAGAAGGCATAGTTCATTCAAGCCCCATGTCAATATGCCCCTGCTCTGCTCATATTTTAAAAATATGACATATGTCAGATGTAATATTAGAGCTTCTTGAAAGCTTCTTCACAAATCATAGGTTTCTCTAGCTTTTGGTCTGTCCAACAGCCAATTATGGCAGGGAAAAATGGAAAGGGAAACTTTAAGGAAAATAATCACAGTCAGTGTATAGGCAAACAGATGATGAACACAAACCAGGCAAGGTCTCTCTGTGACAATACGACAACAGGCTTGAATAGAATTAGAAGAAGACTTGAATCAAATTACAAATCCAAACAGTCCCAAACACTGGGAAATCTCATGGCTAAATCCAAATGTTGTGACTCAGGCCTACTGTAAATTGCCAGCAAGCATATATTAAAAATAACCCTTTTTTGTGGTTCAGAAAAAAATGTTTAATTGGGATTCTGACAAGCGGAACTAATAGAGGTGCTGAGACTATGGTGAAAAAGTCAGTTTCCTGCAATATATTCAGCAATGGAGGGTTAAATAAAGTTTTTCTTTAAATTAGCTACAGTGTTTTAGCTTTATTTCCAAAGCTCTTATCATTACAGCATCTACGCTCCATTTCCTTGCATTTAAACAACTTCTCCCCCAAGGAACCACAGATTGGTGGCTGCACTTCATGATCAGAGAATTAGTTGGTCTGAGATCAGGCAGAAGGCAGAGTAGATATGCCCCATATCGACTACCTAAATCAGACAGATATAGATATAGATACATAGAATAAGCTTTCATGAGCTCAAGCTCACTTCATCAGATGCTGTGAAAGCACATATATAAAGCAGTGTATAAAATGTAGAGAGTGAAAAGGCAGGAAGGGAGTGGAAAGGGGTAATGAGTGTCAGTGCTGGGAGAGGCAAACAAGAAAGCAGTTAACTCATAGGAACAAAGGAGTCACAAAAGTTAATCCATGTAATGGGATAAGAATCCACAGTTCCTGTTTAAACCATACTTTAACACAATCCAGTCTATGGATGATTTCTTGTTTCATAAATCCCCTTTCAAGTTGTCTTCTAAAGTTTTCTACCTAAGAACAGATACCTTGGGGTCAGTATGGAATGCCTGGGTAGGTTAAAATGTTCTGCCACAGGCTTTTGGGTCTTCCTGGATCTGATATAAGATCCATGTTTATTCATTCTTATATGTAGGGATCATCCCATCTATCCAGTGTAGATAGAACAGGGCCTTGTAAGCAGGTGACAGAAGAGATGACATCTGTAGATTTGCAGGTGAATGGACCTCAGATGTTATATTCTGTGTTATTTGGTCCAGCAATGATATAGTTTATATTAGTGAGGGGGCACAGCTGGTATCCAGGTCTACTATAGTGTCTAGGAAATGAATTTGTTGGTGGAGTATTCCAGAGTTAGCTTGAAGGAAGCATTTCACTGATACACCTTAGGCAGGGGATGAGAGGGCAACTGTGGAGGAAATGGACTTCAAGTTCTGTCATAAAAATGTTCACATATTGGGGGGCCAGATATGTGGCCATAGCAGTGCCATTCATTCATTTGTAGGCATGTGGGGTCCCCAAATCTGATACAGCTGTGAATGAGGACAAAGCAGGAGAGTGTAATGGAAACAAAAGCAGAGTTCTCATCAGAGATAATGTTCTTTATGGCTCATAATCTGTCCTCCTGGGTGATACTGGTGTACAGAGATGTGACATCCATGGTGGCTAATATGGCGCTTGCTGGAATCTTGTTAGTGGATCCCAGTTCTTTTAAGAAATATATGGTGTCTCTCAAATAGCTGGAGGCTCCAGTGACATATGGAAGCAGGATAAAGTCAGCATAGCCAGAAACTCGCTGTGATGGTGCCAATGCCAGAGACAATGGGATGTCCTCAGTTGCCAGACTTGTGGATCTTGAATAATAAGTAAAAGTTGCCTGGCCTGGTCTTGGGAGATAGAAGCAGTGATCCTCTCTTGAGATAGATGCTGTCAAAGATTATCCAGTTCCCTCTGGTATTGTGCTGTGAAGATCTCTGTCTGGAATTTGTATAACTCCACATTGGAAAGTTGTTTCTTGGCTCTCTGTATGTATGCTGTTTTGTCCATGACAACAGAGGTGTCCCCCTTATCTGCCTGTTGTATGATAATATCTTGGTTGTTTTTAAGGTTGAGTATGGCTCTCTCTTCTGCAGGACTCAGGTTGTAATGCAAGTGTTTTCTGACAATGTCACAGTGGGCACGGAGGTGGAAACAGTTTATACACAGGTCCAGATTGTGGCTGCAGCCCTTAGGTGGAGTTCTGGAGCTGTCCTTCTTGTTTTCTGTATGGATCCTGTCTCTGTGGTGGGTGTGATGGCTCCTTGTCAGAGATATATTCCCTCAGTTTTAGATGGCAGAAAAAAATCCTTGAGGTGTCCATACAGCTGCACCTTACTGAACTGTGTAGTATGGCAGAAAGAAAGGCCACATAATAGTACAGACAGTACAACCAGGCTGAGAGTACAGCTGGATAGATTGATGATATTACCTTGGAGTGTAGAGTTGTTATTGGAGCATGCAAGTCTGGAAAGTTTTGCTGCCTTTATTTTCATTAAGAAGTGAAGCTGTTCATGATAGGTCTTGTGGTTGGATGTAGAGATCTCCTCCTGCTAAATGGCTGTTATGTCCAGATGGCTCTGTATTCTGTTTTTCAGTTCTGCAAGTTTGGTGTTAATCTGTTCTTGTTTTCTGTATAGAGGACTGATAAGAGAGTGCCCCAGTTTCTCTGAGAGAGTGAAGGCTATGTCAGAAAAGGCTATGTGATATGTAGAATGGGGTGGATTAGTCATTTGGAGTCCTTTAGGGCACTTTTGCATATGCTCTGGGTGTGGAGTGGGGACGCTTTAATTAGAGTGGCTGCGAGAGTGCCGCCATGTCTCCCGTATCAGCATCCCCGTGCTTAAAAATAGCAGCAGGGGCATGTGAATTAAAGCTTGTTCAATGAGCTTTAGCTCAAGCACCCCGGCACCATTTTTAAGTGTGGGGATGCTGATACACGAGATGTAGGCGGCTGCTTGAGCACGGCAATTGCCATGCTCTTCCTCGAATTCCAGTGAGTTGCAGCAGCCTCGGCACTCGTGTATAGGCACCCTAGGTGTTATATTCATTTCCTTACATCTGGTTAGAAAGAAGGTTTCTGAGTGTACCTGAGCAAGTTTCTTGTGTAGATCAACTGCACTCCATTTCATCTGCCTGAACATGGTGCCATCCATGAACAGAGAGAGAGTTAGCTGTGCTGGTGTGTAGTTCATGATTCTTATTTTTCTCTCATTTGTTGTGTCCAGATTGGTTCAAGCTACAGCAATACCATAATGTTTGATATCCACAGCCCTTGATTCCTTTATTCTCAGCTAAGTGACCCCAACTCAAGTTACAATTGCCAAGAGGCAAAGGAAAGTGATTCATCAGTGGAGTTCACTGATATGTGACACTTACAAGCACATTTTCACATCTGGATAGGTCTTTCCCCTAGCCTTTTGCCTGGAGACTATTTTATCACAGCATTGCCCATATACAGGGCCCCCTGGCTTCTCCTGTAAACCCCACTTTCCACACACATACACACACACACACACACACACACACACACACACACACACACACACAGGCACAAGAGAGGAGAGCACACAGATCTACTCTTTAGTTTTCTTTAAACTACAGATGTTCAAAGAGGCAGACTTAGAGGAAGATTGGAAAAGGTCTGAATGTGTGGGAAGACAGTACATTTCAAAGAATTTGAGTTACTGGTAAACAGGGATCCTGGTTTTCTCTGTTTAAAAATCCCAAATTCCCTGATGAAAAATCCTAAATTCTCTGATTAAAACCCCCCAAATCCAGGTTTTCCCAGAACTAAAAGGAAACACCACTATACATATAGGTATTAGTTGAACACAATGTTTTATTGATATATTTACAATTTTAAAGCAATTTAGAAGCCTACCAGTGTCTCAATGTTCATAATAAAATGATTTCTAAATACATATATATTTTGGCATTTTATTTTTTTTTTATCATGGAAAATCAGAGTTTCCCCTGGCCCTTTCACTCACCAGGACGTGGATCCAGCTGTGGTTGTCCCCCCTGCTGCTTTGTGGCACTGAGCAGCCCTGATACGCTGGTGCCCTGCCCTTGTTCGTGCTGTTGCTCTTCACTCCCTGATGGTGCCCCTCATTCCCAGCTCCCAGCCCTCCCAGTCCTGCTGGTGTCTCTCACTCCTGCCGCACTGTCCTCCATCCCATGGCTCCAAGTGTGTGAGGAAGGGGGTGGGTGTGTGGGTAAGGGGGATGTGGGTACAGGTGATACATGGGAGGGTAGGGGGAGCATGTGTCCCCCTAGATTTCTGTGCCCACAGTGGGGTGCAGGGTGTGGGCTGCAGCTGGGCTGGACCAGCTCTGGGCAACAGCCAACTCTGTGATTCAGCAGGTGGGACCTGGTGCAGGAGGGAGTGCCATGCTGCCATGGCCACCAAGATGTGGTGCAGTAGCAGCAGCAGCATAGAGTTGTGGCTCCTGCTGCTGGGTGGGCAGGAGGTGCCTCCCCTTGGGGGCCAAGGCAGCACAGTGTTCCCTCCCATGCAAGGTCATGCCTGCTGGGCCATGGAGGTGGCTCCTGCCCACAGCTGGTCCAGCCCAGCTGCAGCCTCATGCCCTGTGCTGGGTGCAGAAATCTGGGAGGGCACGTGTCCTAACCCCCACCTCCCACCCGGCTGCATTGCCTGTGCCCCTCCACCATATCACCCATGCCCCCTCCCCCACCATACAGTTACCTAGAGGGAGCTGCGGAAGCTTCTCTCCACTATGTGCATGGCTTTCATGTGCATATGTGGATGCACACATGCATGTGGCACCCCCTGTGTCCCACTCCCCCAGCCCCAAGCAGCTGCTTGCAGGCTGCAACTCTGCCAGCCTGCAAGGGGAAACCCCCATTTCATGTTTTTTTTCTCCTTTAAAGTAGAAAATCCTTCAAATGAGAAAATCAATGTTTTTACATTTTTTCTGCAGTGAACAGAAATAATTAGTAAATAACTTCCTTTTTTCCCTATGAGTAATTGTCCACATGCCCATTTCCCACTATGGGTGAGTCCAAAGACTATCCACAACACCTGAAGGTGGGACTTTGAGTCTCCTCAGGTAAAGACAGAAGAGTGTACTCCTCTACTAAAGGCAGTGGCCCTCCCAAAGGTCTCTACAATGACGCAATGCTTAGCGAAGGTGTGGCCGAACTCTACCAGGTTGCTGCCATGCAGATGTCTCATGCAGAAACCTGATGGAAGAGGAAGCAGAAGTAGCCTGAACTCTGGCTTAGATCACAGAAGAAGGGTCTAACTTTTTCTAGTTTGTAATAGTCTAACATAACTGGAAATCCAGTTGCTAGGTTTGTGCCCACAAACAGGCATGCTAAAGGTTTTGTGTGACCAAAGAGGCAAAGTGGACTGAGCTCTGGCCTGGGGACACACTGTAGGGAACACTTCAAAGAGTTCAGTGTGACTTCCTTTTCTGTAAAACAGTTTCATAGTGGGACATGCAGATGCCCTTTTCACCTCAGGTGAAGATAACACACTGGGTCTAGCAGCAGGCCCCAGATACTGTTGTTCTCCAGCTGGTTCCCAATACCATTATGGTTAATTTTATGCAGTGAGTTAAATCCCACAGTTCACTACTGTTTGCCTGCAGTTTGTTGCTATTGTGGCACACTGTGCTTGAGAAAAGAAAAGGAGAGAAGAAAAGGAGGGAGCTGGAAGAGCGAAAACAGGAATCTCAGGGATTACAGGGAGCAATAAAGACTGTTTGTTTGCTGTATTTGGGATGTCAGCGTTCTGACTCCCACTTGGAAGAGATGGGAGAACAAAGAAGCAGCTCTCTGAAGTGGGGGTACAACAAATAGCCAGGAACACCAGACACGCAGAAGAGCTAGGGTTTGAAGCTACAGACTTGCCCCTCAAGATGCCACTCAGAGCTGGCTTTAGGGGCCCTTCAGGTAGGAGACTGAACAAGCTTCATTTGGAGAAGTCCCAAGGCAGATCTCCTGAAATGGGCTGATAAATTACACTTTGTCTGTGTGCAAATAACAGAGCAGAGCTCTCTCTATTCACATCTCAAGTGTGATGGATGGCCCCAGATCTTGAACTGGGTAGCTTTGGGAAAGACTTGGGAGAAAGTTTACTATGTGCAGTGGAAGCTGAAAATAGCTTTCAGCCGGCACTTGAGATAGGTCAGGAGAACCAGCTTACCTGGAAAAATGATTAAATAGAGGGGAATTGCCATCTGGGCCTGGATCTCATTATCTTGTCTGGTGGAGGTGACTGTCACTAGGAGGGTTGTCTTCATAGACTATGTTGGAGTGAGGAGGAGGCCACTGGCTTGAACAGTGGGCACATTAGTACCCTAAGGGCCAGATTCAGATCCCACTTAGGATCAGGGCTCTTGATGCATAGGAAGGACCTCGCCAGCCCTTTTAGAACCCAGTGTGACAATGTTAGAGAAACTGGGAGGCCCTCAACCATAGGGTAATGGGCAGAGATCACTTTTAGGTGAACCTGAATTGGACCGAGGGAATAGACTACTGGTTTTCAGTTCCAAAGAGTAGTCTGGGGACTGATGACAGCAACAGAAAGATATCCTGAATTCATCACCACAAAAAGAATCTAGACCGCTTTGGAAGCTAGGTAGGCCTCATGGAAGCCTTCATGCTACATGTTGGGGCATTCCTAATGGGATTGAAACAGATGTGCTCTGCAATCTGTGAGAAACATCCAGCTGTGCGAAACATCTAGCTGTGAGAAACATCCAGTATCTAGGAGTTAAGATGAAGCAAGCACAAGTCTGGGTAATGTATTCTGCCAGTGTCATGAGAGAGCAGATTGGGAAGCAGAGGCAGGGAAAGAATCCTGCATAATAAGTGAAGGGGGTCCTGAAACCAGATCTGTCTTGGCCAGACTGGTGTTATCAGGATGACTTGGGCTTGGTTTGGCCACATGTTCACAATGACTCACAAGATTAAGGGGGATCAAGGAGAAGGCATACAGCAAGCCCTTCCAGTGTGGTATCAGACAGTCATTAGAGATAATATCACTTTAGCAATACCACATCCTGCTG
>NW_005842227.1:522123-539186 GCF_000455745.1 Alligator sinensis
AGAATGATCCCTGAAGAGGGACAGAGAGGGTGGTTGAAGAGAGAGGAGCAGAAATATCAATGATATAGCCATATCTCATCATATCTATGACCTAGTGGTCTGTAGTAATAGAGAAAGCAGCAGGTGGTCATGAAAGAAAGAAGACAGAGGGGTTCATAGATTCATAGATTCATAGATGCTAGGGTCGGATGGGACCTCAATAGATCATCGAGTCCAACCCCCTGCATAGGCAGGAAAGAGTGCTGGGTCTAGATGACCCCAGCTAGATACTTTGGCCACTCTAACTGTGAAGAAGTTCTTTCTAATGTCCAATCTAAATCTGCTCTCTGCTAGCTTGTGGCCATTATTTCTTGTAACCCCCGGGGGCGCCTTGGTGAATAAAACCTCACCAATTCCCTTCTGTGCCCCCGTGATGAACTTATAGGCAGCCACAAGGTCACCTCTCAACCTTCTCTTGCGGAGGCTGAAAAGTTCCAGGTTCTCTAGTCTCTCCTTGTAGGGCTTGGTCTGCAAGCCCTTAACCATATGAGTGGCCCTTCTCTGGACCTCCTCCAGGTTATCCGCATCTCTCTTGAAGTGCGGTGCCCAGAATTGCACGCAGTACTCCAACTGCGGTCTGACTAGTGCCCGATAGAGGGGAAGTATCACCTCTTTGGATCTATTCGTCATGCATCTGCTGATGCACGATAAAGTGCCATTGGCTTTTCTGATGGCTTTGTCACACTGCCCACTCATGTTCATCTTGGAGTCCACTAGGACTCCAAGATCCCTTTCCACTTCCATGCCACCCAGCAGGTCATTTCCTAGGCAGTAGGTGTGCTGGACATTTTTCCTCCCTAGGTGCAGCACTTTGCATTTCTCCTTGTTGAACTGCATTTTGTTGTTTTCTGCCCACTTGTCCAACCTGTTAGGTTAGGGAGCATCTGTCATGCACACTATCAAAGCCACTGCTTTTCTGAGTAGTCGCTGTAGGAAGCAACCTGGGAAGGCCCAGAGAGATGATGTCAATGGGGATTCTGCTTTTGTGTTAAGGTTTCATACTGGCATGAAGAGAAAGACAGGTGGAAGCATACCTGGGGCTCCAGGGGCCTTGAGTAAAATGTCTCTGGTCAAGGGCTGACTGAACCCATATGAAAACATGCATCTGAATAACTACTTGAAGGAGAACTGTAACTGATATTAAATTCTTTAGGAATCTTAAACTAGTAAAAATTATGATGTGCAAAAACCTTGCTCCTACTCTCCTGTCACCTTCTTTCCCCTTCTGCACTTTGAATACCGCCTCCCTCAGGCAAAAGGTGTGGTATCAGGTAGGCCTGTGCGAGTTGGCAGCGATCTCATCCAGCTTTGGATCTGGCCACTTCAGATGGCAGTGATCTGATCCAAAGCTGTGGACCGGGTTTCCGCCTCAAATCAGCCGAAGTGGCTCTGAAGCTTTGGAGCCACCTCGGAGATCTGGCCATAGGGTATAATGGGGAAATCAATAAAATATCTATAACTTTGTTGTTTTTTGTCTGATTTGGATGAAACCTGCAAAAATGGTAGCATCTGCTGAGGGCATGAAACCTGCCAAGTTTCAAGAAGATTGGTGCAGTGTTTTGGGGGGAACTGTACCCCCAATTCTTGAAAGCCAAACTCATGTCACGGCTGCGTGTCACACCACAGGGGGATGGAACCTGCAGGGGTGGTGGCCCCTAGTGAGGCCACAGAGTCTGCCAAGTTTCAAGAAGATTGGTGCAGGGGCTTGGGGGGAACTGTACCTCAAATTCTTGAAAGCAAAGCTCCTGTCACATCTATGTGTTACACCACAGGGGGGTGAAAACTGCAGGGGTGGTAGGCTCGATGAGACCACAAAGCATGCCAAGTTTCAAGAATATAGGTGCAGGAGTTTGGGGGGAACTGCACCTCAAGCTGATGACAGGCAAAACTCATGACACAGATGACCCCATGTGTGTTAAGGTGCAGTGGCCTGAAAGTTGCAGGGTTGATGTACCCTGCTCAGGCCACAAAGCGTGCCAAGTTTCAAGAAGATACGTGCAGGGGCTTGGGGGGAACTGTACCTTAAGCTGCTGACAAGCAAAACTCATGATGTAGGTGGGTGCTTGGGCGACTGTGTCTGCGTTGGGGCACAGGAGGGAGGCCTGCAGTAGTGTCTCCCATGCCGCAAGACAGAGACAGTCAGTCCCACAAGCACCCATGGCACGAGTTTTGTCTGTCAACAGCTAGGGGTGCAGGGCCCCAGAACCCAGAATGTCCCTGCACTGATCTCCTCGAGACCTGGCAGGCATCGTGGCTGCAGCAGGGGCCACCATCCCTGCAGCTGTCACCCCGCTGCACCTTAACACACGCAGTGTCATCCATGGCATGAGTTTTGCTTGTCAACAGCTTGAGGGGCAGTTCCCCCCAAACCCCTGCACCGATCTTCTTGAAACTTTGCAGGCTTTGTGGCCTCAGCAAGAGCTACCAGATCTGCAGTTTTGATCCCCCCTGTGGTGTAACACATAGACATGACAGGAGTTTTGCTTTTAAGAATTTGGGGTGCAGTTCCCCCCAAACCCCTGCACCAATCTTCTTGAAACTTGGCAGTCTATGTATTCTCTGGAGTCAAACACCCCTTAAAATTTCATCTAAATTGGGCAAAAAACAACAAAGTTATAGATATTTTATTGTTTGCATATTATACGCTATGGCCGGATCTCCGAGGCGGATCCAAGGCGGCTCTGAAGCGCTTCGGAAGCTCCAAACCGCTTCGGGAAGCCTAATGAGGCCAGCGCTTCAACACGGGCATGCTCCTTCAGACCTCCAAGCGTCCGAAGCTGCTCTGGATCTGAAGCTCTTTCCAAAGCTTCTCACAGCCCTAGTATCAGGTTTCTGGTGCAGGAGGTGGCACGGCTTCCACCTGATTTACACTGCAGAGGTTTCTCCTAGATAGAAGAAGCAACAGCAGCCTTTACTGCTTTATTTTGTGTGTAACCATCTAACCTTCTAGAAAAAATGAAGAACCTAGTCTATCAGACCTTGAAGAGGGCAGGGAAGGGAGAGCTTGAAAAGAGAAGGCTCTTAAAGCCCCTGCTTTATTTACCAGCTCTTACTCTCAGCTTTAAACTATGTAGCCAACTCTAAACTATGCTCATTGCCATGATGCCCTTTGACATTCGCTAGCGCTGAACTAAACTAAGAAAGGTGGGTTGAAAAATATTGCCAAACTAGATACTCTGTTACTGAATGGATTAGGCTTTCTTAGGTAAATTAGACTGGATTTTGCCAAGAACTCTGATAGTTAAAAAAGACAGATGACAAACAAACCAATATGAGGACTCAGTGACTCCAATCACCCCAATCACTCCAATCACCTATGCTTTCTGAACAAGCTTATATTTAGTTGTGGCTGGCACCAGTCTGCACACAAAACTAAACAGGAGAAAAACAGGAGTTAGAAAATGTAGCCATTATTTTTTTTATTCTTAGATGAAAAAATGATTCATGAAATGACAAAACCACAAATCTGATTTGACTCTTTTTTTTTCTATTTTAAGAAATGTATTTACTGAGATTCCTAAAGCTTAAGAGGGAATGATTAAAGATATCACTGGCACATGGCTTTTCATCATTTGAACAAATGAAAGCACTCTGCTATTTGAAAACAGTGCTACCTATTAGCAACTATGGGGAAAGATTCAACCATACGGAGGAAAGCAAAATATTTAAAAGATTTTTTGTTTCCAGGTAAAAATATTTAGCATTGTCTGGCATTGACATATCACATTTGCATTAGTAATGTACATGCTTGCTGCAGGTTTTTTCCTTCCCACTGGAATACTTCTTCATTTTTAAAAGATTTGTAAAGGCAAAGTAAAAAAAAAAAATCAGTTAAAAAAATAAGTTTCAGCCCAGTAGCATCTCTAGAGAAAAATATTTAGGTTTGCAGAGCCTTGAAATCTGTTTCATGGTGTTCACTACTTCTAAAATATTCTTCATGAGAAAAAATCCTTCTAGTAGTTTAACCCTGAATCATATATATTTGTAGTCTATAACTTGCTTTGGGGCCAGAATTTTAAATGCGAGTGTAAACTACTAATCTTGGAAAGATGAGTCTCAAGACAAAAACAGAAAAAAAAAATCCTCTTTTATAGATTGTCTAAAATATAAAATATTCAGGTTAAGAGAAACTATAACACTGTTATTACTTGTTGGTAATTGTTTTCTTCCCTGAAGCCACGCAAGATAATAATTTGAAATCTACTTTTTATGTTCTCTAGAATTGTATTAGTTTGTATGGATATCAGGACACTGTGTGACTGTGCAGATCCTTTTAATATATTTATTCTGAGCTACTGATTTCTGAAACATGCTGCTCAATTTTCTAGAAAACATGCTTTTTCCATTGCTAATTAAGGCTAGGGTATGATACAGTTATTCTGACAGCATATTCCTTTACATCACTTTAGTGAGACTACACGTTGGATGAGGTATGTCACTGCGTACATCACAGCCTTGTCCTTAATAATCACGTTCTCTTTGAAAAACAAATTTTTCTCTTAATAAAAAAACCACAAAACAAGCACTGCCTAGAAGGACTACTGAAAGTGATACGATTAAATGGAAAAATAACAACAACGTATCTCCTCTAGAGGAGGTACAGCATAGTTATGAAATACTGGATTTGATTTTTGAAAATATTCTCTCTCAAAGGGCAGCCCTTGAAGTGACCAAACACTTCATGGTGTGTAAGTGCCTCGTACGCAAGGGAGTGGAGTGTAGGTGAGTGGAGTGTGGGTGAACAGGAGCAAGGAGAAAGTGGAACATCACTCTCAAAATGCATCGACTGGTACCCAAGTGCCATCACGGAGGGTGAAACAATGATCAAATTGTAACTCCTAAGAGTTACAAGATGGTTTGCGGCTTGCATGTGAAGCACTGTAGCTGACTGCTGTCCTTTCCTCAAGCTGAACTACAGCCTTTCAATCTAGCCATTAAGGATCATTATTCGACCCAACCTATGCATAATTTTTTTCTTAGCCTCAGCAGGAGGTTTCAGACCTTTACACTTATAACACTGACAGCAGCCTGAGAGTATTTTTAAATATAAAATTGTACCTTTTAAATCCATTACCTATCATTAATATATTTAAAAATATACATATATTAATTGGCAAGTATCACTGAGTCAGATCTGGACTTCAGTTAAGAAATCTTGCCCTGCAAACATCCTTGAAAAATGCAGATACCATATATAGTATCTCTTTGAACAGAAGCCAAGGGCTGCCTGAAAAGTTCTGTTTAACGGAAAGCTGGGATAATGCAGAAGTCAGTTTTGTTGATCTGCTTTAACAAGAATACGTAGAGAATAAGCCTAAGCCTTTTTTTGCCGGAAAGTGGAACATACATATTTCTAACAATCTGTAAGTGTGGAAGATCAAAGTCTATTTCCTCTAGGCACACAGGTGGCTCTGAGGCTATGTGCATATTGCCATCCTGTTAGATGGATAATGACAAATGTATTGTATATGAAATCCCAGCAGACTGAGGATTCTTTTGTTTCATTCTGTGAGGGCTATAAATAAGTAGTGTGGCACGAGCAGACTGCTGAATGAAACAAACGTGCGCACATAAAATAAATCAGAAACCTTAGTGGTTTACAAATGACCATTTTCAAAGGGATTCAAAGCAGATAGACGGGGAGCCCTTTCTCAGCAAATGATAGAACAGCCTTACTGCATTCCACAAGCACTTCTGGGAAGAATTTTCTATCAAATATTCATGGTAGCCTCTTGTCTATACAAGTCTGGTTGATAGAGTAATAGTGTCGACTCACCTGGCACCAAAACTCAGCCGTTCTCCCTTTCCCTATCCAGTAAATCTGTGGTTGTCAGTGATGGGAGCTGATGGGAAATGATAGCCTTATTGAGCTGCCTTGTGAACTGTAACTCATTTGTTCTGAAGACCCAGACTGACAGCCCCTGCATTTCTCCCTTCCAGCGAAATTGAGTATAAATCACTTTATCATTTTTTCCCCATGACAGTTTATCAGAATTCTGGAATTTTATATGAAGTCATAGGGACTGGTGATAGAAAATAAGGCTCACTCATTCTTGTGGTTGAAGAGCACTGCCCCTCGCAAGGGCTTAACATTCCAATAAAAACTGTAATCTGACTTCAGCTAAAAACACACATATGCACACACATACACATTCGACTTAGTGAGACAATGAAAATGCTGTGAACAGGATAGCCTTCACTAGGCTTCAGCTGGCATACTCTAGGCTATGAATTTACTACAGATGCTTTATCTCAGCTATCTGGAAACTCATTTTTCCTTTGACTTTTGATTCATCCTTTTATACCTTTTGAGTTCTACATATACATACCCACAAACACACACAAAAAGTATTTGCACAGTGGCAACTTATCAGGTAAAAATGACTGTTCTCATTTAGTGCTGTTCTAGGGCTAAAATACTATGGAAATGGGAGTCTAGGTTAGGGGTATGCAATTATTTTGGCTGGAGGGCCACTTAACAAGTGAGCTCTTGAGGGCTACCATAGCCCTGTCCCTTGACAGGTGTCCTGCCCCTGGTCATCATCTTGGGACTGGAAATCCTGCTCCTAACCCCTGACATTTGCCACTGGAAGTCCCTGTCCCAGAAATACTCCTTTTGAGAAGTGAGGTTTCTATCTTGATACCAGAAAAAAGTCATATACAAAAAAACCCAAACAACATCCACTATAACTTATTTTAATTTTATTTAAAAAAGATTTTTGTCCTGATGTATGTGTGTTTGCATACTGTATCTAGAAATGATTGCATAATTGCTCAAAATACAGTCTTACTCTTGTATAGTGTGTGTGGGTGGGTAAGAGAGTGTATGTTGGGGGTGTGTGGTTAGGGAATGTGGATGTATGTGGGGGGTATGGGTATGGTGTGTGGGGGATGGTGGGGGAAGAGGAAGTACGTGGTTGGGGTGGGGGTGTGTGTGTGACTTGATGGGGATGGGGTATGGGAGTGTGTGTGGGGGCTGTGGGAGGATGTGGGTATGTTTGGGGGTATGGTGGGAGGTAGAGGGAGAGGGCTGTGAAGTTATGGTGGAGGGGTAGGAGTGTGTATGTGGGCTGTGGAAGGGTATGGGTGTTTTTGGGGGGTGTAAGTGTGTGTGTGTCCATGTGGGAGGGTTCTTAGATTCCCTGGAGTGTGCGAGTCCCTGGAGCTGAACGCAGGGGTATCGAGTGGGGCCAGCCCTGTCCAGCCCCATAGCATATAGCTTCCCATGCTCACCCCAGTCCCTGGCTGCAGGTGGTGGCACCGTGGAGGACCATCCCCACCCAGCCAAGTAGTGCTCCCACCCAAGTCCCCGGCTATACATCAATCAAGACTGACTTCTGTATGCTGCTCATGTACTGCAGGCCATCACTAAGAAGCATACATTTAACTACAATGACTACAGGACTAATGACATAATATCTTTGGACTATTTTTGCCTAATATGTTGTGTTTTTTTAAAACTTTTATATATAATCTAGCAAATCAGTGTACATTCCAATAGTTATATTTGTTTTTGCTTTGATCTTAAAAGGAATAGTATAGTGCTAACCTCCTACCATATTACTAAAGCCTCTAGTTTCTTGACACTGGAGAAAAAAAATGTGTTGTGTCATATGTGGTGATAGACTGTTACTTCTGCACCCCACTTTTCAAAATCCTAGATCTGCCCATACATGTGCTATGATCTTTAAAAAGTTTTGTGAATTTGTTCTTTCTGAAAATGAAGAGTTAACACCAATATTTGGAACTAGTCAAAGTACCTGGCTTCACACGGGTTGCAGTAATCAAATTTTATTTTTTTATAAATGAAATACGTTCATTCTATCTTATTTCCCTCTACTAATAAGCTGTGTGTATGTGTTTAGTGTTTCACCCTATTTTACTTGTGTGATACACCTTGACTGTGAGCTTTTGGTACCAAAAACCTATAAAAGTTGAACATTTAAATGTACTAAACAACTGAATTGTGAGGTAGAATTATTTATTTACTTTGTAAGACTTTAGCATACCACTGAGGATTTCACATCACATTTTTCTATCCTAGTTTATGATGGTGTTTGACACTTTTTTATCTGTGTAGAGCTTCAGGATAGACAATGTTCCATATTTTGCCATCCATTGCCAAGATGAAAAGGTTTTTGCCATTGCCAACTCTGGAACAACCAACATAGAATTGGCCATGAGAAAAGCATGGGCTTCACAGGTTGAGTCCAACAACTTTGAGTGATTGTCCTTGTGCCTTGTTGATGCTCATGGCAAAAGTGAGGTGGATCGGGAACTGGAGCCATTTAAACTGAAATGGCAGGTAAGAGGGAATGATTGGAATGCATGGAATGAAGACATCCTGTCCCGATGCATGGCCAGTCATGATGGTGGATTCAATGACATGTGGCATGAGCTTCTTGACAGACAATTGTGTTCCATTGCAGAGTGCTGGTGGATCCAGATTCCTGAGAAGAATGATGGGTGCAACAATCTTGAGCTCCAGATTGTGTGAAGGCACACCTAGTGGTTTGAGAGAGTTGAGAAATTCTGTTGGGTAGTTGACTGTCTCATTGGTGTCTGGGACAGTGTTCACTGACTTTGTATTTTTGCACAGTGCCAGGCAATTGATAAAGAAGGTCTTTGTTTATGGTATTGACCGCATCATTTTGTGGTGGCAGGATGGTTCTTTGGCATAGCCACATGTGGTCATGAAAGTAAAGTGCGACATTTGGAAAAACTGCCTCTTTCAGTTCCTGAAGTGTTGCAACTGTGTTCCCAAAGTTGTTCATTGAGCTAGTTCCATCTTGATTCTCAGATACCAAGATCCCATTTTCCAGTTTGAGCAGGCTTGTAGCAAACTCTCCAGCAGATGCATCACCTATTAGACGCACTCACATGTTGGTCATGAGGCTGAGTTGCTGAATGTTTTTCCAAATGTATGAAGCTTTGAGGCAGGCCTGCAGTCATCAGCTTTGGTTACATGTGGAATAACTGCCAGTGTCTGTTGAAAATCCCCAGCCAACACCAGAGTCACTCCTCCCATTGTTTCGTCATTATGTCGAAGATATAATATCCCTGGAACTTTTCCTCTCCATCTTATTGTAAGGCAGTGGCTGCAAAAAATTGCCATTGAGCCAATTGCAACTAATGGATCAGAACTGTAATCCAAGGCTGGATTGTAGAAGAATGCAGAGTTTTCTTTTTCCCTCCAGGGCCGGTTCCTGGCTGCAGCCATTGCTGCTCTGTTTGCAACTTGCTGTGCAGGAGTCTCAGTTGCTCTGGATGCAGCCATTGCTGCTCTGTTTGTTTCTCATCTTGCAACTTGGTGCTCTGGCTGCAGCTTTTGCAAGGCAATTTGTGGCAAGTTAGCTTCTTGTAGATTGCCTTACAGGGAATGCCTCTCACAACCCCCTAATCAGTCCCTGAGAAGGCCCACTATGGTTTTCTCCTTGGACCTTCCTTAAGCCCTCATTCCGCCTGCGGATGTTCCCAGGTCCTGTTAACCAGTCCCAACCACAACCCTTAGGGGAATACTCCTAAATACACAGCCTTCTCCAGCTGTATCGGTTGACCTTGGCTAGGAGCTTTGAGCTTTGCTAAAGAATGTTTTGCACATGAAAATGTATTCAGTTTCCTGGAGCTGACCTATCACAGGGGGTTATACGGTATAGATAAAAAAATTGGCGAAATTTTTTTTGAGTCAAATAAAAAACATAGCACCCAGGTGCATGCTCCCAGGGTCCCCTTAGTATGCATGCAAAGTTTCAGGTCTCTAGGTATCATGGTCTTGGAGCTATGGCACTGAAACACACACACAGGCCCTTTTATTAATATAGATTACATATAAGAGTAGATATGTCAGCCTAATGCTAAGTCTCCAACAAGAGGTTTTACATATGGCCAAATCTGTATGTAAATCATATGAGGCACTAAAGTACAGGAAGTACATATACTTCAAAAATAGAATTTAAAACTTCCATCCTAGAACTTGTCCTCATCAAGCAGGCATCTAGTTGTAGTAAATATTGTAATTCTACTGAAAAAATACCTGCTAAGGCAGTGAATCAGACATAATTTCTCTACTTGCACTGAATAGCGTGATCTGTACATATAGAGGAAATTAGCTATGTTAATCTGAAGTCTGGCAGAAGACAAGGCAGGGGACACCTTAGGACTAAATCATTCAGAAAGGAATAAGCTTGCACAGGTGACAACCTACTTGGTCAGATGCCACCCTGCCGTACCTTCTGCCTGACTTCAGACTAACAGAGATAACTGCCAGCATTAATTGAAAAGATTCATACACACAATGATGGAAAAAAGATGCTGAGACAAACCTTTATTTAAGAGGAGGACAGCAATGAAAAAAAACAAGGGCGTGAAGAGGCCAAAGCTACCAAGTGCTCTGAACACAGTGTTCCAAAACTACTAATTTTGACTACTAATTAATTAAGACTACTAATAAAAACATAAAAAGGTAATATGTGCTCCATGACGTGTTCAAAAACCCTAAACCAGGATTTCAGATGATAAAACCTAGTATGGTTGGTCTCCATACAGAATGGTTGTAAGTGAAGAGGAAGAAAGAAAACAAATGAAATCCTGACCTGCATAAAAATAAAGGTATCGTTTATGTAGAAGGGACTAATGAGGTTATCATTAAAAAATGCAGTGAGTAGTTGTGGTCAACCACTGATAAAAATAATTATATTATCTCTTGTTCTTAAAATCTAATCTAGATGGAACGTATGCCCCCAAGACAATAGTTAATGCATGGAGTAAACAACTGAGCACAACCAGTCACAGACTTAGCCATAAAAATAAAGTTTCAGGACCTGGACACTTGGGCTAAGTACAGACAGTCAAAAAGCCCAAGGCAGAATCAATTCAATCTATGCAGCTTTATCTAAACTGTACAGATTGGACCATTACTGAACAGAATACACAATCACTCATGGGTTAACCAAGGCAGGCAGGTGGCTGTTTTGGCCAAGGGGGCTATTTGCGCACATCTCCCAACTTTGTTGGGCTTCAAACACCCCAGCTCCGCCCCCTTGCTAGCTCCCTACCAGTCAGCAGGGGAAAGGGGGCACATGGGGGGGTGTGTGGAGTGGTCTCTGCTCTGGTCCTGCAGCTAGGGTCTGCACAGAGGAGGGGAAGCCCCTGAGGTGGGGGATGTCTCCTTCACAGCAGGCTCCACTGGACTGTGAATAACTTAGCCCAGCCCAGTCCCCTCACCACCCCGCTGGCCTCCCTTTCAGAGGGTAGGGTGGGGAGAGGAATAGACTGCTGTTCTGGCCCACCAGCTGGGGTCTGTACAGTGGGTGGGGGAAAATCTTCAAGGCAGGGGCTTCCACCACCCCCCCTCGCTGCCAAATATCTTTGCTGGGCTGCAAATATCCCAGCCCTGCCCCTCACCAGCCCCCTTCCTTCCAGCCAAGGTGGGGCAGGTGGGGGGGGGGGACCCTGACTCCAGGCCCCCATCCAGGGTCTGCACAGGGGTGGGATTGAAAGTCCTCTAGGCAGGGCTTTCTCCCATGCAGTGCAGCTCCACCAGGCTGCAAATGCCCCCC
Organism: Alligator sinensis; assembly: GCF_000455745.1. NCBI lineage: Eukaryota > Metazoa > Chordata > Crocodylia > Alligatoridae > Alligator > Alligator sinensis. The sequence continues at coordinate 533,721 of NW_005842227.1, forward strand.
CCCACACCCTTTCACCAGCCCCACCTGTTAGCCATGGGAGGAGGGTATGTGTCAGGAGAAAGGATCCCTGTCTTAGTTCTCCAGCCAGGATCTGCACATTGTAGGAGGGGTAAAGCTCCCGTGGCTGACAGGTGGGGTGCCAGCAGGGGTTGGGCCTGGGGTGTTCACAGCAGAGCAGACCCACACTGCAGAGCAGACAGCCCCTGCCTTGAGGGCTTTCTCCCCAGCCTCTCTGCAAACCCTGACTGGAGGGCTGGGCCCAGAGCAGAGGTCCATTCCTCCCCCCCACCTTCTCCCCATGGCTGAGAGACCCCCACCTTCATAAGTTTTCACCCCTCTCCCCCCTGTGCAGAGCCTGGCTGGGGGGAACAAGGGCCACGGCGGGGGTCTGTTCCCCCCCCATCACACCCCTGTCACTGCCGTTGGGGCTGGGGAGGCTACCTCAGCTTTGTGACAGCCAGGGGTGGGTCCACAAAGCTGGGCTGGAGCAGGCAAGCTGGGGCAGAGGATATCCCACCTTACCTCTGAGGTTGGACTATCAGGGGCTGTAGTGCATCCCAGGATGCAGGGGGACTGAGACCTAGTGTTGGGTGGGATCTGGGACAGGAGTTCTTTCATAGACCTTTCATAGGAATTAAGGCTGGAAGGGACCTTGGAAGATCATCGAGTCCAGCCCCCTGCCCCAGGGACAGGAAGTCAGCTGAGGTCACAGGATCTCAGCAAGATAAACGTCCATTTGACTCTTAAAGGAGTCCAGAGTAGGTGCTTGCACCACCTCTGGTGGCAGTCTGTTCCAGGCCTTGGGGGCTCGGACAGTAAAGAAGTTCTTCCTATGTCCAGCCTGAAACGATCTTGAAGGAGTTTGTGACTGTTTGACCTTGTCATCCCATGGGTTACTCTAGTGAACAGGCATTCCCCCAGATCCTGGTGTACACCCCTTATATACTTATAGGCAGCCACCAGGTCACCCCTGAGCCTGTGCTTTTCCAGGCTGAAGAGTCCCATAGCTCTCAGCCTCTCATCATAAGGCCTGTTTTCCTGCCCTCTGATCATGTACATGGCTCTCCTCTGGACTCTCTCAAGCTTCTCCACATCCTTTTTAAATGGTGTTCAGGACTGGATGCAGTACTCCAGCTGCAGCCTCACCAAGGCTGAGTACAGTGGGCTCATGACATCCTGGGATTTGCTAGAGAAGCATCTATTGATGCAAGCCAGAGTTTTGCTCGCTTTGCCAGTTGCAACATCACATTGATGGCTCATATTCATCTTGTGGTCAATCATGACCCTCAAGTCCCTTTTAGCTGTGGTGCTAGCAAGCGTAGCACTGACAAGCCTATAAGTATGCTGCGGGTTTTTCTTCCCAAGGTGGAGTATCTTGCATTTTTTGGTGTTGAAGGCCATCAGGTTTTTGTCTGCCCATTTTCTGAGCCTGTCAAGGTCGGCCTGGATCACCATCCTGTCTTTGGGTGTGGACACTTTACCCCAAAGTTTGGTGTCATCGGCAAACTTGGCCAGTCCGCTTCTGATACCAAAGTTCACATCATTAATGAAGATGTTGAAAAGAATAGGCCCAAGGACGGAGCCTTGGGGGACCCCACTGGTCACGGCGCACCATAATGATTGACTTCCGTCAACTACCACTCTCTGGGTCTGACCTTGGAGCCAATTCCCCAGCCAGCGGACTGTGATGTAGTCGGGCCACAGTTGGCCAGTTTTTCTATGAGATGATCATGGGATACCAGATTGAAAGCTTTTTAAAAATCAAGATATATGATGTCAATCTCTTCCCCCTTGTCCAGGTGATATGTCACCTGGTTATAGAAGGAAATGAGATTGGTCAGGCAAGACCTACCCAAAACAAATAGACTGTTTTAACCTAAATCAGTTAAATCTGCTACTCCATCCATCCAGGTCTATCTTAAACCAGTCTTGGCCATTTTAAACCAGTATATTTGCACTGAACTTCTCTTCTGTTACAGGTTTAGACTGGTTTCCGATCACTTATATCTGTGTGTAATGTCTGCCCCTCGCCCTGATTCATTTACACTAGTGAAATTGGCTTTAATATTTGCATAAAAAAGGATTAGACACAAAACATACATCCCTACACCAGTGCAACTTACTCAGATTCAGTGTACAGTTATCCCATAAAAAATCAGGGGGTAAAATTACACTGCTGTAAATTACATTGTACATCTGCTATTTACCCCCAGAACAGCTGCTTGTTTAGGGCAAACAGGCTATTTATCTTCTCCCCTGGCACTTAAGGCATTTACACACATGCATGTGCCGCAGCACCAGGCACTTTTAAAAGCACCTGGCATTGCAGCACACACATCGGTATAAACAGCAAAATGTGCATCAGAGCTGAGAAAATGGTGTTTTATTTCAAAACCGCACCATCACCATTTTCTGTGTGCTGACATGCATTTCACCGTTTACACAAATGCATGTAATGCAGCACCAGGCGTGTCAGCTCACGTGTTCCACAGACTCAATTAATCCGCATTGAATTTCTGGCGTGTCGGAGCAGACAATTAATGGCCAAGTGCAACAGTACCTCTCTACTGTGTGCATCTACTTCGAGATAGATAAATGTCTGTCCTGTATTGATCTCATTATAATTTACATCAGTGTAGAAAACCTATGTAAGTTAAACCGGTGTAAACATGTCATGCATACAGTCCTTGGTATAAAGGTTAGATTAATATTTGTAGTAAATATCATTGTTGAGTCTCCAAAAGGAGAAAAGGCATGACTTGCAAAGTATGTATTTATGCAAACTGTATACCCCTTCATAGATAGTCCTCCACCTCTGCAAAGGTTTGATATTTAAAGCCAACTGTGATAGAGCATTATTACATTCCTGAAGAAAGCTTGCAAAGAATAATTTTCTCCAACTTTTTGAGGTGGTCTAATAAAAGATATCAAATAGGGCTGTGTGAAACAGCACCATTCTGTTTTGATGGGACAGTGTTTCGTTTCGAGTTTTGTTTTGAAACTGCTGTTCCATTTCATTTAATCAAAACTGTTTCTCTGTTTCGACGTTTCACCCATAGACTATAATGGGGAAGCATGAAATTGCCAATAACTTTGTCATTTCTTGCCTGATTCAGATGAGACTTGTAAGTATCGTAGCCCCTTCTTAAGCCATGAAACCTACCAAGTTTCAAGGAGATAGGTACAGCATTTTCAGGAAAACTGCACTTCAGGCTGCTGACAAGCAAAACTTGTGACATGGGTGATACAGGTCAGTTGCATCATACGTGCATTTAACTTGCTCGAATTCAACTATACATGGGGTAGGAGGGGGCGGGGCTTGAGCTTGCACGCAGCACTGCTGCTTACCTGGAGGCCCATTACAGCGGTGATGGCCACGGCCTCCAAAACCTCCCGCTGTTGCCATAGAGCCATGCCCGGAGCTGCGTGGCCGGCCGCCAGGCAGCAGCGGCAGTGTGGTGGTGGCTGGGCAGCACGCAGCCATCCCCACCACCACTCCGTGCTGCACCGCTGCTACCGGCCACACAGCTCTAAGCACAGCGCCACGTGCAAACTCAAGCCCTGCCCCCCCTCCCACCCTGCGTATAGTCACCGATTTTCGCCTTACGTGATTTTTGCTTTACGCGCTGACTTCAGCACCTAACCCCCGTGTAAGATGCGACTGACCTGTACAGTATGTGTGTTAAGGCTCACCCTTACTGGCGGTGGAGGCTCTACATGACACAGTAGTGTGCCCCAATGAGGTCTCCTCTTCCACTACAGCCTCAGTCTGGTCTACCACTTTAAATGACAACAGGTAATAACTTAGTAAGCAGCACAGTAGCACCAGCAGCATCTCAGGCAGGAAAATTGTGACAGAGCCTTTCTTTCCTTTCCTGCAGGATCTTTTTCTCCAGCAACTGCCAGAGAACTATGCCTTCCAGCCCCAGCCCTGGGGCTTAGATGTGCCCAGGACCCTGTGTCCTTCCAGTCAGGTGCTAAGGGTGTTGGTCTAAGGACATGGCACTGGCAGACAACGTCCTTTCCTTTGAGTCAATCTAATCTGGTAAGTTTTAGCACACCAACTGAATAGTTAGTTACAGAAATATATCATAGCAAGCTTTCAGGCTGAAAAACCTTTCATTAGGCTGAGGAAGCACCTATAGTTGGTGTGCGTGTCTGTTGTTCCTGGATGGAAGGAATTGTAAAGAAGCCAGAGGGTGGCATGCAATGCAGGCAAGAAAGCTAGTCAGTGAAAATGGAAATGGAGGCATCAGAGGGTGAGGGACAGGCTGGGATGGGGTGGCGGGGGAAGGGGGATGTATCAGAGCAGGTAAAAGAGGAGAGGTACCTGGGGAGTCAGATGCCTGGCAGGTTGTACTGTGTCATAAATCCCATGTCTATATTGAGTCTATGAGTTTCTGTACCTAGGAGGCTGATGTGGCTTGGAAATTCAAACAAGCACTGACCCTTGCTAACCTAACTCATCACCAGAAGCCAACTTCCTACAGCTCAAAACACAAAATCTGCCAACAATCTCTAGTACCCTCACAAACTGCACACGAGAATCTATTAAAGACAGGAATACCCAACTACCCGTGGGGGCACGTTTCTCACAAAAAAACCCACTCTGTCTCCAGTCTCTCAGGCCTGATTCTGAAAGGGAATTTACAAACCACATTTCACAGCTGGGTCTATGAACTCACTTCATCAGCCTCCTAGGTAGTAGGTACAGAAACTCATGGAGTCAGTATAGACAGTGGGATTCTGACACACTAAAACCTGCCGGCCATCTGACTCCCCAGGTGCCTCTCCACTTTTACCTGTGCTGCTACATCCCCTTTCCCCCAGGAAGGGGGCAGGAAAGAGGCTGCGTCTCAGTTGGGGGGGGGGGGCGGACTTACATCTCTCCCTCTACCCCATCTTCCGACCCTCCCTGAAGGCTTGCCAGCTGCCTTTCCACCATGCTTCATGGTGTGTTTCATAGTGTATATATGTGTATATATACAAATATATAAATGTATCTGCATTCCTATATAAATTCTATGTCACAAGGTATAAATATATAGAAATAAAATATAAATGCATCTCCCTTCCTATATAAATTAAATGCTATAGTGTAATATCCAATATAATTATAAAATTGAAAAGAATAAATAAATGAATACAATAATAAAATAAAAGGGTCTAGAAGAAAGAAAAAGGTATTGTGGAATGCCACTTGTCAGGCTAGGCTACCAAGTGGGAAATCATTCAAATCAATGCTAGTAGTAGCCTTCGTTGTCTAATGCTCCTGAGATGCTGGAAGGCACAGATCAGTAACTGTCAGACCCCAGGGCAGAAAGCCGGCCAGTTCAAACAATGCTGCCTTTTATGCTGTTTTTCCATTTCTCCCCCAGAGCACAGGGATTGGAAGGGACCTCAGGGAAGGATCACAGTCACTGGCCAGCTACACAGTTAATATGAGAACAGTCCTTCCCCGCTCTT
>NW_005842227.1:539217-543773 GCF_000455745.1 Alligator sinensis
CCCTCTTTCCCCTCCCTCTCCTTACTTTCTGTTTCCCTGCAGGCAAGTCCAGCTTCAGCTTCAAAACTAGAAATGTTTTGAAACTTTCAAAACATTTCAACTGCCCTCATTTTGGTGCTGTTTCAAATCCCTTTGTTTCATTCTGATTTCACTGTTTTGAGCTCGAAACGAGTCAAAACAGTGTCAAAATGAAATTGCGCACAAACCTAACATCAGATATACCCAAAGAACTTTGTCTGCCTATGTCTTTAGACCAACAACCTATACCCATGAATTTTTCAATGTGTTTCAGGCACAATTTTAGGAGCTTGTCTCTCTTGTTAATAGCTAGACCTTCATGAATGATTAGGATGGTATCTTATAAAATGGAAACTGTGATAGATTTGAGCTAATCAGCAAATTTAAAACAGGTTATGGCTGGAGATGTTAGTTTCAATAGTTTTGTAAAGTAAAACGGTGGAGGAGATGGAGATTATGGCTGTGACAGCTGCAAGAAAAGGTTTCTGTGTTGAGAATCCTGGGACCATTTAAGGTTTTGGCTCCTTCGGATTACTGATCATTCCTCACTGTATTTATTTATGAATTACTGTACCTCAGAAGCAGGAGTCTCTTTCTCCAGTATACTCTACAGTCCTCACCCTAACATCAATCTTTAGAAACTGATTTTCTGTTGATCTTTTCAATCTGAATTGTAGATTGAAATATGGATATTGTTAGCATAATTTCATTGAACATGAAAGAGAACCTTAAAGGACAAAGATATTAGGAAAAAAATGATAACAGGTAAACTGTATCAACAAAGAGGCATTTTTGCTGCTGTAAGTGAACTGCGGGTGTTTCATGAGTGTCACAGATTGTGATTAATGAAACAGACTATAAAATATCTAAGGTAAACTACTACAATTCAGCTGCATGTGAGGAAAATTTGCAAAACAATTTATAGGAGGGGAAAATAAATCTTTGAAGGAAAGGAAAATCTAAGGAGCTTTTGGAAAGACAAAAATACGGCTTCTGTTTAAGCAGGAAAAAAGAAATGGGGGGTGAGAGAGAAGACAATAATCATAGAAACTGGAATAATCTAAAGTGTGAAAAAGATAAGATTCAAAACCTCATATTATACTGCTTCCAACCTATGCATATGCCTTGACAAAAATGTTTCTGTAAATCATTTATGTGTTGAAAAATTCAATGTGGGGGTGAACCAAACTATTTGTTAACTCACGTTGAATTCAGCATAATGAAAAAAGGAAAATCAGAAATGTCCAAATGTTTCATTTTAGCATTACCAAAATGAAATATGTGAGTGTAGACTCTTGAGGAAGTGACCCTCCCTCAAGCCCTTTCGACTAATGATTAGAGAACTTGCTAGGGGTCTTGGAGACATGGTTTTGACCCTCCTCTCTTTGATTGATTTTGAGCCTCTCACCACAGACGTAAGTGTCCTAACCACAGAGCTAAGAAGGCATTCTGATGTGGGTCTCCCTCAATTTCTCCTGTGAGAACTGTTACTTTTCAAGGGTACATACAGAAGTTACATTTAGATTGATTTAATTAGGGTTAAGTTGATCTAAATGCATAATCGTGTAGGCCTTCAGGGAGGTTAAATTGGGCAAAAAATGGCAGGGCCAATCTAAATTAGTTCACCTGAGCAGGTGAACTAACTTAGATCAGGAACAAGTTAACCCAATCTAGTGAATGCCTGTACACATTTGGAGCACAGCCCCATTCACCACAGCCCCAAGGCTATGTTATTCCTACCACCCTGATGCTGACCCAGCTATTTTTAGCCCTACACACCTCCACCCCTGGATCAAACCACCCCCCCACAGACCCACTAGCTTCCCTGATCTTGTCCACCCCTCCCCACACTGTCCACTCCGAGTTACTTACTCTGGTTTTCCTGTGCAGCTCCAAGGACTAGCAAACAGCTGTACAGGCTGCTCCTGGTCTCTGTTTTTGCATGTTAAGGTAAGCTGTGTGAATGTAGACTGGGTGCAGCAAACAAACGCATGAACCCTGTATTTGTTGTCTCAAAAAGTGAAAGTAAAAATAGCTCTATAGCCTGATGGTGAGGGCATTCAAAAAGTAAGAAGGCAGCCTGTATAGAGGGAACCCTGTTGCATTCTCTGTCCTGATTAATATTTAAGACAAAATGCTATGGCCTCAACAGCAGAAACTAAGAAGATCTCATGCTAAATTACTTGAGTTTAGCTCAAGTTACCACTGCTCATAAGAATCCAGTGGAGATGCAGAGTAGACAGAGATGGCTCACGTCACCAGAGTAAATACCCTAATCATACAACTGTCGAGTGTAAAAGGACTATTGCCTCCTCCTCCTCAGTTTTTAAATTGTGCCTGATTCCTTGTGTGAATCTGTTTCTAAACGAGTTTTTATTTTCTTGAAAAACATTTCAAATTGCTCAAATCAAAACAAAGCATTTCACTTGCTTCAAAATGATCTTTTTAAACTTTGAACAATTCTGCAAACTTTCAGTCTTGTACTAATCCAAAAGGAATATTATTTTTCTATTATTATAATTCAGATTCACTTAAAATATTTACCTTCATCCAATATTAAGCTTTCTTGGAAGCAGATATGAATTGAAAATATTGCATAGGCCTGTTGATGCCTGTGTGGATGAGAATACCTTACCATCTGTATCTCTTCAGGTTGTGATCTTGTCAGATCTCATAAACTATGTAGGCTATGGCCAGCATAATAAGTGGTTGGGAGATCTCCAAGGAAAATCCCAGGTGTAGCAGAAAGTTGCACTGGTGATTCAGTAACTGGCACTCTCCCTCTCATTCAGAGTGTACCAATGTACCAACATGACTCTAGGGAACCATTCCATTGCTGGATGTGCCAGCTTTTGGAGGATACAATCAATGCCCTCAGCACTTGCAGTTACTGAAGTACCCACTGGCCCTCTTGCAATATGAGGACTGACAAACTAGCAATTTGGGATATCACAGTCTACCATACTAAATTTTCCCTGCTGTTTCAAATAGAAGAAGCTACTGTATTTACTTGATTCCAAGACAAGGTTTTTCCCCTCCCCCATTTAACATGCGGGAGAAAGCCCCCTTCTTGGAATTGAGCATGAAGCAGTGGGTGGCAGGCAAGTGCTGCAGTTCCAGCTCTAGGCCCAACCCTGGGTCAGGGTCAGAGCTGCAGGTGCTTCTTGGCCCCAGCAAAGTTAAGGGGAAGCAGAGGGGAGGGGAGAGACAGGTGGTAGGGGTGGGGGTGGGCAAGGCTGTGGAAGGGCAGGAATAAGAGGGTAAGTGGGGAGGAACAGGCAACAGGGGGCAAGCTGCCTATGTTCACACTGCCTGTCCCCTAATACCTACACCCCTGCTGCTTGATCTCTACCACCTGACACTGCTTTCCCCACTGCAGTGGTGGTGGGGATGAATTTAAAATGACCCTCCAATAATTAATTATAGAAATTGAAAATTATAACAAATTTATAATTTTTCCATGTTTACAATTTAATTATTGGGGGGGGGTCATCTTGGACTCAGGTAAAAATGATATGTGCTCAAGTTGCATCCCAAAAATGTTGGTCCTAGGTTGGAATACAAGATACATTTCATTTCAAAGTAATGAAAAGAAAATACATACATACTCTTAAGTCCAGAGCCTTGGGACAAGTCGTGATGAAAACTACTTTATAATAGCACACTAAATGATTGTTAAGAGTATTGGCATTTTTTTTGGAAAGGGGGTCCAGTAATATTTGATGCAAAGTGAGTAAGACTATTAGGTTCCTTTATAATATGCAGTTAAGTGGGAAAGCTTCCATCATATCAAATATTTCCTGTGAGACTTGGTCCCCAACTACTTAACATCAGTTTCAGACTTGCACAGCATTCAAAGGATGTACTCTAAGGTAAGACAAGTATGATGCAGAGGAAAATCAGGCCCATAGGTTTTATTTGTTTTGCTATTTAAAGCTGTATCCCCAAAGCCTTCATTATAATTTTCGGTTTTTAAAGACTAAGGTAGATAAAATATACCTCTCATTTTGTTAATACTTTGCTTGGCAAGTCTTTTGCAAAGAAAACTGGACCATCTTATTAGTGTGCATTTTGCATTAATGTATCTGATGTACTTTATAATTCCTCATGGGTGAACTAAAAGAACATTAGCTTCTCATGTGCCAGCAGGTTTTGAACCTTCATTCTTTAATACGAATGAAGGTTCATTAGAAAAAAATGCTAACTATTAAAGGTAAAAACAGGCTGGTGGCTACAGTTATATCACCTAAACAGCAAATAAGCAGAATGTAGTTGCATAAGTCACAGAAAGTAATCCATAACACCCTCCTTCAGTGGCCAGAAAACTCACTAGGTATACCCAACTTCTATACAAGTGCATGAAGGGTTAGGCCCTCACACAGGAAGTCAGTGACCTGATGGGATTCAAATCCATATCTTACAGAACAGTATCATAATGAACCATTCTATAGAATAGTCTAAGTGGGGGCACCCTTCATTCCTTCTAATGAAACTATGCAACTGTGTAACCCAGAAGGCAAGATTCATGGATTCAGCAG
>NW_005842227.1:543783-566938 GCF_000455745.1 Alligator sinensis
GAGCAAGCCAGATGGAACCCATTTTACAGCTTAATGGTTAGGGCACTTGGCTGGAAGAGGTATGAATTTAATTGTGATCCTTGATCCAACCATGGTTTATGCATTTTACAGTATAAACTATGAATAAAAATACAACAATAATCCTGGCAACTGGGTTCAGAAGCAAGGTATTTTCCTTCCAGCCAACTGTACTAATTAACAGGCTACAGAATCATGCCATTGTCTGCAATCTTTCTCTGGCCCAATAGCTATTATAGACAGTGGATCAGATCCAAGAGGAAGGGTGAATGATTTTCACACTTGGATAAACTCATCTGCCTCTTGATTGGACATTCTCCTAGGAAGTGCGGGATACTGGTGATTTGCAATAAAATGTCATGATATGGCCGCCTTCTGGGGAGTTCCACATGGCTGCTGCAGGCTAGGGAAAGCATTCCCCAGCCATCAGCAAAAGCCTAGTAGACAGGGGAGTGAGGAAGGGGTCACAAAAGGGACAGAGGGCAGAGACCACTTTGGGATAGGTAGTGCAGAGGCTGTTTGCTCCTCTGGGAGGGAAAACTGGGAGTAGGTGGTTGGGGGCAGGGGGAGAGAACACACATGCAGAGGAGCAAAAAGCTTCTCCCTTACCTGGTGCCAGGAGCATCTACCAAGCAAGCCCCCAGATGATCCCAACCTCCTCCTCCCCCTGTGCCCCAGTTTTCCTGCCTGGAGCAGCAAACAACCTCTCCTCTACCATCCCCAAGCTCTCTCCCCCCACTTTTTCCCTTTCGTGACCCCTTCCCAGTTTTCCTACCCAGAGGAGCAAACAGTCCCTCCCCTACCCAGCACCAGGGCTATCTGCTGTCCTGTTCCTGCCTCTTCCAGTGAGGCAGGGGGCACAGAGTGGAAGGGATTTTTCAGCAGCAATCGGAGGCCTTGGGAGCAAGGCCTCTGCTGCAATTAAACTTGGCCCTAAACCTGCTCTCCTCAACCAATCAGGGGGCAGGGGGTACCACGATCTAAGTGTGGAAGTGGTGGTCCCTGCCATGACTGGGCAATGATATTAGTGATCTGGCCCTGCAATTTAAATCAGGCCTTTATGACCTAAGACCTGATCAGTTAAGTACCTACCCTCAGAAGACTTTGGATCCTGAGAGGAAGGAGGCACTGTATGCACAGCCAGTGCCAGTGAGGGGCGGGAGTTCAGGCATACCCCTCATATCAATTTTTTTTATTGGATACCTCTAGTTGGCTCCCTGCTGAGTGTATGGGTTTTTGTAGCTCATCCTTTGGAGGTGCCTAACTCCTTCCATTGTCTATATAAGGAACACAGGCACCTAATGCTGCTTTTCTGAATCACTTTCTTGGGGCCAGGTACCAGTCATTAAGCATACTAAAGTCATTTTCAGTCACCAAAGGGTCCAGTCTGCTTTTTTGCCCTAAGTATAGCTCATCCTTTTCATTGAAAGAGTTATGACTTTGTAAGAGGACATCTGATGGATTTTCCAAAGCTGGAGTTGTCCTTAGTCAGTATAGGGATGAGATGGTACGTAGCAAATAAAGCATAAGACTATGCTCTGAATTATGAGAATAAAAGAGGTATTGACCAGATGTATCATACACTAAATACCACTCATCCCTTTCACAGAATGCAGCGATGGCCCTGTTGTAAAACTATTGTGTGAACATCCTATTCAAGCCTGTATAGTGACACTTATTTATAAGGGAGGTAAATTAAGGTTGCATGGGCTAGCATAATTTTGTGCTTTCCCAACATTTGGGTATGTCTACTTGTGCATTAAAGTGCTTTTCCTAATGTGCATTAAATGTAATATCTCCAATGTGAGGTGCTAAACAAATGCACATTAGGCTGCCCTAAATGCACACTAATGAATGTGCACGGTTTTTAAGTGATGCTATATGTGCAGTAGCCTATTTTACTGCTCATCAGAATAATTGCATGTTTTTTTACAGGATGCTTTCATGCGCAGTAAAATAGGCTACTGTGCATTAAAGCACACATGCCGTTTGAGTGCTTCACAACCTCAACAGTGTTCCTTCAAATAGTGCTTTCAGAATAAATGTAAACACTGGCAATTGTAAAATTATTTTTAAAGTGTCAGTAATTCACTGCTGTTTATCCCTTAACCTAACATCCACTAATCATGCATTGATCAGTGTCACAACCATGGTGAAAGACAAATCTCAGGGAGGACAATGCCTAAGGGACAGCATGGTAGAAAGGATGGAGACATCAACTGAGAAGGTGACAAATAGCTGAAGTTGAACTGATGTTTATAATATGTGAATTAGCAATAGCCTCACAAATACAATAATTTACCTCTCTTGAATTCATATTCTGAATGTGAGGCACAGGGCTTCTTTTATTTTGTTTTTATGGGGTTTTTATTCTGTCTTAAAATAGCTCTTCAGAACAGAGCAAATCAGACTCAGTGGGCATTTCTACATATGTCCCTGACTATCCAGTTGGTACTGCATGGTCATTCAGCACTTGGTTTAGCTAGTACTAAATGACTCCGCAGTACACACCACTGAATACCCTCTGTTACTTGCTTGTTCCCAGTCTTCTCCCCAAAGGGAAAAGTGGATGCAGCAGACTGGTTTTGGTAGGATTCTGTTTTTGTTTATTTTTTATGCCTGTTAAAGGATCTGGTTCTGTCCCATGTCTTCCAAATACACATTACAAAATATTTATGTTGCAGGAAACAAGGTCAAATAAATGTGTCTTGGGCTTGGAGCAGGGGCTTGTAAGGTTTATGATGGTCTTTATTTCCTAGGGGAGATCATTTTATAGACCAGCTCCAGCTCCACTGTGCTTCCATTTTGCAAAAAGTTCACAACTTACAGTATACAGTTCTAGCTTATTAAGAACAGCAATTTATTCAGTCTCTAAGTAAAAAGAGGCAATGATAATAAAAAATGAGCAATTTGCAAATGTCCATATTCTATCTAACAAATAGCAGGTATTAAATTATTACTTTTGGTACATAAAATTCTCAAACCATAACAATTTAAAATCTGTAAATTGTCTACCAATGACTGAATTTCATTTAATCAAAGGAGCACTAAGGTAATTTTAATTAAAAAGCTGGAAGTATAAGGAGGCTGTTTGCCAAGCACTGTGTCCTATACTGCAGCAGTGGTTCTGATGCTACTGTTCTCTGCTTTTGTCATTCCCCATATCTTTAGACAGAGGAACACGCTCTACCAAACCAAGTATTGGGGGAACAAGGCAATCTCATTTTAGTAATTTGTTGGTTGAAGTCAAACTTCAGAAAAGGACAAGATGAAAGAGGTCTTATTCTGACAGGGAATTTTTGAATTCTTTCAGAATATTAATACATTAATAATGTATTTACATTTTCATTTACAACCCTTTACTTGACCCATGGGAGTGATCATCCTAGACCATGAGGGATTGCTGCTGCCAACATGAAATTACTATAGGGAAAAATTAATTCAACTCTGTACTGGAGTCCCATGTCAAGTTGATGCCCGTAGTCGAAAGAGAATGTTAAAAAATTTGAAAGAGTTCAGAAAAGAGCTTCAATAATTTTTCAAGGTCGGCAAAACACACCTTGCAGTCATAGACTAAAGAAAATCTGTTCATGTTTGCTCAATCTATTTGCTCAGAAAGAAATGAAAAAGGTAATGTAATCATTGTCTACAGGTACATACATGGGAAAGAAACTGTTGACAGTAGACATCTCTTAGGTCTTCTTGTAGAAACAAGAAAAATAAGATCCAATGGCTGAGAACTGAAACCAAACTAGTTACACTTTGAAAGAGTAGAAATAAAGAACAATTCTTTTTTAACACTAAGGACAATTACATGAGATGAGGTGTATTTTATTGCCCTTAAAATCTTACTTTTGTTTTGTGTGTGCTTTTATTTTGCTTGTTCTATATTTTAAAATAAGCAGGAAAGTCTGCTCAGAACAGTTTGCCATGAAATAACCCCGAAGGGTGAACAATGGTGATTAAATTCCACCTTTTCCTTTGAACAATTTGTAAAGGACTTGAATTAAACAGGTCTCAACAAAATCAGAATGAATAAAAACCTCTCCAGTTCAATTAATTAGACTTCATGTCCCTACTGTGTGTGATATCATAATACTGCCAGTTATCCATAAAGTCTTCCAAGGAATAAAAGTCCTGAATTTGTAAGGTAAGGCAAATAAGCCCGAAAAAAAAAATCATGCCTGCCTTACACATAATCAAAGAGCAGACTATAAGCATCCTTTCTCTCTCTCTTTCAAAATGCAGGCCCATTTGATATTATGTGACAATTAATATGCAACATATATTATTATACTACTGTACTGGGAATGGCTGCAGTAGCAAAGCCACCCTAGGTACAAATGAATAACTGAAGTTCTTTGTTTTAATCTTATATTCAGCACTTTTCTGGAGAGTTTCTAGTTAAGTATTCATTTGTAAATGATTTTTTTCATCACTTTAGGCATAACACTTATTAATGATACGCAAACTATAATGGAGTCATCAGAAGCCTTTATTTCTTTTCAGTACTTACTTATGCAGGTGAATTTCCCTATTCCTTCTACTAATTCTGTCTCAGTGAAAGACAGCTGTTTATGACAGGCTAAGGACTTTAAATTGTAGGATATAAACATTTGTGGCTTTTTTCCAGTGTCAGAGTTCTTGTTTGTTTCTTTTTGGGGAGGTGGATTTCTTCTTATAAAACATGCTGCTTTTGGTCTCTATCAGAACCATCCGTGTAGAATCCAATAAAATAACATACACTGAAAGATACTGGGTACATCTACAGATGCGCTATACTACAAGAGTTGACTAATTAGCTCCATGCTAAACTGTCACAGTCTACATGTGTGCCGGTATTAGGGTGCAGTAAATTAATTAACAGCACCGTAGGATAGTACTGTCTGGAACAAGTCATTTATGCAGCCACAATGCATAAGTAGACGGTGGTCAGGGCTGGCTGGAGCACGAGGGTGCTGAAGTGCAGGGCTCTCTGCTGCATAGCTCCATACTTTAGCACTCTTGTGCTCCAGCCAGCCTCTCCGCCACCTGACACCACAAGCCAGACCCAAACTACTCCATCTTGGCTCAAACTGCTGCAGTCCCGAATGCATATGTATACACTGCTCCTGGGAACCACTGACTCCAGTGTGAACTGCACCAGAGTTTACTGCTCTATGCTAATTGCACTTGTAGATGCACCCACTGTGAGTAATTTTTGATACACACACAGTATACTCCTCACTTTACCTACTGCCAGATTAAAAGATCCTAAATAACTGTATGCGAATATGACAACTATAACTACACTTTGATTAGCAGATGTCTCAAGCAGACCAAGTATCCTGGCAACAAGCTTCAGATGGTATCCATAGCAAAAGACAAAATTAATGTCTTCCTTCATGTGCCAGTTCATAAGACATATCTTAAAAATGTATAGTATTAACGGCTACAAATCTGTGGGAGTATCTCAGTTAATTTCAGTTTACAGTACAAATCAGCAAATGCATGCCTTTTTAAAGATATTGTAAGAAGTCCTTGTTTTATTTGCTGCATGTAAATATCAATTTTTACTCTATCGCATCACTATCAGATCCCCAAAATAATGTACCTCCATATAAAAACAAAACAAAATGAAACAAAACAAAACAAATGATCTTATGATTTTCTTTCCCAGTTTCACCAATAAATTTATTCTGGTCTAACATGCCTGTTTTGTCTTCATATCCCATTCCCCCTTTTTTCTGACAGGAGACTGGCTGGCTGAGGCTATAGTCGTTGAATCTAGAATGATGCTGAATACTTGTGTAGCCATATAAACTATATTGCTTTAAAGGGAAAGATACTGGCAGGAACTTTTAAATTTTCCAACATTTTAGTGATCAATTTTAGACGTGTGGGCAGGTGATATTCAGAGACACTATGATAATTGGTATTCTAGAAATATAAGGTAGAACTCTAAGCAACAAAATGTACGGAAGTGAGACCTGTCATGACTAAGGCCATGGACAGGAACTAATTTCTACCAAGGCAAGTTTCTGGGAAATTTGCAGTAGAAATCTTCTCGAGAGAGGGAGCATGCAGGTGTAACAGCCTGCAGAAGTTTCTTGTCCCCTGCTCCTTATGCTTGGGGAAAGCTGGGAGAGCAATGGCGGCTGGACTCCTAAACATGGGAGAAGTCTAGCTGCAGGAAATTGACCCGCACGTTTCCCAGCTCAGGGTCTAAGGTAAGCTGCAAATAGACTCAGGGAGGAGAGAGTGGAGCTATGTGGAAATGCCCTCTTATCTATCCCAGATAGGAGTCCCCCACTCCAGTCCAGGGAAGGCACAGAGTAAGCTTTTGCTTGGCTCCTCTCGATTACATAGTAGCTGAGCGTACAAGCATTCATTCTAGCAAGAGACTCTCTCACACAGGGGAGCTCTTCCAGGTATCAAACTGAAACATATTTCTCACAGATGGGGCATGTTTCCTCCATGAGAGACTGAATGAACACCTGTACACTGGTAATTTCTATTGGGAGAGCAATGATTAGAACCATTAGAATTGTAACACATGTATGTGGGATAAGAATCGCATGCACCTTCTATGTAATACACTATACACTCCTTTGCTCATACTATCTGACATTTTAAGTGAAATACACAATGCTGGAATCTGTGCTTTGGCTTTGCATTAAATTACATTTTATAATGCAAAATGGCTGTGGCCAATGCCACTGGTAAAAGACTGAGTATTTTTTCCTCATGTTGCATGGCTTCTAAAGATCATTGCATTGTACTTGCTACAAAAATATACCAAACACAAACTATCAAATGGAGTTTTATGCATTTGAATGAATGATGATGATGAATGATCTGACATTTGCAAGCAAATTCATAATTCAGGTAACTTCTGAGTTAGTCTATGTCATAGCAACATACCCAAGATGGTGTAGGGACTGATTCAATGTGACAGACAGAAACAAAGAGATTTTTGTCCCTATAATTAGGACTATCTATATGTGAAATCTGCATCAGTCATGACACTAAAGATAAACCAATATAGTTATTCTGGTATAATAGCCTTTTCCCTTTCCCCATTCCCCTGCAAACATGCAGTGGGGGTTTTGGGTTTGTTTGTTTTTTCAGTTCAGCTTCAATCTTTTCCAAAGTGACATAAGCGAAACCAGAAAAAGGCACTTGTGCATTCTTGTGTAAAAATGTCTGTGATGGTGATATGTGAATACAAACTACTGGACCAGTAACTTCTGGGTGAGAAGAAATCAATATATTTACTATTGTTTTGACCAGGAAGAGGCTCCTTTGCCTCACCAAGCAAAGTCATTACCTTTAAACCATGAATTGTTGATTCAATCAAGTCTCCCCTGCATTGGAACACATTAAGAGAAGGACTCGGCTACTTCCATGAGTTCACTCAAGATTATTGCCACAGCTAACTTCATAGCAACACAGGATATATCTAGCCCCAAGAGCATCTCCTGGAGGGGAAGGGAAATGTACATATGGAAGGAGAAGCTTATAAGTGGATCTCAGCTATCTGGGGAAAACCTTTTAATTGAATAGGACTTACCCAATGCTTGATTTATCTGGCAAGCACAACACATGACTGTAGACAATGTTTATTGTTAAAGAGTTGAGAGTCAGAGGGCACGTCTACATGAGATAGTACGTCGCCGTAGCAACACACTATGGCGATGTAGCGTTGGCGGGCAAAAATGGTGATGCTGCAGCTACATTGCCATAGTGACACACTCCCTCGGTATAGTGCATTGCTACAGTGATGTAGTGGCTAAAAATAACCATGTGTCATGCACCAAAAGGAAGCACTAAATGACAGTGAAGTAACAATGGCGCCATAGGGGCACAAGTAGACATTCCCAGGGAAGTAGATATTCAATATTACTTGGCTGAAATTTCTTCAGTAGCGACTGCACTTTGTAGTTTGATTATTACTAGGCTGAACAAAACTTCTGTGTCAAACAGATTTAGAAAACTTATATGTGTACTCAGTCTAGATAAAACAAGAAGAGGGGGCAACTACATAAATCAAGGAGCAAACATTGTTAGAATATTTAGTTTGGGAATTAAGTGGAAACTTCTATATTGGAGCAAAAAATCTAAATGATGAACAAGCAATCAGGGTTCGTGGACAGAGGTGATATCTTTTATTAGAACAACAAGATTTTTCAAAAAAAAAAAAATTAATTGCAAGCTTTCGGGTACCAACACGCTTCATCAGGCATCAGAGAAAAGATGAACAGGTATTAAAGGGTGGTAGAAGTTGAATCAGGGGTGTTAAGGATCAAGATATGATCATAATAGGTACAGGGAAGAGAAAAAGGATAGAGCATGTGTCAAGAGAAATATAAATAATAATCCTGATCTCTCCCTGCCCCTATATGCATTAATAGAAAATATTTTTATAGCCTGGGGTAAACGAATCACAAGTCATCTCATAAGGAAGATTTATCTTCCTTTTGTATCTGTGGCTACCAAATCAGAACTTGAAATTACTCCATAAAATGTACAACTTTTCCACAAATCCTTCTTATATATTTTTATTTATCTATTATAAATGTTATGTATCATAACAAGGGCAGTGCCAGTGATGCACTGGGAGCAGGAACCCTTGTAATACTCCAAAGTAACTCCATCACCTAGTTCTGTTCCCACTACCCAGGCCCTAGTCTGGCTGCCTCTGTACCCACCCCCTCAACTGTAGCTCACATGCTGCCATTCTCTGCTGAGAGGCAGATGCCCCAACTCTTGCCCTATGCAGATGGAGGTGGTGGTCCTGGCCCAAAATTCATGGTTGCAAGGGGCATTTTCTTCCCAGCCAGGCCCTAGGGAGCACCTGCACTGCACAGTGACCAGTGCAAGCAGGTGTTTCCTATAATGCAAGGCTTCCCCTTGCCTACAGGCTTGCTTTGGGATCCCCAATGTGTCTTAATGAAAGTCTCCTGTGCAAACTAAAGGAGAGCATCACCACCTGCCTCCCATTGTCCCAGTCCAGCAAGAAGGAAGCATTTGCAAACGTCCCATCCCTGTTATGCTGAGGTGGTATTTAAAAGGCAGTGTTGTATGTACATAAAAATCCCCATATTATATCATAAAAGTGCCTTTAAAAAACAAAAACAAAAAGGAAACTATAATGCACAGTAAGTTTTGTTACGTAGTATCATCTACAAGGTCCTCGATGCATGACCTGCACTTGGTGCCACAATGCCTGGCTACAGCTCTGCAATGTATATTTTGTTTCTAGCTTATTCCTTCAGCAGTCAAGGTTCTTGTTCATATTATTTTCAATCCAGGTATGCGGAGAATTCTACTATTCTCACTGACTTGTACTGAGACCTTACAATGAAAGCATCCTGGTTTAATATTCCTGACGACACCTTTCAAGAACACTTTGTCCTCTAATATGTTGCTGAGATCGAGATGGCAACAAAGTGTATATCTGAAATTTTAATAGGATATTTCCATTTGGTATTGGCTGGTCCAACAAGATTAGGAACTTGAGTTAGTCCCTGTACATGTGCCAACCTTATTTACTGTACTAGAGAAGTCTAGATTTGCGAATCGGAAAAATTAAGCTTTGTTTCCTGAAGGTGTTTCAGAGTGGGCAATAGCAGGAGTGAAGATATTAGACATTATTTCTAAAGCACTTTTGCTCTGATTGTGCTCACTTTTCTGTGTTTTGCTATTCTGTGTGATTATACAAGATACCTCTTGATATATTCATATGCAACAAAGTGGAAAAATTCCAGATGCATAGTGAACACTTAGCTTTAAAGACATCAGAAATAATGTTGGCTAATGCTATGCAATTATTGTAGCCTTTTTGTTATATTAAGAGCACTATGTTAATGCAATTTTTTAGACTTAAGTCCAGGAATGAAGATATTAGACATTATTTCTAAAGCACTTTTGCTCTGATTGTGCTCACTTTTCTGTGTTTTGCTATTCTGTGTGATTATACAAGATACCTCTTGATATATTCATATGCAACAAAGTGGAAAAATTCCAGATGCATAGTGAACACTTAGCTTTAAAGACATCAGAAATAATGTTGGCTAATGCTATGCAATTATTGTAGCCTTTTTGTTATATTAAGAGCACTATGTTAATGCAATTTTTTAGACTTAAGTCCAGGCACTCAGCTGACATGAATCAGCAAAGCCCTACTGAATTCAATAGCTCTATCCTAACTTAAACCAGATGAGGATCTGGTCCTGAAATTTTAAACTGTGCAAGTGTCAGGAGGCTGAGTGATAAGGCTTCTGCATAACCTCTCATGAATGCAAGTCTATTAAATGAGATCCCTCATTGTATATTCACAGAACACATATTCAACAATATAAATCCTATTTAACAGAGGAATGGGTTCCAGTTCATGTTTAATATATAAACATGGGTTCCAGTCATCCTCATGAACACAGTTTGGTATCAAATGCACACTGTCTTCCTGCTTAAGGGACAGAACAGGAACAATAGTTTTGAAATGCAAGTGGGGGGGTCTACAGGACCCCTGTCTATACAGATTGCCCTAGAGAGTCTCAGGTTTAGCTGATAGCTTCCTATCTAGTCCTAACCTGTTTTCAAAGTAGCACTTTACAAGATTCCACTTTTAGCCCTGAGTGTGCATTTAAGGTTATATTAAAAAAAAAAGTAATTTAAATGATAAGGTTCAGGAATTATCCACTGTGCCAATGGATAAGCCAGAAAATTATAGGCTGGTTAGCAGGACACTGGTCCTGGGCAAAGTCATGGAAAAGCTGATACAACATGCAGTTGGTAAGGTATTAAAGGATGATAGCATAATTAACACCAGCCAACTTTTTTTTTTTTTTTTTAGAAAATAGATCTCGTCAAGGTCCCTAATGAGATGACAGATTTAGTTCACAAAGGTAACTGTTTTGCTATCTGACTTATGTAAGACATTTCTCTACACAGCATTCTGATAGAAAAGAAATCAGCACTATACATGTAGAATATATTAACCAGTTAGCTGATAGATCTCAAAAAGAAATGGTATGTAAACACTGAGGGGTATTTCTAGTGATATCTTTCAGGAGTCTATTTTTAGCACAATAATATTCAGTATTTTTTGCCAAGAAAAGCAAAATAATTTTTGAAAAAGCTCACACATGACGAAAAGTGGAAAAATGGTAAATAATGACAGAGACTGGTGGGTTCTATTGAATAATCAATCATGTGCATAACAGCTAAATTGAACAACCTGTCTTTAAACACATTTAAAGCAAGATCTTATGTCAAGGAATGAAGAATTCACATTACACTTCTAACATGGAAGCAATATTTTGTGAAGCAGTTTCTCAGAAAAGGACTTTGGGGTCAATAATAAATAATCAACAAGTGCTCCCAGTGCAATATTGTGGCTAAGAAAGCTAATAAACACTTGTACATATAAGCAGTCAAATATAGGTTAAGAATGGTGAGTTTCCTGCCACAGTATACAACATTAATGAAAAAAAATACTGGATTACTGTGTGAAGCTCTGGTGTCTACAGTGCAAAACGGAAAAACAGCAGCAAAGAACTATGAGAATCCTTTTATTCTGTTGAGGGCTGGGAAACCTGCCTTACAGTGGGAAACTCAAGAGCCTCAATTTTTTACTTCATTGAAAAGAAGTTTTAAAAGTGATGATTTGATTACAGATATAAGTGAGCAAGCAGAAAAAGATTTTGTCAGTGGAAAAGTTCTTTTTCTTTTGAATTTACTCAGAAAAAAGTTGTTGTGGTTGGACACTGAAGATAAGTAAAGTCAGATTAGGAGAAAGAAGAAGATTTTTAAACACAAGATACTTAACCATGGGATAACATACCTAGTTAGATGTGATGGACTTGTCCTCACTTAAAGTCTTTAAATCAAGGACAGAAAACTTTGTACAAGATATGCAATAGCTCAACTTCAAGTTATAGGCTTGATGCAAGAATTACTTGGTGAAATTCAAAGACCTTCCCCAGAACAGACTACATAGTCACAATGGACCCTTATGGCCTTAAAATATAGGACTATACATCTTAGACAAGGGATGCTCAGCCCCAAGCCTATGGGCTAGTTCTGGCCCATGGTGTCATGAAATCCAGCCCACGGGGCTCTCCACCAATCCAGAAATTTGGGGTAGGTGAGCAGTGGTACCACTCCCCTGCTGATAAATTTCTAGATACACAGAAGTCCCCAGGTCCTGCATGCTGCATCGGGTACCTGACCCCAACACAGCAAAGGGCTGGCGAGCCCGTGCTGGGCCCCGGGGCCAAATTACAGAATGCAGGTGCAGAAGGGAATGGTGCTGGGCCCTAAGGGTTTGCCTATGGAATGGGATGATTGCTTGTTATCAATTTATAGACTTATTATATAAGCACATGAAAATACAGTGTGAATGGCCTCAGTAATTATGAAGTACAAGGGGGCTCTATTTATTTTTGTCATGTCTGTTAATTTTTAGTCATAGTGAAGTAGTGAAAAAGGAAATAACAATGAAAGTCATTGGACTGTGAATAATTAATTGTTGTTTTGCCCAGTTGAACTGAAAGAAGAAAGTAGGAAATATTGTAAATTAGAAAAGAGGTTGTAAAATAAATGCTATAATCTGATTTTATATTCTCTCCTTTGTTGGAGGTGTTGTTGCTGTTTTGCACATAACACTTGTTAACCCATTTGCTTAAAATAAAAGCAGGTCTAAGAAAAAGAATATAGAGTTTACCTTACTACAACTAGGAAATACACTAAATGCTAGTGCTTTCTACTGAGAAACTTACCTCTTTCAATCAAACTTTCCATCAGCCCATGGAAACTATCTTTGAGATGATAGCTCCCACTGAGCCGAAGAAAAGTCCCATGCTCAGTGAAGACATGAGGAAGCAATCAAAGGGATTTCTTCAATTGTGCTACACCAATTTCTCTGTTAACCTAGGAGTATATTTTTCTATAAAGACTATATATTTAATTGTCTAAGATGGTGGTGCTCAAACTTTTGGCCCCATGGACCAGATGAGTGGGGTGGGGCTGATCCATGGATCCTGTTCAAGTTAATAATTTTATATATATGCTTCATCTCATATAAGTCAGTGAGATTGCTCACTTGAAACTCCTGAATTTCTACTCATACTTCTTTATATTATATATGGAAGATTTTGATCATCATAAATGAGTGAAGCCAGGGTAGCTCAGCAGTCTAGTTTTACCCGATATGTGGTGAATAATTCCTACTGTAAGTAGGAGTCTTAAAAAGTGTAGTTATGGTGTGAAAAGGTACTATAAAAACTAGGATTCTAGTGTATTGTCTCTCAGTGACTTTGAGATTAAAGGCATAAAGATTGTTTTCCTACTGCCTCCCTTAAAAAATAAGTCTCATATCCCAGGGTTAATCTGGACTCTTCTTCGGTAGCATCACCAATAACAGAGGTCTTCTGGGATAATGATGTCTTCTATTACAATAGCTAAAGCCTGTTATGACTTCAGTTCCCAATGTAAGTGACCCTCAAAAGACTAACATAGGTACAATTTAGTAAATAATTTAATTGATGACACAAAAGACAAGAGCAGACTCCTGTTCATTCACTCAAAGTTGTGCTGACTTTGCTGTCACTAAGTAAATAAATAAATAAAACAAAAGTTTTATGTTTTGTCAGTAAAGCCAGACACACATTTAGAAAGCAGATCTGTCCAGTATGAGCATCTCATTTTCATATACTGTACTACCTTAATTAGAACCATTTTTGAGCTTTGTTCCTATATCTCTGAGTGCAAAGAGATGTCACCCTTGCACTGCCATAAAAAAATGTATAGCAACACAAGTCGCGAGAAAACAGGCATCCCTGCCTCTTATCTCACTGACTGTATGCTCCAACCTAGTCACAGTTTGTGATGCCTTATAAGATGGGGTGGCATTTGTTCACTTATTGTGTGCTCTAGATATTCCCTTGCAGGCCTATTCTCTGGGTGTGCACAGCATGCTGCATGCTGCCATGTCCTAACCCCAGGAGAGGTCCCCTGTTTGCAGATGTGCACAGTTGGAATTCTCCTCCAAGGGATCCCTGGGGTGCATGTTTCATGGGTTGGGGCATGGGACCCACGGCATTTATCTTGAAGGATCAGTCCCTGAACCCCAGAAGCAGCATGGATCTGACCCTGTGGGAAAATGACCTGGCAATATCTAGTTCTACTGATCAGTTGGACCAGCTTTGCTGGGATAAATCATGCCACCCATATGTGATGAACATACATACCACATTTAAAATAAATAAAACAACACATCTTATTTTCTGTCTTCAAAATCAACTCTGACCACAACAAAAAAAGAGTAAACTCTTTTTACTCTTTTTTTGGGGGGGGCAGGGGGCGGGGGCGGGGCGGAGCTTTCTCTTTCCCCCCACTCCGCCAAATTCCCTCTCCACCGCCATTACATACATTACAGAGGAACTTGTCTTGACCAAGCATTGTAAGAATTCTTAATCCTCAAATTCTTCCCTTTCAGGCTTCTTCTTTAGGACAAATTTAAATAAAATTATATTGAATACTTTGAGGCTTTCTGAAGCTGTTGATTAATTCAAAGGGGGCATGTACACACCAGAAGCTATGTCACCATAGTGACAAGCTACAGTGATGTAGCTCATCACTATGGCAATGTAGCACTGCTGGGCACTGTGACTCAATGGCAACATAGGGGCAGAAATGACCCATGTGCTGCTGGGACTGCACAGTAGCAACTATGCAGTCAGGGGCATGTGTAGACGCACACAGGGTTGACTAAGAGATGTCGTCCTCAATAAAAGATTACATTGTATTTTTAGGAGCACTAATCTGAGTGCGAAAAGTCACATAGTATTTCATCTACATGGAAATGTATTCAGGAGTTGAACAGTAACAGCCTTTCCAATACTGTGCATTTTTATTGCCACATGCTTTATTTTTTTGGTTTTTTTTACTAAGGTCTTAAAACCTTACACCCCATGAAAAGGAAATTTGTTGATGTTAAATAACAAATCAGGCCTCTAACACTATTTAGATTTTTTTTTAGTACTGCAGTATTAATCTGCAAATGTTTTACTCTTCTTATTTTCCATGTGTCATGAAGATTTCCAGCATTCCAACAAATTACTAACAATTACAGCTAAGATGCAGGCAGTTCTTCCAAATATAGCAGCTTTTACATGTTATAGCCTAAATCAGCAGAGGAGGCATTATTTTATCTTCTGCTATCATAAATGCATTTCATATTGCAAAGCCGGAACAAAACCATGAAATAACCTATTCTAAGCCAAGTGTTGTAAATGTAGTTTTTGATAGCTTCTCCTAGGATGGCCAAATAAATATGTTACAATATTTTAATGCTAAATTCCATCTCTGATGATTTGTCATCACTGCCTATTTTTTCATATAGTAAAACGAATATTTTCATCGATAATTGCACTGTCACTTATTAGGACTTCTTCCAGTTTTATATTTATTTTAAATAAATTTGAGTTGCACATCTGCTATCAAACCTGGGAAGACAAACATTATTTTTACTTTCAGTGAATTCTGCCTTCAGTTGTCACACATTTTTGTGTTCCAGGGCAGATGATAACAAAATCTGATTCCTGCCAAATTCAGCAATGCAGATGATTTGGGGCTTGGTACTCTGAAGGTCACCAGAAACAAATTTTTGAAAAAAAAGGTCTGTTTTGAGGAAGGCATCTTTCTACAATAATTCTCCATGTTGGCTGAATAAGATTTTGCTTAAGATTCTTGTTTCCTAGATTACATCAAATGTCAACAGGTGCCACACTACTAGGATATTTTTCTTCATCTGTAATGCAAACCATTAAAGAAGGAGCAGCAGTAACTAAAAATGAGAAATAGTGGATAATCATATCGGGCATTTATACACATGCACTGGGGGAAGAGGGGGTGCTCCAAGTGCCGCTCTAATTAAAGCACCCAGAGCATCTCATGTATCAGTGTCCTCACGCTTCAAAATGGTGGTGCGGGTGCTTTAGCTAAAGCATCCCTGCCACCATTTTGAAGCCCAGGAGTGCGGATACATGAGATGTGGGAGGCTACTGGAGTGCAGTAATTTCCACACTCCAGCAGACTTAATTAATAGATTAATTGAGTTAGCTCCAACACGTTGGAATTCCAGCATGCCGGAGCAGCCTCTTTGCTCATGTATAGGCACCCATTTAACCCCAAACTAAATAAATGTAGACAGGGCCATAGCAGGGCAGGCACCATAAGGCAGCTGTGACACACAGGGCAGTACTGGCCATTGCCGTGCCAATTGTGGCAGCGACTGCTTCTTCTTCCCCTTGCCCCTCCAACAAAGATGGTTCCTGGGGCTCCTGCCCTGGTCACCCCTCAATCAGTTACACAACTGGCTATGGTTATTGTCCCTAAATGTTGAAATTCAATAAAATGAGACTAGAACTAGCTATTCAAATATGCTAATTAATGAGTAACAGGCCAAATTCTCTGCTAGTCCAAACAAGCACAACTCAATCCAATAACATCGTTCCACTGGACATTCTTTTGCAGGAATATTATAAATGATGCATAATTATGTTCAAAGAGTCGCTCTCTCAAAAAACAGAGCACTCAGTCTTTGAGAAATAGATAAAGGAGAGTCTTTTCAGACATGGTAGTTTGACCTATCTTGCTATACAGAGAAAACAAAACCATAACATAAACCGGTTAAATTAAGAATCTTAAATTTATGAAGCAGTCTGACACTCAGGGGTAGTTAGTCATGCATAGACTTTTTACTGGTATTCATTCCAGTTTGGCTTCCTGCCTGGGCACCAGTGATTTCACTTATAAAAGAAAGTGGGAAAATAAATAAAAATATAAAATATAAACTGCCCATAAATTAATTTTCTCCACTGGGCTTTTGATTACTTTAAGTGCTACACATCAAGGACCCAGACATCAATTGCACTTTCCTCTTTCCTCATGGTTCTTTAAATCATGTATTGATTGGATACAGTATTACAGTAAAGCATTTGCTTTTTTATTCCTATGTGGACTGAAGAAGAGCTATACAACTGTGTTTACTTAGATCATAAAACTAGCATCATTGGTTTTAAGGGGAGAGTACTTTATAAATAATGAAAACACATTAATCAATGCTGATTTCTAATTTCAAGCATGCAATTTTAATTACGTTATACTCACTAAGGTAAATAACAAGGTAGTCTGGCTAAAGTATTTTTTATTAGCATTTTCATTGCATTTAATTGAACATATTCCCTTTGTTTTCTATCGCTGTGAAACCTTCCATAGGTTTTCTTTATTTGGACTACTGGAATTCAAACATTTAAAATCTGAGGTCAGCAATCTATGGCTCATGGGACAAATGTGGCCTGCAGAACCATTGGATCTGGCCTGAAAGCACGGGGCTTTGGTGACATTTGGCAGTGGGGGGCTTTGGCTGCTGGCACTCTTACCATACCATCTCAGGGGCAAGTGGCAAGGGTGGCTGGGTCCTAACACCCAGCCTATCCACCACTTGCATAGCATGAGTCATTCCAAACAGTGGCCAGAAAAGGTTGCCTACTCTGGTTTAAGACGAACAAATCCCTGGAGTTGATTTGAACAATTAAAGCAGATTCTCTTGTGCAATAAGGTCACTTTATTTTGCATGGATATTCATTGCACTGTGGGCATTATAATAGGGATCATTATAAATACTACATCTGGACAAGAACTTTAAACTACTAGAAATTTCTTTTTCTGCAAACACATGCAGTAGAATCCTCCTACAGCAAACTTGGTTCAAATTTACCTAACCACAGCTATCCATCAAATTCAATGTAAACTGAGGGATAACTAAATTAAATGTGTCCACACAACATTTTGTTGTGGGATGGAATACAGCTGATTCAAAAAAATGGCTTTGGTTAAACGAATTTGGTTATTCTCTCCAGATTACCCTGATACAAAATCTCTAGCAATAGTGCAGCAGATCTGGTGAAGCTCTAAATTGTTTCAACACACATACAGAACTTCTACTCCTTTAGTAAAGTTTCATTGTGCTAATCCCCTTGGAATGCAGCATTTATCACCTACCAAACAAGTGTAAAATATTTTGGTCCAAGAGGATTATCATCTCTGTCTTCTATGCTCCAGTGGAGCAGAGGAGGAAAGGGAGTCGAGGGTAGGCAGAATGATTCACCAGTTTGAAAAGCAAAAACAAGCAAATAAATAAAAAAATTCCAAAAATAGTTTTGGCCAGCTGTGTTTGTCCTTCAGGTTTTTTTTATTCCTCAGGGTGCTAAGAGAACAACATTTACCAGTCACAAATCAAAACATGTCACACTGCCTGAAAACAAAACAGAGAAACCAGTCTGAGCTAACAACCTGAAACTCTGTGCAGACACATGATACCTTTACTATAAAATGATTTTATTCTGTAACAAAAGAGGAGTGAATGTAATAAAGGCAGTCTTATATGTTACTCCACTCCAGGAGAAACTGAAGAGTGAGTTGACCTAGTGTAAGTTACATGAGGGACTGGGTTGTGCATCTGTTTCACCAGTCGATTTTATCCCTGGTACCAGTTTCTCACAACAAATGGGCTCCCAAAACACCTCATGAGCACATAGCATAATAATGCCTAGTACAGCCAGCCGGCTTGGGCGAGTTGATCGTGTTTTGGTCTTTACTCAAAATTTACTACCCAGTAAAATTCAGGGTAAATTACTCCACAGTAGCTATGTCAAACATCAATGGCCATGGGCAGATCTAGGATTTTGAAAAGGGAATGCAGATGCTGTGGCACATCATGACATAGAACAGAACATATTTTTCTCCAGTTAAAGAGAAACTAGATGCTCTACTGATATGCTAGGGGGCTAGCATTTCATTATTCAGTTTAAGACCAAAGCAGGAACAAATATAACTATTGGAACATATGCTAATTTGCTAAATTATATATATGAGAGGTAAGGCTTTCTTAGGGTGGTATCTTTAATTGGATCAATTGTGTGGCTGGGGTAGAGTTAGACAAGCTTTTGAATGCAAGAGTCTTTGTTTTGCATTTGAAAACTTGCCTAATTCTACCAAATAGGGCTGTAAGAAATTTCATAGGCTGTTTCGTTTCAACACTGTTTTGGCTCATTTCGAGCTCAAAACAGCAAAATTGAAATGAAACAAAGGGCCTTGAAACTGCCTCAAAACAAAATGAGGCTAGTCGAAACATTTTAAAAGTTTTTAAACATTTTGATTTTTGAAGCAGCCAGCAGCCAGGTGGTAGGAAACAGGGGAGAACCAGGGCTGCACTCCCGGTGGCTCTGCAGCCCCCATGTGGCTCAGCTAGGCAGTGAGTCCAGCCATGGCTCATCCCACCTCCCGCAGCCAGGCTGTGGGAAGCTGATAGCAGCACAGGGGAAGGGAACGGAGCCCGATCTCAGTTCTCTTCCTCAGCGCTGCAGTCGGGCTGGGGAAGGGACCTGAGCCCCATCACTCAGTTCCCCTCCCCAGTGCTAAAATTGGGCTGGGGAAGGCAACTCAGCCCAGCTGAGATGAGTTTCCCTCCCCAGTGCTACAGTTGGGCTGGGGAAAGGAACTCAGTCCAGCTCAGCTCAGCTGGGCTGACTCATCTTCCCCAGAGTGATCATAGAACTGGGGAGGGGAACTCACCTCAGCTGGGCTGAGCTGCTTTCCCCAGCCCAATCTTAGGGCTGGGGAGGGGAACTGAGAGGTTGGGCTCAATTCTCTTGCCCAGCTCCCATCACCTGGCTTCCCTCTCTCATCTGGCAGGCAGATCGGGCCCTGCAACCCCGAGAGGACTGGCTCAGCCCCCTCAGCCCTCCCAGGGTTGTGGGCCCCCATCTGCCTCCTGAATGAGAGAGGCTGTATCAAGCTTCCCCATTATAGCCTATGGGCAAAATGTTGAAACAGCATCACTGTTTCAACGAAACAAAATGGAACAGCGGTTTCAAATCAAAATGAAATTAAAAATGAAATGCTGTTCCATCAAAATGTCAAAATGCAAGTCGAAATGGAACAGTACCATTTCAGACAGCCCAACTACATGATAAAAATATCATCCTAAGAAATCCTTGCTTCTTGTATTGTTACTGGACTATCATGTTTACAGCATCACTCTTACATTATATTATTTATAAAGTTAAAAAAAAATACACCAGACGAGGCAAAAATAGTCAAAATAGACAAAAGGTATTATGTAATTAGTCCTGTAGTCATTATAGTTAAATGCACAAAACAAATTCTAGCCTTCTTGGGCATCTTTACAGGGCCTCCAATACTCACTTTACATCAGTTTTATACCTCAGTTAATATTACCACACCTGAGTTAATGTTTTTAGTTAGAGTTAAAAAACAGTCCTACAGGACTTGGGAAATAAAAGACAGACATTACCAGGAATGACTAACAACAGACAGCAACATTGCAGAAGAAAGAATAGCTTAAAGAGCATATTTTTAAGATTATTACAAAGGATAAAGGATTGTCAACACCTGTGGAGTGGAGAGAATTAGCAGGAATCAGGGAGAAGATCATGAGCTGTGAAGTCAACTGAGTTTCTCAGCACTACCTGAATGGAAATGCTGCTGCCCCTCCCAGGCAGTTGTTTTAAAATTTGAGTGGAGCAGGAATTAAAGAGGGGTGTTAGTGCATCATAGCATCCCACCTTCAACCGCCCCTCTCCATGGCCTATATGTATAGAGAGATAGACAGATGGAGTCAGACTACCTTTTATTTTTACAAACAACCGCTCAGAGATCCCTCTTTCTATGTGTAGGGAGCCTGGTCCTTCAGTAGTCTCTAGATGTGCTTCATTATCTTCTCCTGGGAATCTGTGAGAGGACAATAGGAAGCCAACACTGGGATAACCCTTTGCTTGCTGGTTATCAGGTAATGCCTTTGCACAAGATGGAAGAAAAAAGAAATAAACAACATCTCATACAGAGAAGTTATAATGAAAAATCCTCTGCTTCTTACCATGCTACATGTACACCAAATAGGGAATGAAAATGAGCAGGGTTGGTCTTGTTACAAAAGCTATTTCCTTCTGGGGAACTATACATCCTTCCAAAGCAGTAGGGGTTTGCCTCCAAAGGTAAAAGAAGAACGGTTTTTTTGCCCTTCTGTTCCAGGGAAGTAATACTTATAATTATTTTCTGTTAAACATTTTGCTTTAGAAGAGTTGTTCATTAAAGGGACTTTTTGGAACCTATCTATCAGCTGAGACATAAATCCAAAGTCTGAGCACACACAACTATTAAAGGCCCCGTGGTACTTTTCGTTATACTAGAGGTGATAATCCTGGTATCATGGCTGACTGCCAAACTGAATTAATTGAATTCTGCCTACTTAAATTTCTCTGATTGGATATTGTGTTCATCTTCACTTCCTGTACTGAACTGTTATACAATTTTGTGGTGCATTCTTAAACAACTGCTGAACTTCAATTATAGGTGAAGTTATTTCTATGTCTTTTTGTTTGTAAGGTGCTTTGGGACTCTTCCCAATAAAGAGTGATATCTAAATGTAAATCAGATATTTCTTCTCAAGAATCTTGAAAAGAACCAAGCAACTCTACATTACATTATAGAAGTGAATTAGAAAATTAAAAAAATTAAAAAACCTAATAAAGTCAAACCCAATAAAACATTAGGAAGGTTTTGTTTGGGACATTTAAGTTTCATAATGTTAAATTGACTTTACAGGGTACGTCAAACAAACTTTCAGTACATAAGTATTTTAAAAATCACATAGTTGTATAGTCTGCACTTAATCACCATAATTTATGCCAGAGCAGTTGCTTTCAGTGACCTGGAATAATTGTATGGTTTTTAAATCAGTGTTTGATAATTCACCTAGTCCCCAGATTAAGAAATATGAATAATATTTAAACAATGGCATCTTTACTAAAGGGGACAATAGTTCAGATTTACAATCCGCATTTTCCTTATTTTAACAGGGGCCCTGTGGAATGAAACATTTAAAGTAAAAGCTTTTAATTTGATTACCATTCTAACTGAATCTGAATTGTAGTTCTGTTCTCCAAAGCTCTAGCCAGAGCCGGCAGTGATAGGAAGTTCATGCAGGCAGGTGTGGGCTGTGAGTTTGCTGAGTCTGGGATGTAAACTATGAACAATATGGGGTGGCCAGAAGTCTCAGGCCAGTCTCTGTCAGACTCTGAGTCTGTTTCCCTATGCTTGTCATTGTCCTGGAGAGGCGCAGTGTCTGCAACCTGGGACAGCTCCATGGTCATCTCTTTGGTCTCTGTTAGCGGGCTGCAATGACCATGCATGCAGTCCAGCTCAACCACAGTGGCATCAGAGTCCATTTTGCTGTCCTAGGGGATGTACACTGTGTCTGTGGCATAATGGTGCTGCACCATACTTTCCACCAAGTAATGCTATTGCCAGTTAGTGGCTGCAGTCTGTAGCCACAGCCACTTATGCCTGTGGACTGCTATTTCTGTGGTGATCCTTCCAAAGACTGCCTGGTTGTGGTGGCTGGAATGAAGCCTCTGTTGGTTATCCATCTCTCCCCAGACAGTGATTAGATCCACTGCCTCATGCTGAGTCCAACTGGTGCTACATTTGCAAGTAGAAGTGCTTGGTAGGGCCAGGGCTTGTGCTCGCTATGTGCACTCAGGATGGCTCATGTTTGTGACCTAGTTTGGATGCTGACCTCAAGAGTATAGCTGGGAAGCATGGAATGGATGGCAAGTTGCTTCAGTGGGCCATAAATGGGTGGGCAAGACCACCTATGACCTTTCACCTTTGGGTAAATAGAATTCTGCCCTTATGCTAAACCAGCCATCCACAGTATGAGAGTGGCTAAGGCTGGTGCTAGGACAGAGGCATTGTGGGTTGCCTGGAAAACTGCCTGAATGCTTGTCTTAGCACTCTGACCCACAACAACCATACAGACACACCCTGTGATATACCATGAAATGTTGTAGAACATTTTAATCTTTAATCTGCATACAATGGAATAAGTTGCCCCATGACAGCAGCTATATGCTTTCAGTTTGGTGTCGGACAAAATGGTTTGCCTGCACTGGCCAAGGCCAGCAGGTGGGGGGTGCTCCTGCATGCCTCCCAGGAGACTGCTGGAGCCAGCCCCAGTCCACTATCAGCTAGCAGCTGTCAGCAGCGGCTGGGGGGGGGGGGGGGG
>NW_005842227.1:566969-601933 GCF_000455745.1 Alligator sinensis
GTGTCGAGCCAGGCCAGGTCCACCTGGCAGGGGGGCTCCTTTCCCCCCACACCCTAGTTCCCAGTGCAGTGAAAAGCTGGCCAGGCAGCCCTGCACTGCAGCTTCTGGCTGCTGTTGTCAGGAGGCTTAGAGGCTTAGCGCTCTAGCCTAAAGTGCTTTAATCTAATATCACGTCCATTGAGCGTTAACTTAGAGTGGGATCCCCCATGTTTAAAGTGCTTTAAGTGCCATGAATGTCTGTTTTGTTATGGCTTTAAAGCACTTCCTGCACACTTAACGCATGTTAAGTTTAACTTCTATACCTAGACTTAAAGGATACATTCTCTTTCCCAACTAAAGATATAGAAATCCAAATAGCATCAATATTAAACCATGCTGAATTAGTGACCAAAACCAAAGAAACATTATTTTTTAAACCTATCCTCATATATTATGTATATCCTCTATGTGAAGAAAAAATCTGCCCTGCATCTACAGTGCTGAATACTTAATCTTTTTATCAGCAGTTTGTCAGGCAAGACCTAATTCACCTGATATTTGGGATGTGCATTATCTTCTCAATTGTGTGTTTCTAAGCCACCCAGAAAAGCGGTGTCCTTTTTTATGACTGACACTATAAATAATTATCATAAAAGTACGAGAATAATGTCAAAGAGCAATACACATCCTCAACTAACAGGATGGGGTCAGAGGAGGGGCAAACTAAAGTGCTCTGGGTCAGAATATAAGGGGGCCGTGGGGAAAGGAACTTAACGGTGGGGGTCTACAACAGACCACCCAACCAGGGGGAACAGCTGGACTGGGAATTCTCGGGTCAGCTAGCAGAGGCAGTTAAATCAAGGGTTGTGGTCATCATGGGTGATCTAAACTACCCGGACATTTGTTGGCAGGAGCAGTCAGCCAAGTCTGACCGCTCACGTAGGTTCCTTGCTGAGATACAAGACCTCTACCTAACACAGGAGGTGCACAGTCCTACCAGGGAGAATGCCCTGCTGGATCTGGTCCTGGCCACAGGCAATGACCTGGTGAGGGGACTCCAGGTTCTTGACCACCTGGGCAATAGCGATCATTGCCTACTGGAATTCACCATCCAGCACAGGGTGTCAAGGGCCTGCAGCAAGGCAGTAGCCCTTGACTTTAGAAGGGCCAGCTTCAACAAATTGAGGAGATTGGTAGGAGAGGCATTACAGTCCTGGAGAGTACGGGAACTAGGTGTCCAAGACGAGTGCTTGTTCCTTATGGAGACAATCCTCTGAGCCCATGGGGCGACAGTCCCAACGCGAGTTAAAGTGGAAAAGAGTGCTCAAAAGCCCCCTTGGCTCACCAAAGGCATTCAGGAATATCTGAAAGCCAAACAGGAAGTGTACATCCAGTGGAAGGGAGGGCCTATCACCAAAGAGTATTATGTCTCCATCACTCAAGTCTGTAGGGAGGCTGTTAGGAAGGCTAAGGCAGAGATGGAACTAGGGCTAGCAACAAGGATCAAGGACAACAAAAAGTCCTTTTTCAAATACATAAGGAGCAAAAAGAAGGCACCAGGCAATGTGGGGCCCCTGCAGGATATGCTTGGCAACCTGGTAGTTGCACCAGATGAAAAAGCTGACCTTTTTAACAAATTATTTGCCTCCATTTTGCTGAGCAGGGACCAGGACATCTCCCCCACTGGGATTTAGGATGGACTCAGGAGAGACTCCAGCAGGCCTAGAGTCAGGGAGGACTGAGTTAGGGAACTTCTGGAGGGGCTGGACGTGTTCAAATCAGCAGGTCCAGATGCTCTCCACTCCAGGGTGCTGAGGGAATTGGCAGGGGTCATTGTGGGGCCCCAGGCACAGCTTTATGAGCATTCATGGTGCTCCAGCCAGGGGCCAGATAGGATGGACTCAGGAGAGACTCCAGCAGGCCTAGAGTCAGGGAGGACTGAGTTAGGGAACTTCTGGAGGGGCTGGACGTGTTCAAATCAGCAGGTCCAGATGCTCTCCACTCCAGGGTGCTGAGGGAATTGGCAGGGGTCATTGTGGGGCCCCAGGCACAGCTTTATGAGCATTCATGGTGCTCCAGCCAGGGGCCAGAAGACTGGAAGAAGGCCAATGTGGTCCCCATTTTCAAAAAAGGAAGGAGGGAGGATCCAAGCAATTATAGGCCTGTTAGTCTTACTTCGGGGGAAGCTCTTTGATAAAATTATCCAGGAGCACGTCTGTGAGGGACCGGAGGGGGGATGATGCTCAAGGGCAACCAGCATGGGTTCATTAGGGGCAGGTCCTGTCAGACCAACCTGATTGCCTTCTACAATCAGGTCACAAAATCATTGGATGCAGGTGTCGCGGTGGATGTAGTCTTTCTGGACTTCAGGAAGGCCTTTGACACTGTCTCCCACCCCATTCTCATTAAAAAGCTAGGTGACTGTGGCCTTGATGCCTACACAGTCAGATGGGTTGCAAATTGGCTAGGGGGCTGCACCCAGAGAGTGGTGGTGGATGAGCCATATTTGACCTGGAGGGATGTGGGCAGTGGAGTCCCCCAGGGCTCAGTCCTCGGGCCCATACTGTTCAATTTCTTTATTAGCAGCTTGGACGAGGGGGTCAATAGCACCCTGTTCAAATTTGCTGATGACACCAAGATTTGGGGCGAGGTGGGCACGTTAGAAGGGAAGGGCAGGATATACCTCTACCTGGACAGGTTACAGGGGTGGGTGAATGTGAATAGGATGGGATTCAATAGTGACAAGTGCTGGGTACTGTACTTGGACAGAAAGAACCAGCAGCATACCTATAGGCTGGGGAGCTCCCTTCTCAAAAGCACGGTGGCAGAAAGAGATCTTGGAGTCATTATCAATTCTAAAATGAACATGGGCTGCCAATGTGAGGACATGGTCAGTAAAGCTAACCGCACCTTGTCATGTATCCGCAAATGCATCATGAGCAGGTCCAAGGAGGTGATCGTCCCCCTCTACGCAACACTGGTCAGGCCACAGTTGGAGTACTGCATCTAGTTCTGGCAACCACACTTCAGGAGGGATGTGGCCAGTGCCGAGAGGGTCCAGAGGAGGGCCACTCACATGACCGGGGGCAACAGGGAACACCCTATGAGGAGAGGCTACAGGACCTGAACCTGTTCAGACTTCACAAGAGGGGATCTAGTGGCTATCTATAAACTTACCAGGGGGGATCAGAGGGGAATGGGTGAGACTCTGTTCCCCTGAGCATCTCCCTGAGTAACAAGGAATAACGGCCACAAATTGATTGAGAGTAGGTTCAGGCTGGACATCAGGAGGCACTACTTCGATGTCAGGGTGGCCAGGATCTGGAACCAGCTTCCAAGGGAAGTGGTGCTGGCTCCTACCTTAGGGGTCTTTAAAAGGAGGTTTGATAATTACCTAGCTGGGGTCATATGAGCTTAAACTTACCAGGGCTCATATGAGTCCTGTATTCATTCCTGCCCAGGGTATTGGGTCGGACTTGATGATCTGCTCAGGTCCCTTCTGACCCTACATCTATGAATCTATGAATGTTAGGCAAAATATCAGAATAAGGACCTACTCACCGAGTACCTCAATATGAATAAACTTCAGTTCACAAGTCCTTGTGATGCAGGAAACTAAACTCAACCCCATTTTACAGACTCTAGCAATTAAATGAATTGTCTGAGGTCACCCAGGAAAGTTTGTGACAGACCTAAAAAATGAACTCAGTTCTCCTGAGCCCCAGTCAAAAGACTGTATTCTTAAGATCATGCTTTGTTTCTGAAGATAAATAAAGGGCTAATTCACTTTGCAGCTGGTTTTTAACATATTAATGAATGTTTACTGCCTCAGTGCGGGATTTATGTTCAATAAGCATTTCCACACCTTTTATATTCAAAGCTCACTGAATTATGAAAGATAAAAATAAGCAGTTTATCAAAAATAGAATGCATATTATTTCTCAAATATTTACCTATGCTTTGTAATGTTAAATACCAAGCAGATTTCACCCCCCCACCCAATCTAATTTATCAACATTTATTAGGCTAGCAAAGGAATGATCTGTGCATGCCTTACAGGATGCTGGTTTAGACGCTGACTGTGTAACGTCATTTCAATTTCAATGAAACTTAAATATTTCCCATACTTTATTTGGATGTGCAGTGATTCTCAAGACAGCTATGCTTTTAGGGGAAAAGAAGCCCTTAGAGACTATATCAAAACCTGGCTCCGTTAAAGTCAGCGAAAAACTCCTTTTGACTTCAGAGAGTCCAGAATTTCAACTTTGGTTTCCATTAACTTTTAATCAAAAGGCAGTATCTACTTGAAAAAATTAACCAATAGAAACCAAAAAATGACAAATAAACACTCTTTTTACTGTTTTAAACCAGATGCCTAACTTTAATTCCCAGAAAAATTCTGGAAAAAATAGTCAGCAAAAATAATCACCTCATAAGTATTAAGATGAAGTAATTAATAAAAACAGACAGCATGAGTTTGTCACGAACTGATCATATATCCTCAAACCTATTTAATTTTCTTCTTTGAGAGAGTAACTGACCTAACAGGCAAGAAGGAAGCAGTAGATGGATATCTTAGCTTCAGATGTCTTAACTTTTGTATTGACTCTACTTAGCTTATGAAATTGCCATGCTAGTATGAAACATTAACAAAGGAAAAATGCCCCACATGGAGTCACCAAAGTTGAATGCTCAACTGGTTTAAATGCTGCTCTCAGGGATTTTTTATTTGCTGTCACAAAAGAGGGTTCCACAGAGGTATGTCCAGGTCCTGGTTATTTTCAATATTTTGACTAACAACTTGGTGCAAGAGCAAGTATGCTAAAAATCTTTATGTATGACATAAAACAGAGAACGGTTGTAAGCACTCTGAAAGGCAGGATCACAATTCAAAATGGTCTTGATTTCTGATGACCTCCTGTTTAGAAGATGAAAATTCATTAAAGGCAAAGGGAAAGTGTTACATTTAGATAGATTTATCAAATGCACAAACACAAATTGGGAAACAAACTATAAATAGAGTAGGCAGCAAAAGAATTTGGGGATTACAATGAATCACAAACTAAATGAGAGTCAATGATATGACAGCGTTCCAAAAAGACAAATCTCATGCTGGGGTATTTTTAAGTTTATCGGGGTGACCACCAGTATCTGGGGGAACGTTTGTTCACCAGAGTGCCCCAAGGGATGACGACTAGGTCGAATGGTCATAAACTACTACAAGACCGTTTCAGGCTGGACATAAGGAAGAATTTCTTTACTGTCCGAGCCCCCAAGGTCTGGAACAGCCTGCCACCAGAGGTGGTTCAAGCGCCTACATTGAACACCTTCAAGAGCAAACTGGATGCTCATCTTGCTGGGATCCTATGAACCCAGCTGACTTCCTGCCCTTTGGGCAGGGGGCTGGATTCGATGATCTTCCGAGGTCCCTTCCAGCCCTAATGTCTATGAAATCTATGAAATCTTACCTGGAGTGTCAAATATAACATACATTTGTTTTACATATGGACTTCAAATAAAATCATGTTACTTTTGCTTGCAACACTGCATTATCCCATCTTCCTGCATGTGATGAAAAATAAAAGTTAAAACTCGGTTTTTATTAATGTGGAATTGTTGCTTTAATAAGTTGGGCGACAAAGGGTTATCATCTGACTCCACACACAGTGATGCCAGTGTTAAAATCCTGTTGCAATGGAGAAAGCAGTTGGTAGTAGGGCTTTATCTGAGTTCTTTATATTGATGAGTTTTCATGCTTGTAAAAATGGGGATTGACAACATTGCCTAAAGCAAAATAGAGTGGGTACAGGAACTGAGTGAATTCCTCACATAAAATCTACCAGTAAACCTCAATCCTGAATGACTATTCTAATGTAGGATCTTTTCCCTGGCAGTCTCCTATTTGTGCCATGCATTGTGCTATAAACAATTATCCCCTACAGACAACTTGAAGATCACCATATGCATTTTCACTTTGAGACTCCCAGTTGAGAATTCCCACTTTGAGAATTCCAAATTGGAATAAGAACCACCGTTCTTTGAAGATGTCTTGCCAGATGTGCAATATTAAAATTAAGCCTATGTAACCCATTACAAGGCCTCCTCACTAGAGGAGACATTTCTTTAAAACAAATCCCAATTACTTCAGGTTTGTACTTTACACCATATCCAAGTGTGAAAACCCAAGAGTCATGCAATTATCATTATTTTCTCATTCCGTTAGCAGGTTATATGTGCTAATGAAGGAAAAAAAAACCCTAATTATATACTATCATAGTCTGTCAGTGAGTAAGCACTCCCCTAACCTCCCTCCCAAATAACTGTCTGATTATGTCAGAACCTACATATTTTCTCCTTTTTAAAGATTAAAAGCATAATAATCAAGAAGACATATCACAGCCACTAGTTTTATTTTTGTATAAAAATCAGGTCTTTGATTCCTATTATTAGCTGTTGTAGCCATAACAATAGGAAATAACAAACACAGAAGCCCTGTTCAGTTCATATAAGTAGTATACTCCACAGGTCCTTGAGTTGGGTTAAAATCAATGACAGGATGAACATTCACACAATACAGAGGGGCACTGCCTCTTATACTATTCACCTACTGGCAACTATGGGATACTAGTGAGTTATGAAGAGACTGCAGAAAACAGAAGTAAGACAGGCCATGATAGATATGCAAAGAATCATTAATGATTATACAGAAATTCATTCATAATGAAGGGAATGTCCAATTAAATGGAAAGGTAACATATGTATAACTGATAAAATACGTGTTTTTATTCATTAGGTATTTGTTTTGTAGACCTCACTGCCAAAGGAGGACTCGAGAGTAACAATTTAAAGACAAACAAATTAGCCATTTTCAGTGATGCCAACAATATTCACATTTATGTTACATCAAGTTAAAATATTAATATTGACATATACACATATTTCAGGATACATGTCAACCATTAACAGCTTAGTGTTGGGAAGAAATTCTTCCAGTGGTCATGTTATTTCAGTATTACCAATTATTATAACAATTATTGTATGTTTCCATAAATCCCTGGTTTCAATAGAATAATTAGGAGTGGGAGACTGGTCACCAACCTCTGAATTTGACAGAGTGCAAGAATGGTGGTGGACACCATTTGGGCTACCACTGCTGCTCAGGGCACAGAAACCATGTGTTATGCCTCTGCTTGGTACTGTATTTAGTCCCCATGAATGGCTATTGATACCAAGTTCTGTGCCCATTACATTCTGTATTACACACATATTTCTAAAGTTTATATTGTATTAACACACATAACATGCTATATACTGAATGAATACAAACATACACAGAATACACAAAGCTACCACAAAAAGCAATCTAAGAAATCAAAATGAAAGATAAGAAATAGATTTAACATATATAAGCAAAACTTAAAACAAATATGTTCCTATTGTTTT
Source organism: Alligator sinensis (assembly GCF_000455745.1). Lineage (NCBI taxonomy): Eukaryota > Metazoa > Chordata > Crocodylia > Alligatoridae > Alligator > Alligator sinensis. The sequence continues at coordinate 574,392 of NW_005842227.1, forward strand.
CCCTCCATACCACAATGAAAATTATTCCCTGTCATTGCTGCTAGGAGACAGATGTGGCTTTGTATGATTTACACATCTGCTAAAACAAGTGGAACGACAATAAGTACTTGGCAAATGCAGTGATGTTGAATAAATGTAGTTTAGGAATTTGGTACATTAAGTATGTAGAGGTTAAAAAGAAAATACCTAATTACAAAGCTCATTAATATGCTGTTTCCTCACACTCCAAAAACAAACTTAATATTTATCAATTTAGACAACTCATTTCAAAGTGAGGAAATAAGAAAGAAGCAACTCATTTAAAATTTGAGGAGAGAGTGAGTGTGCATGCTCAACATGCTGTATTTCAACTAGCATACAAAATGGCAGTTACTTTACATTTAAAGATGTGGTATGCCAACAAACCCAACATCTTTTTTCATCTCTGCAGCCACATGCCTCATAAGTAACCCTAGATGATTGAGTACCTTCCTTCAGTAGTTCTAGGTTGACTAGATTAACTCCATAAATTTGTAAATAAGTGTTTTTCTAGTCTTTCCTTTAAAAGGACCTTATTGGTAATTTAAAAACACAAGTGAGATGCAGCACATTACTGATCATCTCATTACTGCAGAATTAGCCAACTATTGCAGGAAAAGGAAAAATAGCTTGTGTTATGCTGTCGCCTTCTGAAGAGCCGGCTTTTAGAATGAAACCCACAATAAACCACACTTCTGTTCAATTCATAAGGTTACTTAATCAATCAAGTCCTACCCTCAAAACACAGAATCCAATTTCTTTCCAAATAAGTGTTTGTGGTAGTCTGATAAGTGGGATATAATGCCATAGTACTGCAGTCTACTCCTGAATAGATACGATGCCCCTTAAAATTAATGCCACTGAAACAGCAGATGGATTTGAAAGCTTGAGCGCTAGGCTGAACGTAGACTCAGAGAATAAATTTACAAAGGTAGTTATGAGGTTTAATAGGTTATTAGAAAAGGGGATCAAATATATTTCCCAGCCAGTCTTCATTTTAAAAGCCAAGAAAAGAAGAACAATAACAAAACAATGCACCATATTTGGCTTTGGCATAACCAGGTTGAAGTCAATGAAATGTAGGTGATGAATTTTCCTCAGTTATCAGAAACTCTTAAGAAGAAAAGCATCATCAAATTTCTGATGAATATTCAAAGCTGACATGAAGTAATTCACATATTTATGTACTACAGACTGTTGTCTTTTAATAGTAGTATTAGAAATTAATGCACTCTTCTCATTGTGACACATTACAAGAAAATAATACATATTAATTCTTGGGTTGAATTTGACAGCTTCGGGGAAGTGGCTATGAAGAATGGAAAGCAAAATTCTTATGCCAGGAAGCTGCCTTGTACCACACTGCCAGTGAAAACTCATCTCTGTGCTGTAACTGGACCTAATGGTTCAAATTCGGGTTGAGTAAATTCTCTAGTATTATAATCCTAGATGGTCTGGGTTGCTACCAACATCACAGCGGGAGATGAATATGGCTACGAGACTGCATTAACACAGTTCTGGGGGAATTAACCAGCACTGAGCAGCACAAAGATGAAGGTAGTACAAAACAGAGGTTTAATACCCTTCTGCAGATACTAATAAACATCAATTTATAACTTAGAATCCTCAGTGCTTAAGCAAATTCCCTCTCATAAGTAAAATGATGTTTATAGCAAAACAGTTGATAAAACAGGTGCAATTTTGACTGCAAATGGCTTCACATTGGTGTAAGCCACAGTGGAGTAATTCCTGGTTACAGAAGTACGAGACCAGAATCAGTTTCCTTCACAAAACTGCAAACAATACTCAAATCCTAAGAAGGTTTGTTGGTGCTCCATGTTGTTTGAATGTCTTTCCTAAGCATCACCCTACATCATTTCTAAAGTGATGTCATTTCTACGTTATAACCAGGGATCCTGGATTCCTCTGATTTAAAAAATTCCAAATTTTTGGATTTAAAAAAGTAACTCAAAATCCACTTTTTCCCCATGATTAAAATGAAACACCATTATATATATCTATATATTAGTGCCATTTCATTTTAATCATGGAAAAATGTGGATTTTGGGTTACTTTTTTAATCCAAAAAATGGGGATTTTTTTTTTTTATCAGGGAAAACCAGGATCCCTGGTTATAATTGGAAGGATAATTCTTCCTTTGCATTTACAAGAAAATGGAAATGTGGGGAAAGTGCACTCTAGTTATTGTACCTTTAAATTGAAAGAACAGTAAATAACTAAGGACAATATTAATGCACCTTAAATATAATAAAAGGAATACTTAAATAACAGGATTCTACCATGAGAGACTCATGGCTCAACCTGAGACCAGGTAAATGAATTTCATTTGAATGCAGTGGAAAGACAGAACATATTTTGATCATTGCTCTAAGGTAACATCTGTTAAATAAAACAAATGCTTTTTAAAATATGCATATGATGAATGATAGATCTTTCTCTAAAAGAACTCAAACTCCAAAATGCATTTTTGTGTCTTATACTATATTAGAAGATTGCACATTTAGTTGTTTCTATAGGCAGAGCTGTGCATCCACTGAAAGCTGAATACAAAACTGCTCTCTGTGAACATTATAGTTTTCAGTAGGGGTGATACAGACAGTTCTCTGCTAGTGGCTCCAAAAAGGAATTGAGGAGGCATGATTTCCTGTTCAGGCAACGAGAAACAATGAGAAATAATAAAAATCAGACTTTTCTGTTTTTTCCAGTTTTCACTAAAACCAATGTCCCTTGATCCACTGGTGTTTTAAACATTTTGGAATTGTTCAGATGTGGCATTCAAAAGTTATTGTATTGCAAACAAACGATGAAATGCCAACCAGCTTACTATAGGACTTTGTTTGACTCACACGTCCATCATCAGGCTCAAGTTTCTGATAGTAAACATGGGCTGGGGAGGGAGATGGCAATTCTTATTAAGTGACTCCAAGGCCAAGTACAGTCATTCAAAAAGCCTGAGGCAGACACAGTCAGTTTTGTGCTTTACTCTAAGTGACCTAGGTTAGATCAGGAGCAAACAGAACAAACGTTCGCCCTTCGGGGTGTGGGGGAGAAGCAGCGAGCATGCGCTGGTGGAAGCAAGCAGGGTAGGGGGCACTCCCACATATCTCTCAGCAGGCTGCCAAAGAATGCCAAGCCCAGTTGAGTATCTGAGCAACCAGCCACTCCCGATTTGCGAGCAAGGCCTCTTGCTTCAGCTGCTGGCTGTCAGTGGTGGTGGGCAAGGGAAGACCCTTCCCTGTCCCCATTCCCTGCCAGATTCAAGACAGCACAGATGGTAGGGGCACATGGTGGAGGCTTCCCCACCCTGCTGCCCAGCCTGGCTGGCCAGGGTGCCTCCTCTCCCCAGCCCCCACCTCCCTCACCAGCAGCCAGCTGTCAGCATGGTAAGAGGGGAAAGGGAGGAGTGAATGTTCCCCACCCCCATGAGGACCTGGACCCCCAAGACTTGAGGCAAAACAGCCGTGGGGACCGTGTGGCAGGGGCCTCCATTCCTCCCCTCCCCCTGCCACTGCCAAAAGCCATCTGCTGGTGTGGGGCCAGGGCTGGGATAAGGTCTGTGCTGGCCAGCTGGGATGGGGGAGTGGGGAGGGAGCCCCCACCATGCAAGGCCCTCCCAGTTGTGCTGGCTTGGGTCTGGGCCAGCTGGGCCTCTGCTCCCCACTTCCACCCCTGCCACCACAGGCAGTGGGGGAGAAGCTCCCCCCCCTCCCCGCCTCCCCCCCAGCTCTGCCTGCTCAGGTCTGGGAGGGCTGGGGCACTGGCCACTGCTCCCCACCCCCCCAGCCTGCCACACACACACACTGCTTGTAAGGATGCAGAGCTGGGGAGAGGAGCTGCAGTAGTCAGCCAGGATGGACAGCATGGGGGGATAGGGGAGTGGGGTAGCCCCCACTGAGCTGGCCTTCCCCAGCTGCTCTGGCTCAGGCTTGGGCCAGTGTGTGTGTCAGGGCCAGGGCCAGGGCCAGGGCCAGGGCCGGTCTCACCCCCCCCCAACACCCAGCAGCCACTGCTAACACCTGTGCTTGGCCAGAGCAGATGAGCACGGCCAAGGCTAGCATGCTGCCCTGCCGGGGGGGTTAGCAGGGCAACCTGCAAAGCAAAGTGGGGCTGCAGCCTAACTTAAGTTGGGAAGGAATCTGGTACAGAAGTTCAGTATACCGGTCTAACATAAATCACTGAAGTCTAATATAACATCCATCCAGATCTATCTTAGATTGGGTTCTGGCATTTTTAAACCAGTCTATGTGGGCCAAACTTCTGTATTGTTATGGGTTCAGACTGGTTTTTAGTCACTTATACCAGTTTGTGTGTAATGTCTGTACCTGACCCAAAAGTGGAAATAATTTCTCTGGGCAAATCTACATAAGACACTTACTGCGCAGTAGCCTAATAACACTGCACAGTAGTGTGCTGGTCAAAAACTGTGCTAATAAGCGATTGTGCAGTGTTATTAGGCTACTGCATAGTAAGTGTCTAAATGTCACAAAAAACCCCCAACTGTGCACTGGTGCTACTGTGCAGTAACTGGAGTTACTGCACAGTTAGTTAGTACTTCATTAAGTAAGTACTAAACTGAATGCACACTAACTACTGAAAATTAATGAATGTGTAGATGCATCCACTATTATCCTTTTCTTCCCCACCTATTCTCCATTTGTTCTCTTGTCTCATTATATGCAAACAGTATAAGCAATTTGGGGCAAGGATTTTTTTTCCCATATTGCCATATTGTTCTGAGCAAAATGGAAGTTTCATATCCAACTGGGGCTTCTAGATTGGGGTGGCAATCCTGTGGCATGTGTCGTAAGTAGCAGAAGCAGCCTGTGTGTGTGACATGCAACAAATTGGGGAGAGGACAGGCAGCACAGTGGCAGATAGGGCAGAGCATCAGATCAGGCAGGGAGCACAGGGCAGGGAGGAGAGAGCAGAGCAGCAGATCGGGTAGAGAAAGGAGATTGGAGTGATGCCTGGGAAAGATGCAGGTCTAATTTGCAGCATACCTGTCAAGAAGAGCAGTGGCCCCCCACTACTCTAGGTAATACTGCAGTTCAGTTAATAAATGCTAAAGTAACATTTAAAAATATAATCTAAAAATGCTCATTTCTGCACTATCTAGAGTAAAAAGTTTGAAAGACCTGCAGCAATCACCACTGAATTTAAATAAATTATAACATGTACTTGAGTACATAATAATATACTATACAATGTAGTAGAGTATACATTGAATATGTGGTAATTGGACTCTATTTATATAAAGGACAAGTAAGAAATATATATAGTCATGTATAATTATCACATGATCTTTTTAAAGACAAACACTGCAGTTTTCCCCCTTTTCAAATGCATTCCCATGCTATTATAATAATTACTATACAAAAACATTAATGAAAAGAGTGTATGTATATATAAACATATGTGTGTATAAACATGAAGCTTTAGCATAAAATATAAGCTGGTTTAAAATATAGTCACATGCTATACCTTTCAGGATCTGCACAATCATATTTTGTATTTCATTATACTTTTGAATCACTTCCGATTACTGTTTGCATTGCTAGTGGAGAGAAACGGATGGGGAGGATAAGTTTTAATAAATGCTTTCTACCATATGCTGCATCTATAAGAATAAACAGTTTGATTTTCTAATCAGTTCTCTTCTTGCTGGTAGAGATCTGAGGTTAAAAAAAATGCTGCAAACTAATTCATCTGGAACTGTAAGCATGCTTAATAGTATCTACCCATGAAACTATCCTCAAAATAACCTAACACTGCTGGTTGCCAGCACTGTTTTCAATTTTCATCTGTTAGATATATGATCAAGCATGTCAAATCTGCCCTAAGTAATAGAAGTGAAAAAATAAAGTCATTTACTTAAAACATTGTGATAGCTATTTATCCAAAAACCCTGGTCAGATTTAGTGCTTAAAGGCATTTACCTACAAAGTTAACCAGATGCTTTGAGTTGAAAACGAATTTAATTTCTCTGTTATCTTAACAGGACATCTGTTAAAACAACATCCAAGGAAGGTAATATGCTCAAAATTAAACATCCTGCAGGTTGTCTTATTAGTGTGTGTGGAACACTGACATTTAACCGTTAACCACCACTACCTTGTAAGAAGTAATTAGTAAGTGGAAAATCAAACCAATATAATTATTGCACTAGCAGATATGAAATAAAGTAGGACAAATTAATTCCTGATGCAAATACAGCCCTGGTGCCAGTTTCACGCCTTTGTTTCTACTGTGTTAAATTAGAGATGAACGATCCCTTGCTTTGTGGTTCCTTTGCTTTCTTCTTCCCCCTCTTTTTAAATTTAATTGAGGTTAACTAACTCTGTAAAACCCCAACATATTAACTACTTAAGATTTAGGGCCAGATGTCTAAGAAGTGCTCATGGCTCATAGTTATCATTATTTTTTTAAAGTTCTGTGGGTGACATTCTATGCAAATTATATATTGAGTTAATTTGCAAGGTTGTAATAATTTGCATGTGACCATAAACTGGAGCTTATGGCTGATGCACTCTGGTCCAAACAATGGCAGGATACAAAGCTGTAGCAGTTACATTGCAACTCTATAGGTCAGTAATGACAGAACGTTTGAGGGAGAGAGGAGGAACCCTGGATTCCAGTCCCTTCTCCCCAGACTGTTTTGGAATTTAATATTAGGCCCCTTCTACACATGCCGGTAAAGGTGTGATGGGATCTAATATGTAATCCACACAATTGCACCTCCTGCCATGCCCCACACCCCAGCTGAGATGCTTCCAGCTGTGGGGGTGGCACATGCACCTCTGGGGCTGGAGGATCATTGCTGAAGTGATCTCCCTTCCCCAGGGGTGTAGGAAATATGTGCGGGTGGAGAATCACATCCCCCTGCCCCAGGGGTGTGGGAAACCCTTGGGTATAGAGGATCACTGTGATCCTCTGGCCCCAATGGTTTCCCACACCCCTGATCCCTACAGATTGTGGGAGCCATTATCCCCAGGGGTTTTCCATACCATTGTACCCTGGGGATCATGGCTCAGAGGTTTATTGCTGAGCATGGTGTACCCCTGCAGCTGGCAGCCCTATCAGCTGATGGGGCTCCCAGCCGCAGGGGAGACCTGGCTACAAATGCAAATTGAAGCTCAATAGCAACCAGCTATAAAGTTACTACATATTTTGGGGCTCCTTGACTCTTGAATTCTTGGCTATGTAATGAGTTTTTCATGAACGAGTAACGAGTAAGCAGTGCTTTATTGTGTCCTTCCTTTAAATCTTCTTGTGCTTTATAAGAAGATTACTGGATCACCTGACTCAGGTAAATATTTCCTTATATTTTCCCAAAGTGATTGAAAAATTAAAATTTAATGGAATCTCATCTTAAATGTAAAAATACATTTTCTTCTTTCTTTGAACATTACAAACATTTACAAGGGCACCAAATATGCATAGATTAATGCAGAAGTATGTGCCTTCAACCAACTGTGGATTTTGTATATCCTTCTGGGAGAAATATGTATTTTTTAAGAAAAACAGTTAGGATTACTATTTAAAAGAATCCTCAGAATGCCGTATGTTTGTATGTACCTTACCTCTGAGGGCCAAGTAGGACAGCAATATGATTTACAATAAATAGGATGTTCTGTGGACTCGACATTCCAGACAGTAATTGTGGCAGTGAGAAGCCCCCACAGGCACCAAGGGGACTGGGGGAAACCCTGAGAGCCCCTGCGGGGAACAAATAGCCACACCACACCCCAGGAAACTTACCTTTTAAAGCACGGACGAAGCCGGAACCGGAGCCGTGGCCGTGCAAGCTGGCATTATGCCGGCTCTTTAATCAGCTGCTCCTGAGGCGGGGGAGTGCCGGGCTGATTGTGGTGGCTGGGGACGCTGCCGCAGGAAATTAAAAAACCCTGCCAGAAGCTGGCAGGGGAGAGAAGAGAGGGAGAGAGCCAGCTGGGAGCATGCCAGGCAGGCGGTGACTCCAGAGGCTGGCAGGATCGTCACTGCAGGTGCTGCGCCTGTACCTGGGGCAGGGGGAGCAACACCCCTGCATTAGGATGGGGAAGACCAATCCCTGGCTGCCTGAATTTCAGAGTCCATATGAGAGTCTCTCTCTCTCTGGGCGAGACAACGGAAGCTCATCCCTCTGGCACCAGGGTCTGGGGGCTCCAGTTGTCCTAACATCCAGGCAACTGACCAGTGCCAAGGCTGACACCTGACCCCTTAGTAAAGGGGCTTACAGGGGACGGCAGAACAATGGGAGCAACAGCCAAGTGGTTGACGAGTGGACGGGATGTAGGGGAGGTGAAGCCCCGAGGAACATCGTGGTACAAACGTGAGTACCTCCGTTACCAGGTCACCCAAGAAGAGGAACACCACTGAAACCCTCCTTTCACCCAGTAACAAGTCATGGCAGGTGAGTTGAGGGGGCGCTCTGGTAAAGGGGGATGGTACGGTACTCACTGTCACAACCCAAAGTTGTGATTTTTTGTTTGTGTGCGCTTTGGCACTGCTAAATTATTTTCCTGCTAAATTGCAGCTTCTTTGCACGGTGGAGTTTTCTGCTGTAGAAGAGAACCCCGGTGCAACGGAGTATTCCCGCCAAATTTGTAGCTTTCTTTGCATGGTGCATTTCTTTTGCATCCAAGAAATGCACGGTGCAAAGGAGTTCCCGCCATTTGTATGAAGATTTGTGTCACATTATTGGCCGATTCTAATACATGCACACGTGGCGGCTAGCCGTATAAAGAGCTTGGGTGGTTTCCGCCTGGGTGGTTTCCGCCCAAGTTGGAGAGAGAGCAATTGGAGTTCGAGAGGGAGAGCGTGAAGATCTCTAAGCGCTGTGGATCCTTACAGACCCAACACTTTTCTTAAAAGGCAATAGAGGCCTGATAACCGAACCCGCGGAGCTTCAACAACTCCGGGGAAAAGAACGGGGAGCTCAACCACCCCGGGGAAAAAAACCAAACAGCCTCTAGCCTCTCCCCGTCGCCGATAAATTCCTAGACGTATCCCTTCCTGTACGAGAAACTACCGAAACCGCAGAGTTTCAATAACTCCGGGGCAAAGAAACTACCGAACCCGCAGAGCTTCAATAACTCCGGGGCAAAGAACAAATTGTCGTAGCCCTCTATCGAGGATTTAAGCGGAGCTGAACCTGGAAACTGTCTAATGTGTTCTCCATGTAACCTGGAGCCTACACCACAACCATCTTTGGTGTAAGTAAACAATCTTTAAATCAACCATTACGCGTCCGTGACTAATTCTAGCTCGCCACCGGTCCTCTCCGACCCTGCGTGCCCGGGCTGCTGGCCACAGCCCGCGTGCGCAAAGACGGGCCTGGCTCACCCCCGGCTCGCACATGGCGATGAGGATGGGATCGGGAGAGAACTCGCACATGGCAACCCAGGTGGGATCGGGAGAGGGCCCGCACACTCACCACGCCCACTAGAGTTCCCACAGTAATCCACAGACTCACACAGCAACCCAGCAACTCAAAAACAACTCCGTATACTTCATTCTGGCATTAAATAAGTCATACACATTGTGGTTAGTGCTAGATGATGAGCAGTAAAGACTTCAACAATGATACAAGGGCACAATATTCACTGTGACACTATTCCTCATTCTGGGTACAATTCCCATGTTGGCATATCATGTGAACAGCTGTGCACAGCTCTTCACTAATAATTTCTCAGCTCTTTCACTCTTTTAAACAGGTGATAATCTCATACTTCTAGAAAAGTTAGTGTCTTTACAGGCTCTTTCACTGTAATAAGGAGCAGTTGTAAAAATGTCATGACCTCTGGCCCCCAAACCAATTTAAAAAAGGATGAAGTCAATAAATTCCTCTAATGTGATAGATTAAAACTTGAAATGTGTTGTCTCCTTTAGATTACTAGATGATGATAGCAAAATAGATAACGTAAGATAGTAAACAGAAGCCAGTTTCCAAACTTTCAAAAACATTTCTATTTTATTCTACTTTGTAAAAAGCTATATATTAAATGCATAAAAATAAACTATGCCCAGCTGGACTATTATGAGGCTGTAATTTTAACCTTCCAATTCTTAAAACCATGCTGTGCAAGATTCTCTCTCCTGGTTTACAACCTTGGAGGCTTCCCTCTGGTACTTCCCTAAAGGTTATTTTTTATTCTCTAGTTAGGGCTGATTCAGGGCTCCATCTTTTTAAGATTCCACATGCTTTTCTTAACAGCAGATATATCCCAAAGTATCATTACAGGCTTGACGTCATATTTATTCTTAGACGAAACGTAAGTAACTAAAAAATGCCTAATGCAATATCTGGGAGAATAGCTAACTGACATTATGCTAAAAAAGAACTATTGTGCGACCCCCTTGCTAATGTGGAGATATACCCAACATGTCATGAAAAGAATGAGTTTTTCCAGTATGTTCTGGAAGGTTTGACTTCTACATGTGTTTCTGTATCTGACGCCGCAGGTGCATCTGATACTGCCAGGTGTGAGAGCCCAAGCTCTCTATGTACTTGGCATTAGATGAAGGCAGCTTGGCCTGAACATGTACCTCACAAGCAAGCCACCTTTCTGTTCTTGCCCGCCACATCTTGATCTTACTGGATTAGCAAAAGGCTCCCGATGTCACTGGGGCTACACTTGTGGGGCCATGGATCTTTCCCACAGGGCTCCTGCCTCCCCTTCACATGTCAACCATATGTTCCTGAAGCAAAAGATTGATTGTAAATCAGGGAAAAGAAATAAATTTCATACATCTGATACCCAGTCAGGGTCATCGCAAAGTCTCAGTGTTCTTTTAAAGTCTCAGGGCTTGACCCTCTACTTTGGCCCTTCTACCAGTTCTTATATAGTTCTTAACTCATATTTAGGCAGTGAGCATGTCTGCTCTGGACAGGTCTTTCCCCATCATCAAATGGTCCAACTGGAGTGATAAAGAAATGATAACACAAAACATAAAACACTTAGACCTGCTGGTCCTCTAATTCATGTTTGGGCTCCGATCCCTGTCATACTGGACCCTCTCTATCTTCAGAGCTGTCCATCTCTTGGCCACTCTTGGCCACAGTGAGTCCCTGCCAGCTGTTCCAAGCTCCGGGCACCATTTGCTGGGCACTCCTCCAAGTGCCGGGGCTTCACATGTGCTCTCACTCTGGTGCAGAGATTGCCCGCAGGGCGCTAGACCTTCAGACTATCTGCAGCCCTGGTCCTTCTGTTGGCTGTCTCCTTTCTGCACCAGCCTTCCTGTCCAGCTGATGCTGAACTTCCAGCTGGTTTGTCTATGCACAGCAAGCACATGCTTCTAAAGCATGGCTACTGCTGCACCTACAGCTTTTGCTGCTCTTCCATTGCTGCTAAAGCTTCTGCTGGGAGGCAAGAGGCATGACTGGCTCTTACCTGGGCCCACTGGTTCTTCCCTGGTGCACTGGGATGGGTCCCCGAGGTCTCCGTGTTCGACGTTTTTCAGAATGCCAGGAGCTGTTCTCCCACAGTGTGAAACAATGTCCACATTTTTTTGTAGAAAGAGAGGTTGCTTTCAGCACCAAATTCTTTTAGGATTAAAGTGAATCAGCCGCTCCATAGATTTATCCTGGAATGAATGCTACGTCTCTTTGTAGCCTGTAAATGTACATTTGGGATAATCTCATTGCTAGGCTGAGACAAATAGATTGATGATTAATTTAAGTGAGTGGGATACACTAAATATTCCCTATTTTAAGTACAGAATATAATCGCTGAATCCTTTAAAAAATCGTAAGCACCCAAATAACTTTGATTCATTTAGGTTTATGCACTACTTGCAAAAACCTGGTTCTAAAAAATCCTGGATCTAAACACCTCCACACCTGAAGACTCAGGCCCACCTCTACTCAGGACAGGACTTTCCTGTTGTTCTTAACCAACATCATATCTATCAAAATGCAGGGAAAGAAACAGACATATATGTTCCTCAATACAATATACACTAAGCACCCCAGTCATTTTCATTTACACTGAAACTAGCCCATGCCCACAATATGCTACAGTGAACAGGTGGAAATGGGACAGAATCAAATAAAATACTAATTTGCATATGATGCTGCAAATATGTCTGGCTTGTTACAGAGTTCATTACAGTTCATGCCCCTGGCAGATAATAAAATAATAGTATGATTGGGATCTGAGGGATGTATGTGTCATCCCAAATCTTGTACCTCCTGCCATACTACACATGCATAGCAAAACATGTGATGCTCAGGATTGGGCATAAAATTCTTCAGACCCCAACTGCATGACTGCTGAGGCCAGAGCTGTCCACTTCCCAGGGGGTAGCTTCGTCCCAGACTCCAGGACAGCCCAATCCTAATGCTCAGCTGAGCGCCAAGATGGGCAAAAGGTAACCATAGGTCTGAATACCATGAAGCAACCCAGCTGGGCTGCATGCATGATGATTTATAGCTAGATACACAAGGAAGCAGGCCCAGGGAGAGCCTTCCCAACCCTGGTTCCTGCCCCGCTAACCCTACCCCAGCTTTTAAATCACCACATGTGCAGGCCAGTTGGGCTGCACATATTACAATTTACAAGCCTGGCAGACTGGGAACCAGGATCAGAGTGGCTATCCCTGGCCCTATTTCCTTGCACTTCCAGCTTTTTAACACTCATGTTCAGCCAACCTGTGTATACAGTTTTTAAACACTGTATCTACTTTATGCTGGTCCAGACACTCAGCTAAGAGTTGGATTAGCATGGGGTAGCCCCAGGTCTGAAACACATGCTGCAAGTTCAATTTAAAGTCCCATATCAACAAGTTACAAAGATATTCTACAATAGCCATGAAATATTTTTGTGCCTGGTCTGCTGTGCTATGCAGGTTTTCAGGTGTAGTTTGTTATAATTTATGGCATGATTAAAACCTGAATTGTGCACAATTTTAATGTTTGCAAGGGCCCTTATCAATAAGCAAGGCAGTTGTAATGAAATGAAAAATAGTATTCAGCAGGTTTTGTTATTCTATATATACTACATCATTGCCAAGCTCTTAATAGACTGGGCCTGTCTAAATCAGAAAACAAGCTACTCCACTTAAAAATCAGTTACCCTCCCTCTCAGAAAAAGACATCATGGTCCCCTTGATGTCAAAGTGACATTTCGAAGAGCAGTACACATGAAGAGCCAAAAGACTTTTGTTCAGTCTTTCCTACATTTTGAGGGGAAATTGAGAGCTGGCACTTCTGCAGTGAGATGTGTGAGACTTTTGTGGGTTCAGTTTGATTTCACTTGTTGCATTGGATTCTGAGTAAGGGCAGCAGGTGGCGCTGAATGTACTGGAGGCTTAGCAGCAGTAGCCAGCAAACGTTCTGAAGATATCACTAAATCAGGTTGGTCAGACCCACACATCTCTTACCCTGAGCCAAGCCAAAAGCCTTCATCTCAAATGCTCCACCTGGCTCCCATGCTCAGTGATATCCATTCAGCTTTGCCTTTCAGAATGCCACTCTCATTTAGTACAGCCAGGACCATAGCTGACTCCATCACTATTAGCTTCCCTGCAAACATACCCAAAAATTCAGTGTTGGAGGACCACCCATTCACTTCCAAGAAGTGAAGCTTTACACATGCAGTTTTCAGTTGGGTTAAACCCTGCATAACCACTAGGGAGAACTAAACAGCTTGGATCAAGTACAGAATGCAGTGTTTTCTGGGATACTTCAGGAATATATACAAAGGCAGGATTCTCAGCATGTATATGTTTAGGAAATAAAGTCACAACAAGCATAACTCAGCATGTACTGCAAAATTCAAACCCCAAATGCAGATGAAGCTTATTATTTCCGTGAAACAGTAAGTTACCTACTGTTTATTTTTTGTCCTGCTATTTTACTGCTATGGGAACACACAGTATAAAGTATGGTTATTAGTCTGGGATAAAGGGGCTTAATTAGATCTATTTGTTTGGAATTACATGAGCCAATGAAAAACACCAATCACACGTGCTATCAGTTGGGGTGTCAGAAATTCCACGTATAATCACGACATGCATAAAGAAACCAACATTTATCATAGATTGGCACACGCAAGCCTCAAGCCATAACATTTCCAACACAAATGTGGGAATGAAAACACTGTTAATTCCAGAAAGCAATATATCTTGGCACCTCAGTTTCCACTTTAAATTAATGGAAGACACCTTGTTTTACAATCATTACAGTGAAGTATAGACCTCTGGAAAGAATCCAGCAAAGTATTAAGCAAGCTAAATGGTACCAAAGAGGTGTCTTTACTCTTGAGACAGCAATTATGAAAGTCTCCATTTGTATTTATAAAATCTCTAATTAAGCTTTCTCATAAATATGAAATGTGCAGGGCAGAGCTATAAGGGGGAAAACAGTGATTATTCCTTTAAAAAGTATAACTGTTATTGTTGTTTTCTCTGAAATAGAGATACCTGTAATTGTTTAGGATGTAGACTTGTAACATATTCAAAATTTACATCATGCTATCCTAATTTAAATGATACCAAGAGGATAAGTAGCTTGCAGAGTCTTAGCCTCTAAAGCGGGGCATGTTAACACGGTGCTGATGGCTTAGACATATCAGATGGTAAATTACCTTTGAAAGATCCCCAGCCTCCAAGTAGAAGCAGATAACAAACACATTCCATGTAACCCAGAGGACTAGCCAGACAGCATACTGTAGGAGGAGAAGAGAGAAATAATAATTATTAATTTTGCAGTAAGATGAGTTAAATTTAAAGCTTAAATTGTTAGCCCAAATCTAAGAAAAAAAGCAGATTATAACTACTGTGCAGCTGTGTGAAAACATTTTGCTCATAAAAGAAAAAGTAACAAGTCCCTCATTTTCACCAGTCACAGTCTAGTGAGAACTGATTAGTATTTAGAAATTCTACATCTCAGTGGAAGTGCCTTTTTTGAAATTCAAAGCTCAGGCTTATCTGCTTTTTATATTGTTCCTCATTGGGAACATTTTAATTCAAGTCAGTGAGGGACATATTGGAGGCACAGAACTGTATTTTAGTGTTTGGATTTAAGTTAATTCAAATTTATTCAAAAGCACCCATTAAATTCCTGTGTTCTGCCCCAGCATGTACTGAGATCTGTGCAACACTTGGGGATGGAGTCTTTCAAGGATGCATATTCTTTGGTTGCTTACTTGTGTTTATAAGAAATCCAGAGGAACGTCCCCAGGACATGACAGATGCTTCACTGTACATGTATTATGAAGCATTTGAAACCATTACTCAAAACTGTTTGACATCCTGACCATAATATAATATTCTGTAAACATTAGAAATGTCCATTTTCTCCTCTATGTGAACTAAACTGGGCAAGAGAGGTGAAAAAGTCTGAATAAAATCTGTGATGGCACTTGTGCTCTATTTTCACATTTTCATTTTTTATGTAAGCAATGGAGTTGGTTTCCCATCTATATGGACACGATCATCTTCATTTCTGTATTTATGGAATTAGGTTTTGAAATGCCATATCCCTAATGTAGTGTAAAATGATTGGTTCTACTAAACCCCTGCTTCCAGTCTTATCTACTGTTGATGCCTCTGCAACTTCACTTGACAAATTGTTCCATTACATAATAAAACCTTAGTATGAGCAAATGATTTTCTAATGACTGCTGTTCTTGTTCTCTTGTTATTCCCAATTCAATTCTGTGTATTTGGTAATTTCGTTCTATGGACGTATGATACTGCAGATGTGAGAGATGTTCCATACATCAACATAACAAAAACACCATAATAAACTATAAACTATTTCCTCTTTGTTTTAGTTTAAGGTTTTTAGTTTATACTCCCTAGTTACACCAACAACCACCTCTGTCTACATTAAACAGAGTGTGTACTCTGTTTAATCCCTTTGTACACATTAAATCCCTTTAATTTGTCTTTCTAGATTATATGTTTAATATCATTATACTTTTTATACTTATAACCAATTATTTACTCTATCATGAGAAATACACACTGTACTGAAATCTCTCATTACCAAAGACATGTGGAAAAGTGTAAGTACTTCTCTCTTCTTAGGATCTTCAGCTTCAATATATCCCAGTCGAATATATATATTTTTTAAATTGTGTTCTACTGCAAAGATGTTAAGGTCACTGTAAATGTATCTCTCATGCCTGGATCCTTCTCCACATTACAACTTTCTAACTAGCATGCTCACATTTTAGGTATCAATATCAAGTTGTTATGTATATTATCTTGAATTTATCTAAATTAAATCTCATCCAACAGAATTCTGTGTTCTCTTCTTAATTCACAAGATCCTTTCCATAATCTCTTCCTCCCCCCACCCATAACCATTCATCCTAATTTCAAATTATCACTTCACTGTAGTTTATCTCTCTATCATGTGCACTTCCCCTGCATATGAATTAAATTTTTAAATCCAATCTGGTTTAAGGGGTTCTCATCTAATATTTCTCCTCAACCTGATATTTGTTCTATCTGCTTATGTCTCATTCCATTTTCCATTTTTTACCCAGGCATCCATGATATTATCTAAGCAACATTATTTTTATCTTCCTAAAAAGATTTTACATGAGACCACATCAAACACCAGTTAAAGCTACATGTACTAAAGTTCCTTATTTTATAGAAAACTAAATTACTGTCCACCAGCCTGACTACTGGATAGATGCCCTATAATGCTGATAAAATTATGATAAATGGATCTTTAATCCAGCAGAAAACATCCATCCTTCACAGTGTAAGTTTTAGTTTCTGATCTGTAGATGATATAATGCAAGTTTATTATCTAAGGGTGAGATTTCCAAAAGTACAGTAAAAGCTGTGTTAACAGGCATTTTACTAACCAGAATATGTACTCTGTTAACCGGAATGTCCAGTATCCCCCCAATACGAATCCTCACTGTAGCAACCGGAATTGTTGCCAAGTCTGTCCGGCATGCGCATCAAGTATTTCTGCTGTTTACATTACTCAGGGATCTGAGCGGGGCAGGGTGGGCTGCCACTGCGGGCTGGAGCCAGGTCAGTGCCGGGCTCTTCCCGGTGAGGGTGGCTGCACTGTGCTCCTGCCTTCCTTGATAAGTATAACTCTCAGATAACTGGAATTTTTAGATTACCTGTACCCCTCCTATCCCACTCATGCCAGAGAACAAAGCTTTTACTGTAGTTACCAAACTTAAAAGACCCAATGGAATCTGTGTCCCAAAAATATTTAAAAGATTTTAAAAATCAACTCTAGACCAGTAAGAAGGTCCCTATTCAACACTGCAGGTCACTTCATAATACACAACCATCACTATCTACTACTGAAGATGGGATATGTCAAAGCAGGAGAGGAAAAATATGAAATTGGCTTAAATAATCTTAATTTTGGTATTGCCTATATTTTTAGTGCTTGACTTTTCTGACTTAAAATTTTAAATACATGTTTTTATTATAGTCACATACACATATCCCTAGATTTTGGGTGAGCTAGGAGGGTATCCCCTTTAGTACACCAAATGTGAGTGTATTTTTAAGCTGAAAAATGTTGAATACTATTTCTAAATTACAGATAAACGAGAGCTGATTAAGCAGTACAATAAGCACACTACTGTAGATCATTGCAAGACACCTACCCACTTTGGATTTCTGTAACTTACATATCTCAGATTTAAATAGAATAACGTAACTTCTCCTTTCAACCTTTTAATCAGTCATTCAAAATAACAAATTATCTGAATGTTGTATGATATCTTTTATTACAGAAATACAGAAAAGGTTAGCAAATGTTAAAAGTCCCTTTTCTTCTACAAATTGCATATTAAGTATTTTTTACCTAAATGTCTTTAGATGACCATTAAGTATAATTATCTTGAAAAACCAAGAAGCTCCTATTCCCCATTGCTACTTGTTTCAGATGCTTCAGATGTGGCATATCTCTTATCTCTGGATCACATACAATCATAAATGCCTCTTTTTGTCTATGTGCTTCAGTTAATCACTGTGGAAACTCAGTTCTGAAGGTCTGTGATGATGAACAAATCCCTCCAGTATTGTCTATTATATGCATCTTATTAGAAACACATTTTATGAGAGTTCTTCAAACAGCTAGAGTTGTCTTTTTCCTCCATTTATTAGAGTTCAAGGTACCTACTTTATCTGATAGCCACTACCACAAAGTCATAGCAACCAGAAAGCAATGAAGCAAAAGCCTTGACAAAGATATGCTTCACTATTACTTACTGTTTTGAAGATATTGCCAGGGGGTAATATCTATACCCAAGAAGAGCACTGCCATCTTATTTGGGGTGGGATGGGGAGGCAGTGTGGCGAAATCAATGTTCAAAAGAAATCCAGCTGGAAAATGAAAATGCTTACAACCAGTTCCCATTAAACTGTGGGGAATCAAATCCACAAACCACCAAGCAGACCAAAAAACTCTTTCCTTCAGCAATTGTGAAAAAGCAATTGTGAAAAAGAAGGCAAAAGGAGGTCAAAAAGGTATAGCCTCAATTAACTAAACTGAAATTTATAAACATTCACAAATACTTATGACGAACAAGGCCTTTCTTCAATTTTACTTTAGAGATACTGTACAGTTCTAAGATAAGAAAGATTACTGCATGCTATTTTTTAATGTCATTTATATCTTTCTAGGTTATGATCTAAATATAAAAGCATTTGTGGTAAAACTGGGCACATCTACATGAAACGTTTACTGCACAGTTGACTAATTAGCTGCTCAGTAAGATCTTGTTGTTTATACGTGTGCCCCTATTAGGCTGGAGTAAACTAATTTACTCTGCAGCAGGGTAGTACTTGTAAATACTATTACTATTTCCCCAGAATTCTGGGGCGGGGGCGGTTCACCCAAACATCAACCATTTGTGGCACCAAAATAAAACATTATAATATACTGTACAGATCTATTCACTGAACTCTTAAATTAAGCAACAAAATCCTATAAGTGTGAGTGAGCAAGGTAAAATCCTTGTTAACTACTATCAAGAAACACCTGCATTAGTACCTACTAAAGGGACACTTCATACAGTCCCTGCAGACTCAGAGATAACCCTGCACAAGTCACACCATTCTTATTTTTTCAATTTTATTGAAAGCTTTTTCCACCTTTTTAAAATTAAAATTGTATAGAGGAGGGGTAGGCAATGTTTTTTGGCCAGAGTGCCGAAAAAAACCACAATGTTTACTTTGTAAGGTGTCGGAGTGCTGGCATGCCACAAAAACAAAACTGGGGCAGAGGGGGTACATGGCAGGATGCACTGCATATTTAATACTATTAATAATCATTACTGTAAAAAAAAACATACAAAAAAGCAACATTCAATAGAGAGCTGGTGTCAGGCGGGGAGCGGGGGCTGCCCCAGGGCTCTGCTACTCGGGCCACAGTGAGGGGCCAGCAACATGGGAGGTGGGGCCCAGCCAGCCTGCACAGCTCTGTGGGGGTAGGGCACAGCCACCCTGCCCATGAAGGGACACTGCCTGGCTTGGGCAGGACGCTGCCTGGGAGCTCCCTGCCTGGTCTCTGTGCCTGCTGGGTACAGTGTGAGTGGGAGCTGCAGCCACAGGCTCTGGAAACAGCTGCCACAGCTGGTGCTCAGGGCCGAGCCAGCTGGGAGCCTGCAGCACAGCAGCTCTGTGCAGTGCCTGCCCCAGCCCTGGCCCTTTGAAAGGAGCTGTGGGTGGGCAAGGCTGGGGCCTGGGCAGGCTGAGGCAGCTATGGTGGCTGTTCCCAGGATCCAGGGGGCTCCCGTGGCCAGGCCCCTGCACCGGCGACAGCTCTGTCCTAACTGCTCTGTGCCCAGCCTGCAGGGAGGCCAATCCCAGAGCGGGAAGCCCCCCGAGCCCAGTGTCCTGCTCCACCCACATGCGCAGGGTGGCTGTGGCCCATCCCTGCGGAGCTGCACGGGCTGCCCAGGCCCCACCACGGGAGCCACTGGGCACCCCCGCCTGCCCGCCTGCCACAGTGCAAGCCTGCAGAGCCCTGGGGCAGCCCCCACTTGCCACCCAGCCCCCACCTTCCTAAGGGCTGGCTTGCCCGTGGCGCCTCTCCCCACACTGCCCAGCCCCTGTCCAGACTTCCCAGCCCCAGCACTCAGCACCTCAGTGCTGCCCCACCCAGGTGGGACAGGGTGTCCGCCTACCTGGGCAGCTCCCTCCAGGGGCAGCCGGGCTGGAGGGGCAGCCTGGGAGCAGGCGGGGGCAGTAGACCGCAGACACCTCTCTGCCTGCACTCCCCTGGCTCCATCCGGTGCCTGCTGCAGCGCTGCAGCTGGTGGCTGCACAGGAGAGCCCAGAGCAGCAACTTTAGAAAACAAACAAAAAACCCAGTTTCTTTGCATGCCTCCCAGCGTGCCACTAATGGCATGCGTGCCAGGGGTTGCTGACCCCTGCTGTACAACAAGAGCTTCAGACAGGAACAAGCTTGTGGGAATACCAGTGCATACCAGCTTTGTCTGGGCCTAGAATGTATCTTCTTGTCCCCCATTTCCTATCACTGCAGCTCTGGCAAAGACTGCCACACACCAGGATATACCACCTAGAAATCTAATGGCCAAACCTATATATGGTTAGTAAGAGTCCTATAAAACCTCATGAGAGATGCTGGACAATACAATTCATTCTGCCTTCATAGGTAAGACACACTATATTTATGCTGATGCATTAGGCCACCATTAAGCAGTCACTCTTTCTCTAATATATATTTCTTTTTCTTGAGGGATAGCACTCTCAGACAGGGTTCCATAATATAAAATAAACACATGTGAATATAACAGCATGTTTCATTAGTCTCTGTTTAATCTATTAAATCTTACTAAGATGAATATTGTTAGTGGTAGGGAAACAAACACACAAATCAACACCAAAAGAATTACTTGAAAACTAAAAGGCAAAAATATTTTTCTGTATCAAGATGCAACATCTTTGATGCTGAGGCTTGTGGATTAGGAGTAGAGAAATAGCTTCCTTATCACTCTAAATTCCATTTTCTGAATCTTCTCTGAAATTCAGGTTATAAAACTCATGGCTATTCATTCCCAACAGAGATAAAAGAAAGATACCACCTTTTTCTCATTTTTTTCCTTTAAGAAATATAGTTTTAATTGATTTGGGCTCTTGCAACTATTTGATTCCTGTATTTCCTTTGTTTAAATGCTTATGTTACATTTGTTTGCATGCAATAACCTCAAATTACCAATCAACTTCCCACCCCTCTACATGTGTGCACATATATACCCCTACATGCATATACCCCCACACCGAAAGGAGGTTTTTTTGGTCTTTTTTTTTTGTGACTAAACTGCGATTTTCTACATTATGTCAGAATGCAAAGAGAAAAAAGACTGATTGGTGTCCAGAAAGTGAAATTAAAATACTGAGGGTACAACTCGCCCCCTCCCCGCAAGAGTAATTCTCCAATGAATAGGATTAGAAAGGATTGCTAGCTATCAGCATTACAAGAGTATCTCTACTTTTCTATAGCATAATGTGCTAGTTTCCAGCCTCAACAAATCACAAGATACTGAACCTTAAAGCAACACAGTTTGATGACATTCTTCCTTATTTTGCTTCAGCTTCAATGTTGTATGACCAGGCACTAGCTCACGAACTCCTAGAGTCAAAAACGATTGTTGAATTTGAAATTTCAGCTTTATATGATATAAAATGAGTGGTGCCCAATCTTTTTGCCCCACAAGTTGGCTGGCAGTGCCAGGTCCATCCATGGACTGGATCTGGTACACAGGACCAGAATGGCAGAGGACCAGACTGACTACAGCAGGGAGGAAGTGGGGATGCGGCCTGACCTTGATACAGCTGTGAAGAGATGGCTGTGGGGGTGGGGAAGATGGGGGCAGAACAGCCCTGATCTGGATATGTGGGGGGCAGGAAGCAGCTGGCCTTGATCTGGACACATGGGGGATGAGCCTGGCCCTGATCCCACTGTGCTTCAATGGCGCAGACAGGTCTGGATCTGGTCACACAGATCCTGCTCCTAAATCGTCTGACTTGTGACAATTCTTATGGGTCAGATGTCAGACCTCATGGGCTGGAGGGTGAGCACCCCTGATATAAACCATTAATCTATCTCTAGCAGCGTACTTTTTTCCTGCAGTTCATATCAGCTGCTAAAATCATGGCTCAACTGAAAAAAAATGGTGATCATCAGAATTATGTAGTTTTGAAGATCAGTGATTTTGTTAAATTTGAGGACCGGCAGTATTTTGGTAGGTCAGCATTCATAGTTTCAACAAGATGCTTTCTATGTACTGGTCTTGAATCATTTCTATGAAAATAAATATCATTATCCCTGAGCTTTGCGGTAGTATGGGTATAGAATTTTATGGAGATATTGCTTCCATGGAGAGGTCATCTTATATTTTTTAACTTTCTAGAAAAAAATGGCAAGGCATGGACACATTTAGAAAATGACAGCTCTGAACAGAAATGCCACATGTAAATCTTAGTGTAACTTGCAGCATCAGAGGGAACTTTTTTCCATCAGAAAATGAACCTGGAGAAGATCCTCAACTTCTGTAAATGAGCAAAGTTTTGTTCAAGTTACAAGTTAAGAATCTGGCCCAGTGATTCTTAGCTGAAGAAATTCACAGGTTAATGTATGAACATGATTAGAGGAATTTACTTGAATTTACTTACCAATTTACTTGAATCCAAGAAGAGACTCCACCCTCACCCTGTTCAACATGGAGAGAAACACAGAGGAGACTGCATGGTGATGGGAGAGGGGGGGAGGCTTGAGCATGGAGGAGTGCTGGATAGTGGGCACATGGTAAGAAGGTGGAATAGAGGGCACAAGCATGGGAGAGACCACACAGTGGCAATGGAGCTGCAACTACAGCTGAGGCCTTACCAAGGTCAAGAATACAGCCACAATCACAGTCACTGCAGCTGGGCCAGGGCAGGAAGCGCAACCACTGCATGCTCTGTACTGCTGGCCAGAGGCAGAGGCAAAACTAGAGCTACTGGAAAGGGTAAGCAGCTGGGGAGGTGGGGAGGACTGGGGAGACAAGAACCAGTGGGTGCAACTGGCAGGGGGAGCATAAGTGGTGAGGACAGGCATTGGGGTGGAAGTGAATGGGGGAACAGGAGGTGAGCATCTACTTTCCCTGCCGCAGCATTGGTGAAAATGAATTTAAGATGACCCTGCAATATTTAGAGTCTATACATGGAAATGATAATAAGTTCATAATTATTGGAGTTTGCCTTATATTCAAAGTCATCCTGGTTTGGGTAATACAGTATTATTTTGTATTTGTATGCCTCCTATGCTTATAAAAGAAATACATGAAAAAAGTACTAAACCTACTTGGAAAAATCTATAGTAATAAAAAGTGCATCTGTGTGATAGAAAAGAGTTTTAATGGAAGTGAGTAGATGAATTTCAGGCAGGATCACTGCACTTTTAATTACCTCAACAACAAAACTTAAAGTAGATATAAAAATCATGTGAATAAGTAATGTTATAGGCTGCTATTAAGTCACCTTGATATAAGAAAAGACTGTACAGCAGCCACTGTGGTTGTTAATATTAATAAGGCAAGTTAATAATTTACACACTACATAAATTCATATGTATTCATGTATACCGTAAAGCAGCTCAATACATGTTTTGCCATTGCTTTACAATACTGAAATGATGGATGGCATGTATGACTGGGCACTTCTCGGAATGGTTGTTAATGACTGTAGCAAGACAGTGAGTGGAAATGAGATATTTCTAGAAGTTTTAGCAGATAGTCTGATCTGGGTGCATATAACATTAGTGAGAGCACATTTTACATCCTGAGTACTTACTAACATTACAGCATACATTAGTCTGCCATGCAGCAGAATAATCTTCCAGGAAACAGATGGAGCGATTTGTTTCCTATGAAAACCGAAGTCTAGATTGAATATGTACAGATTTGATGGAACTGAAATTATGACATAACTACGTATCTGCAAAAAGTTTTAGTATTTTCACTTTTAAGAGCTAAGTAAACTGAAGAACAGGAGAAAAAAGGCATTAAAGAAAGTGGATTTAAAAAAAATGTTGTGCAATCAGTAATACTAAGTGAGACTTACGAATGTTTCTAGGGAGAAAAATTTATATATTGATCACATTTCTGGAGCCTCCGGCTTGTATCAAAGAAATTCAGCAACAAAACTCATGATGATGATTCAGTCACTGAATTGTTTATATTGATAGAGCTCTTAGCAGCTGTACCAATTTAAATTTCTTATAAAAATGAGTCATAATATTCAAAATTTTTCCCATATTCATTTTTAACAGACGGTAAAGGATTAAACCAATTGACACGGTAGTCAGGAAAAGACTTCTTCTGACATTTATCTAGACTCTTTTATAAACACCTTGGTATTTAAGTGCCAGTTGCAACTATTTATAAAGGGAATCAATCTCCTTCATTGTATGCATATGTAAAACATTTTTTCTTTACTAAAACCTTTTGTGCTGTCATTGCTAAATGAGAATGATTATTTTTGTTAAAGTAGGAGGACATAGCACTTTTCTAGATTATCATTTGTTTCTCTTTCTGACTTAGTCTTAGACCCAAAGTCCGCTGAAGTCAACTGGAATCTGTGCACTGATTTAAGTGGTTTTGGATTAGTTTCTTAGGGCATTTTTACATGCATTTCCAATGTGGCACTGGGCGCTTTTAATTAGTGAGTCGTGCCAATTAATAGCGCCTGGCGCAGCATCAGGAACACACGAATCAGCAGCACAGCACACCTTCATGCTGAGAAAATGGCGGCGGTGAGCTTTGAACTAAAACACATCAAACATGTTTTAGTTTAAAGCACATCACCACCATTTTTTCAGTGCGGAGGCATGCTGCACTGCTGATTCACATGATGCATGAGGCTGCCATGGTGCATCAACTTATACGCTCCAGCAGACTCAATTAATCAAGTCTGCTCTGATGCACTGGATTTACAGTCTGTTGGAGCAAGCTCCTCGCATGTGTGTAACTGCCATTAGTGCCCAGGTCTATAAGGGATATGTTTTAGGAAGTTTTAGAGAGCTTTATTCTTTCTTAGGGAAAAAAAAATGAAAAGAATCAGAGAGCTTCTTAGTTGTACATATTGTTCTGTATAGCGCTTGGTTTAAAAAAATTTTCCAAGGCCACCCAAAAACTTTTGTTTTCTAAAATCAGTCAGAGCTGGCTAAGAGGCCTTTGAAAAAGCTTATATTCCAGGGGTGGAGGATACAGCACAAAGAGTTTCAAAGCCTTCTGGCAGGCTGTCCTGATTTGAGAGGTTGTTGACCATTTTTAAAAGAACCAGTTAGCTACAAGGGCTGCACTCCATTCTGTAGAGAACAGCAAACATACTGATGGTGACTTTACAAACTGCTGAGATTTAAAGGGGCTTCAGTTAACACAGCTCTTTAAAATCAACTAGTTTGCAGAGCCAGACAGAATTCTCTTCACTACACTGAGTGGAGAATATTAAACTGGAGAGGGGTAAAATTAACATTAGTAAACAAGGGGATAGTTCAAAATAACACAACATTTGTTTTTTAAATTTTCTAACCAGTGGGTATACAAAATAAAACCAAAACTATGCCAGCAAAAATAAAAAAAGAACTGCTTCTGTTGCAGGTGTTAAAATATACATCATGTATTCATTCTCAAAAGAACTTGCTGGCATGTATATCTGAAAATTCACATTTTTCACTGAAACTAGAAGGCATAATGTACAGAGAGATGGGCAGGCAGGCAGGCAGGCAGACAGCCAATTATATGGATTGCATGAATTTAAATCAGGGATGACCAACCTATGGCATGCATGCCACAAGTGACATGGGCAGCTATTGTGTGCAGCATGTGAGACCCAAGTACTCAGTAAAGGAAGGTACTGGAATAGAGGTAGGCATTAGAGCTCACTGTGGAGGGTAGCAGGGACAGGATACTGCTGTGAGAGGAAGTGTCAGGTGTTCCTGCTAAGAGCCAGAGTCATCCTACCTTGGCCCTACAGTCACTGCTGAATTTAAGGCTTTGGATTTTCACTTACCCTATAGAACTGAGCCATTGTTGGTCCAACAATGTTGGGATTAAACTTCCTGCAGAAGCTGCCTGCCCCTGCTCGGCTCCACTTGGCCATGGCCAGAGGCTTGGGCCCCCCACTGCTATTCTGGTGCCCCAAGGACAAATTCTGTTAGGTACACCTCTGGGGAATGGGGATCAGAGCCATACTTTGGAAGGGAACAGGGCTTAATTTGTGGCCCATCTACCAGAAAAGTTGTCCACCACTGATTTAAATAATGCAACAAGGTGGTATTTCTCTTAATTCTTCAGTCCCCCAATGCTTGTCCTTGCATGCTAACATTTTCCATGAAATAGTTACGTTAGTAGGAAAGTATCTATCCACATATTTCTCATGGTTCTTCAATATTTTGGAAACAGCAAAGAAGCTGCTCTGAGTCCATTCTGGGGATGCCTTTAATGTCATCTCTTTTGACTCAAGCAGTCAGCCAAAAATTCAGGTTTTGGTTGGTTCTTCCAGTTCGAAAGAAAAACTGATCAAATTCTAGGATTTGGGTTAAAGAAAAGATCTGTGCTGACTCTGTTCTGTGACAGTTCGGAGGCAGGTCTTGCTGGGTGCCTGGCCAGAGCAGCCAAGTGCAGCGTGAGTGCCAGCATGCCTCCCTACAAGGGAGCCTGGGATGCTGTCAGACAGTGACCTAACATCAATTGATAGGGCAGGGGTGGGGAAAATATGGCCTGCAGGCCAGATTCTATCAACCAAAGGATTTTATCTGGCCCACGGTGGGTCCCTTGGCCTCACAGACACAGGGGGCTGCACAGGCCATGACGCATGTGGCCAATCCTGCTGCCTCCTGGCATGCAGTGGGGCTGGGGAGGTGCAATGGCCACACTCCACTTCCCAGCAGTGACAGCTCCTTCTGGCTTTTGTTACCAGTGTCCCTGCCATTGCTGCCAGACCTGGCCCCACTGCCTTGGCATCCAGGCACAGCTTCCCTGCACCCACTGCCAAGGGTGCCAGACAGAGCAGA
Source organism: Alligator sinensis (assembly GCF_000455745.1). Classification (NCBI taxonomy): domain Eukaryota; kingdom Metazoa; phylum Chordata; order Crocodylia; family Alligatoridae; genus Alligator; species Alligator sinensis. Next base: position 601,447 of record NW_005842227.1, read on the forward strand.
TGGGTGGGGTCTCCATGGAGACTGGTCCGGGATCCCCATGGGCAGGGCATGCTCGGCCAGGTGGGTGGGATGGAGGTTGCAGGTGGTTGAGAGTGGTATCCAGAAGCAGGATGGTCGGGCAGGGCCAGAACTGAGATCAGGGTGTAGTGAAAGCATGGGGCTGGGGCCTGGGGCAGAGCCATGATCCACTGCCTGCATGTCCCTGCAATGGGTGTTGGTTCCATGGGATTGGATCCATTGGGATTGGATTATGGCTCTGCCCTGGATCCTGGCCCCACAATCTCAGGCCTGGCCCCAGCCCCCCAATCCTGCTCCCAGATGCCACTCCCTGCCCGCCCATGGTCCCATGCCATCTGAGCACACCCTGCCCATGGTGGTCCCAGCCTGGTCTTCATAGAGATCTGGGGGTCAGGGCTAGAATTTCCAGCAGTGACCCTGGGGCCCAGGGCAGAACTGCTTAGAGAGCTATTGTGAGCTGTTGCAGGAT